>NC_137253.1:16304334-16904334 GCF_965637545.1 Phallusia mammillata
AGAGAAAAGTAATCAAGCGATCGACTTGAAATTGCTCATCAGCCTTCTTGAGGCTTGTATCTATTTTTACCGTCTTTGCCGACTTCGAATTCAAAAAAATGACTTTGTGACGTCACAATTACCATTTTTAAAAAAGGTCCTTTGGAGAGGGGGCACTGTGCAGCGCCCTCCGGTGACATATCTACCGGGGGTGCATCAATCGACGGTAGGGGCCCTAAGGTTTCTTGCGATGGCTCCCGCTTGTAGCTAGCTCGTCGCAAAGCCGAGATGTAGGCTCTCAAAGATGACCGTTTTTTACGTACGATTCTACACTTGGTAACAAACGGGTACGTACGACTCTACACAAGGCCGACATGCCTCAACGATAAAGCATTGTCTCAAGCTGAGAGAAAAGTAATCAAGCGATCGACTTGAAATTGCTCATCAGCCTTCTTGAGGCTTGTATCTATTTTTTACCGTCTTTGCCGACTTCGAATTCAAAAAAATGACTTTGTGACGTCACAATTACCATTTTTAAAAAAGGTCCTTTGGGAGAGGGGGCACTGTGCAGCGCCCTCCGGTGACATATCTACCGGGGGTGCATCAATCGACGGTAGGGGCCCTAAGGTTTCTTGCGATGGCTCCCGCTTGTAGCTAGCTCGTCGCAAAGCCGAGATGTAGGCTCTCAAAGATGACCGTTTTTACGTACGATTCTACACTTGGTAACAAACGGGTACGTACGACTCTACACAAGGCCGACATGCCTCAACTAAATTGTCTGCTGAGAGAAAAGTAATCAAGCGATCGACTTGAAATTGCTCATCAGCCTTCTTGAGGCTTGTATCTATTTTTTACCGTCTTTGCCGACTTCGAATTCAAAAAAATGACTTTGTGACGTCACAATTACCATTTTTAAAAAAGGTCCTTTGGGAGAGGGGGCACTGTGCAGCGCCCTCCGGTGACATATCTACCGGGGGTGCATCAATCGACGGTAGGGGCCCTAAGGTTTCTTGCGATGGCTCCCGCTTGTAGCTAGCTCGTCGCAAAGCCGAGATGTAGGCTCTCAAAGATGACCGTTTTTACGTACGATTCTACACTTGGTAACAAACGGGTACGTACGACTCTACACAAGGCCGACATGCCTCAACTAAATTGTCTGCTGAGAGAAAAGTAATCAAGCGATCGACTTGAAATTGCTCATCAGCCTTCTTGAGGCTTGTATCTATTTTTTACCGTCTTTGCCGACTTCGAATTCAAAAAAATGACTTTGTGACGTCACAATTACCATTTTTAAAAAAGGTCCTTTGGGAGAGGGGGCACTGTGCAGCGCCCTCCGGTGACATATCTACCGGGGGTGCATCAATCGACGGTAGGGGCCCTAAGGTTTCTTGCGATGGCTCCCGCTTGTAGCTAGCTCGTCGCAAAGCCGAGATGTAGGCTCTCAAAGATGACCGTTTTTACGTACGATTCTACACTTGGTAACAAACGGGTACGTACGACTCTACACAAGGCCGACATGCCTCAACTAAATTGTCTGCTGAGAGAAAAGTAATCAAGCGATCGACTTGAAATTGCTCATCAGCCTTCTTGAGGCTTGTATCTATTTTTTACCGTCTTTGCCGACTTCGAATTCAAAAAAATGACTTTGTGACGTCACAATTACCATTTTTAAAAAAGGTCCTTTGGGAGAGGGGGCACTGTGCAGCGCCCTCCGGTGACATATCTACCGGGGGTGCATCAATCGACGGTAGGGGCCCTAAGGTTTCTTGCGATGGCTCCCGCTTGTAGCTAGCTCGTCGCAAAGCCGAGATGTAGGCTCTCAAAGATGACCGTTTTTACGTACGATTCTACACTTGGTAACAAACGGGTACGTACGACTCTACACAAGGCCGACATGCCTCAACTAAATTGTCTGCTGAGAGAAAAGTAATCAAGCGATCGACTTGAAATTGCTCATCAGCCTTCTTGAGGCTTGTATCTATTTTTTACCGTCTTTGCCGACTTCGAATTCAAAAAAATGACTTTGTGACGTCACAATTACCATTTTTAAAAAAGGTCCTTTGGGAGAGGGGGCACTGTGCAGCGCCCTCCGGTGACATATCTACCGGGGGTGCATCAATCGACGGTAGGGGCCCTAAGGTTTCTTGCGATGGCTCCCGCTTGTAGCTAGCTCGTCGCAAAGCCGAGATGTAGGCTCTCAAAGATGACCGTTTTTACGTACGATTCTACACTTGGTAACAAACGGGTACGTACGACTCTACACAAGGCCGACATGCCTCAACTAAATTGTCTGCTGAGAGAAAAGTAATCAAGCGATCGACTTGAAATTGCTCATCAGCCTTCTTGAGGCTTGTATCTATTTTTTACCGTCTTTGCCGACTTCGAATTCAAAAAAATGACTTTGTGACGTCACAATTACCATTTTTAAAAAAGGTCCTTTGGGAGAGGGGGCACTGTGCAGCGCCCTCCGGTGACATATCTACCGGGGGTGCATCAATCGACGGTAGGGGCCCTAAGGTTTCTTGCGATGGCTCCCGCTTGTAGCTAGCTCGTCGCAAAGCCGAGATGTAGGCTCTCAAAGATGACCGTTTTTACGTACGATTCTACACTTGGTAACAAACGGGTACGTACGACTCTACACAAGGCCGACATGCCTCAACTAAATTGTCTGCTGAGAGAAAAGTAATCAAGCGATCGACTTGAAATTGCTCATCAGCCTTCTTGAGGCTTGTATCTATTTTTTACCGTCTTTGCCGACTTCGAATTCAAAAAAATGACTTTGTGACGTCACAATTACCATTTTTAAAAAAGGTCCTTTGGGAGAGGGGGCACTGTGCAGCGCCCTCCGGTGACATATCTACCGGGGGTGCATCAATCGACGGTAGGGGCCCTAAGGTTTCTTGCGATGGCTCCCGCTTGTAGCTAGCTCGTCGCAAAGCCGAGATGTAGGCTCTCAAAGATGACCGTTTTTACGTACGATTCTACACTTGGTAACAAACGGGTACGTACGACTCTACACAAGGCCGACATGCCTCAACTAAATTGTCTGCTGAGAGAAAAGTAATCAAGCGATCGACTTGAAATTGCTCATCAGCCTTCTTGAGGCTTGTATCTATTTTTTACCGTCTTTGCCGACTTCGAATTCAAAAAAATGACTTTGTGACGTCACAATTACCATTTTTAAAAAAGGTCCTTTGGGAGAGGGGGCACTGTGCAGCGCCCTCCGGTGACATATCTACCGGGGGTGCATCAATCGACGGTAGGGGCCCTAAGGTTTCTTGCGATGGCTCCCGCTTGTAGCTAGCTCGTCGCAAAGCCGAGATGTAGGCTCTCAAAGATGACCGTTTTTACGTACGATTCTACACTTGGTAACAAACGGGTACGTACGACTCTACACAAGGCCGACATGCCTCAACTAAATTGTCTGCTGAGAGAAAAGTAATCAAGCGATCGACTTGAAATTGCTCATCAGCCTTCTTGAGGCTTGTATCTATTTTTTACCGTCTTTGCCGACTTCGAATTCAAAAAAATGACTTTGTGACGTCACAATTACCATTTTTAAAAAAGGTCCTTTGGGAGAGGGGGCACTGTGCAGCGCCCTCCGGTGACATATCTACCGGGGGTGCATCAATCGACGGTAGGGGCCCTAAGGTTTCTTGCGATGGCTCCCGCTTGTAGCTAGCTCGTCGCAAAGCCGAGATGTAGGCTCTCAAAGATGACCGTTTTTACGTACGATTCTACACTTGGTAACAAACGGGTACGTACGACTCTACACAAGGCCGACATGCCTCAACTAAATTGTCTGCTGAGAGAAAAGTAATCAAGCGATCGACTTGAAATTGCTCATCAGCCTTCTTGAGGCTTGTATCTATTTTTTACCGTCTTTGCCGACTTCGAATTCAAAAAAATGACTTTGTGACGTCACAATTACCATTTTTAAAAAAGGTCCTTTGGGAGAGGGGGCACTGTGCAGCGCCCTCCGGTGACATATCTACCGGGGGTGCATCAATCGACGGTAGGGGCCCTAAGGTTTCTTGCGATGGCTCCCGCTTGTAGCTAGCTCGTCGCAAAGCCGAGATGTAGGCTCTCAAAGATGACCGTTTTTACGTACGATTCTACACTTGGTAACAAACGGGTACGTACGACTCTACACAAGGCCGACATGCCTCAACTAAATTGTCTGCTGAGAGAAAAGTAATCAAGCGATCGACTTGAAATTGCTCATCAGCCTTCTTGAGGCTTGTATCTATTTTTTACCGTCTTTGCCGACTTCGAATTCAAAAAAATGACTTTGTGACGTCACAATTACCATTTTTAAAAAAGGTCCTTTGGGAGAGGGGGCACTGTGCAGCGCCCTCCGGTGACATATCTACCGGGGGTGCATCAATCGACGGTAGGGGCCCTAAGGTTTCTTGCGATGGCTCCCGCTTGTAGCTAGCTCGTCGCAAAGCCGAGATGTAGGCTCTCAAAGATGACCGTTTTTACGTACGATTCTACACTTGGTAACAAACGGGTACGTACGACTCTACACAAGGCCGACATGCCTCAACTAAATTGTCTGCTGAGAGAAAAGTAATCAAGCGATCGACTTGAAATTGCTCATCAGCCTTCTTGAGGCTTGTATCTATTTTTTACCGTCTTTGCCGACTTCGAATTCAAAAAAATGACTTTGTGACGTCACAATTACCATTTTTAAAAAAGGTCCTTTGGGAGAGGGGGCACTGTGCAGCGCCCTCCGGTGACATATCTACCGGGGGTGCATCAATCGACGGTAGGGGCCCTAAGGTTTCTTGCGATGGCTCCCGCTTGTAGCTAGCTCGTCGCAAAGCCGAGATGTAGGCTCTCAAAGATGACCGTTTTTACGTACGATTCTACACTTGGTAACAAACGGGTACGTACGACTCTACACAAGGCCGACATGCCTCAACTAAATTGTCTGCTGAGAGAAAAGTAATCAAGCGATCGACTTGAAATTGCTCATCAGCCTTCTTGAGGCTTGTATCTATTTTTTACCGTCTTTGCCGACTTCGAATTCAAAAAAATGACTTTGTGACGTCACAATTACCATTTTTAAAAAAGGTCCTTTGGGAGAGGGGGCACTGTGCAGCGCCCTCCGGTGACATATCTACCGGGGGTGCATCAATCGACGGTAGGGGCCCTAAGGTTTCTTGCGATGGCTCCCGCTTGTAGCTAGCTCGTCGCAAAGCCGAGATGTAGGCTCTCAAAGATGACCGTTTTTACGTACGATTCTACACTTGGTAACAAACGGGTACGTACGACTCTACACAAGGCCGACATGCCTCAACTAAATTGTCTGCTGAGAGAAAAGTAATCAAGCGATCGACTTGAAATTGCTCATCAGCCTTCTTGAGGCTTGTATCTATTTTTTACCGTCTTTGCCGACTTCGAATTCAAAAAAATGACTTTGTGACGTCACAATTACCATTTTTAAAAAAGGTCCTTTGGGAGAGGGGGCACTGTGCAGCGCCCTCCGGTGACATATCTACCGGGGGTGCATCAATCGACGGTAGGGGCCCTAAGGTTTCTTGCGATGGCTCCCGCTTGTAGCTAGCTCGTCGCAAAGCCGAGATGTAGGCTCTCAAAGATGACCGTTTTTACGTACGATTCTACACTTGGTAACAAACGGGTACGTACGACTCTACACAAGGCCGACATGCCTCAACTAAATTGTCTGCTGAGAGAAAAGTAATCAAGCGATCGACTTGAAATTGCTCATCAGCCTTCTTGAGGCTTGTATCTATTTTTTACCGTCTTTGCCGACTTCGAATTCAAAAAAATGACTTTGTGACGTCACAATTACCATTTTTAAAAAAGGTCCTTTGGGAGAGGGGGCACTGTGCAGCGCCCTCCGGTGACATATCTACCGGGGGTGCATCAATCGACGGTAGGGGCCCTAAGGTTTCTTGCGATGGCTCCCGCTTGTAGCTAGCTCGTCGCAAAGCCGAGATGTAGGCTCTCAAAGATGACCGTTTTTACGTACGATTCTACACTTGGTAACAAACGGGTACGTACGACTCTACACAAGGCCGACATGCCTCAACTAAATTGTCTGCTGAGAGAAAAGTAATCAAGCGATCGACTTGAAATTGCTCATCAGCCTTCTTGAGGCTTGTATCTATTTTTTACCGTCTTTGCCGACTTCGAATTCAAAAAAATGACTTTGTGACGTCACAATTACCATTTTTAAAAAAGGTCCTTTGGGAGAGGGGGCACTGTGCAGCGCCCTCCGGTGACATATCTACCGGGGGTGCATCAATCGACGGTAGGGGCCCTAAGGTTTCTTGCGATGGCTCCCGCTTGTAGCTAGCTCGTCGCAAAGCCGAGATGTAGGCTCTCAAAGATGACCGTTTTTACGTACGATTCTACACTTGGTAACAAACGGGTACGTACGACTCTACACAAGGCCGACATGCCTCAACTAAATTGTCTGCTGAGAGAAAAGTAATCAAGCGATCGACTTGAAATTGCTCATCAGCCTTCTTGAGGCTTGTATCTATTTTTTACCGTCTTTGCCGACTTCGAATTCAAAAAAATGACTTTGTGACGTCACAATTACCATTTTTAAAAAAGGTCCTTTGGGAGAGGGGGCACTGTGCAGCGCCCTCCGGTGACATATCTACCGGGGGTGCATCAATCGACGGTAGGGGCCCTAAGGTTTCTTGCGATGGCTCCCGCTTGTAGCTAGCTCGTCGCAAAGCCGAGATGTAGGCTCTCAAAGATGACCGTTTTTACGTACGATTCTACACTTGGTAACAAACGGGTACGTACGACTCTACACAAGGCCGACATGCCTCAACTAAATTGTCTGCTGAGAGAAAAGTAATCAAGCGATCGACTTGAAATTGCTCATCAGCCTTCTTGAGGCTTGTATCTATTTTTTACCGTCTTTGCCGACTTCGAATTCAAAAAAATGACTTTGTGACGTCACAATTACCATTTTTAAAAAAGGTCCTTTGGGAGAGGGGGCACTGTGCAGCGCCCTCCGGTGACATATCTACCGGGGGTGCATCAATCGACGGTAGGGGCCCTAAGGTTTCTTGCGATGGCTCCCGCTTGTAGCTAGCTCGTCGCAAAGCCGAGATGTAGGCTCTCAAAGATGACCGTTTTTACGTACGATTCTACACTTGGTAACAAACGGGTACGTACGACTCTACACAAGGCCGACATGCCTCAACTAAATTGTCTGCTGAGAGAAAAGTAATCAAGCGATCGACTTGAAATTGCTCATCAGCCTTCTTGAGGCTTGTATCTATTTTTTACCGTCTTTGCCGACTTCGAATTCAAAAAAATGACTTTGTGACGTCACAATTACCATTTTTAAAAAAGGTCCTTTGGGAGAGGGGGCACTGTGCAGCGCCCTCCGGTGACATATCTACCGGGGGTGCATCAATCGACGGTAGGGGCCCTAAGGTTTCTTGCGATGGCTCCCGCTTGTAGCTAGCTCGTCGCAAAGCCGAGATGTAGGCTCTCAAAGATGACCGTTTTTACGTACGATTCTACACTTGGTAACAAACGGGTACGTACGACTCTACACAAGGCCGACATGCCTCAACTAAATTGTCTGCTGAGAGAAAAGTAATCAAGCGATCGACTTGAAATTGCTCATCAGCCTTCTTGAGGCTTGTATCTATTTTTTACCGTCTTTGCCGACTTCGAATTCAAAAAAATGACTTTGTGACGTCACAATTACCATTTTTAAAAAAGGTCCTTTGGGAGAGGGGGCACTGTGCAGCGCCCTCCGGTGACATATCTACCGGGGGTGCATCAATCGACGGTAGGGGCCCTAAGGTTTCTTGCGATGGCTCCCGCTTGTAGCTAGCTCGTCGCAAAGCCGAGATGTAGGCTCTCAAAGATGACCGTTTTTACGTACGATTCTACACTTGGTAACAAACGGGTACGTACGACTCTACACAAGGCCGACATGCCTCAACTAAATTGTCTGCTGAGAGAAAAGTAATCAAGCGATCGACTTGAAATTGCTCATCAGCCTTCTTGAGGCTTGTATCTATTTTTTACCGTCTTTGCCGACTTCGAATTCAAAAAAATGACTTTGTGACGTCACAATTACCATTTTTAAAAAAGGTCCTTTGGGAGAGGGGGCACTGTGCAGCGCCCTCCGGTGACATATCTACCGGGGGTGCATCAATCGACGGTAGGGGCCCTAAGGTTTCTTGCGATGGCTCCCGCTTGTAGCTAGCTCGTCGCAAAGCCGAGATGTAGGCTCTCAAAGATGACCGTTTTTACGTACGATTCTACACTTGGTAACAAACGGGTACGTACGACTCTACACAAGGCCGACATGCCTCAACTAAATTGTCTGCTGAGAGAAAAGTAATCAAGCGATCGACTTGAAATTGCTCATCAGCCTTCTTGAGGCTTGTATCTATTTTTTACCGTCTTTGCCGACTTCGAATTCAAAAAAATGACTTTGTGACGTCACAATTACCATTTTTAAAAAAGGTCCTTTGGGAGAGGGGGCACTGTGCAGCGCCCTCCGGTGACATATCTACCGGGGGTGCATCAATCGACGGTAGGGGCCCTAAGGTTTCTTGCGATGGCTCCCGCTTGTAGCTAGCTCGTCGCAAAGCCGAGATGTAGGCTCTCAAAGATGACCGTTTTTACGTACGATTCTACACTTGGTAACAAACGGGTACGTACGACTCTACACAAGGCCGACATGCCTCAACTAAATTGTCTGCTGAGAGAAAAGTAATCAAGCGATCGACTTGAAATTGCTCATCAGCCTTCTTGAGGCTTGTATCTATTTTTTACCGTCTTTGCCGACTTCGAATTCAAAAAAATGACTTTGTGACGTCACAATTACCATTTTTAAAAAAGGTCCTTTGGGAGAGGGGGCACTGTGCAGCGCCCTCCGGTGACATATCTACCGGGGGTGCATCAATCGACGGTAGGGGCCCTAAGGTTTCTTGCGATGGCTCCCGCTTGTAGCTAGCTCGTCGCAAAGCCGAGATGTAGGCTCTCAAAGATGACCGTTTTTACGTACGATTCTACACTTGGTAACAAACGGGTACGTACGACTCTACACAAGGCCGACATGCCTCAACTAAATTGTCTGCTGAGAGAAAAGTAATCAAGCGATCGACTTGAAATTGCTCATCAGCCTTCTTGAGGCTTGTATCTATTTTTTACCGTCTTTGCCGACTTCGAATTCAAAAAAATGACTTTGTGACGTCACAATTACCATTTTTAAAAAAGGTCCTTTGGGAGAGGGGGCACTGTGCAGCGCCCTCCGGTGACATATCTACCGGGGGTGCATCAATCGACGGTAGGGGCCCTAAGGTTTCTTGCGATGGCTCCCGCTTGTAGCTAGCTCGTCGCAAAGCCGAGATGTAGGCTCTCAAAGATGACCGTTTTTACGTACGATTCTACACTTGGTAACAAACGGGTACGTACGACTCTACACAAGGCCGACATGCCTCAACTAAATTGTCTGCTGAGAGAAAAGTAATCAAGCGATCGACTTGAAATTGCTCATCAGCCTTCTTGAGGCTTGTATCTATTTTTTACCGTCTTTGCCGACTTCGAATTCAAAAAAATGACTTTGTGACGTCACAATTACCATTTTTAAAAAAGGTCCTTTGGGAGAGGGGGCACTGTGCAGCGCCCTCCGGTGACATATCTACCGGGGGTGCATCAATCGACGGTAGGGGCCCTAAGGTTTCTTGCGATGGCTCCCGCTTGTAGCTAGCTCGTCGCAAAGCCGAGATGTAGGCTCTCAAAGATGACCGTTTTTACGTACGATTCTACACTTGGTAACAAACGGGTACGTACGACTCTACACAAGGCCGACATGCCTCAACTAAATTGTCTGCTGAGAGAAAAGTAATCAAGCGATCGACTTGAAATTGCTCATCAGCCTTCTTGAGGCTTGTATCTATTTTTTACCGTCTTTGCCGACTTCGAATTCAAAAAAATGACTTTGTGACGTCACAATTACCATTTTTAAAAAAGGTCCTTTGGGAGAGGGGGCACTGTGCAGCGCCCTCCGGTGACATATCTACCGGGGGTGCATCAATCGACGGTAGGGGCCCTAAGGTTTCTTGCGATGGCTCCCGCTTGTAGCTAGCTCGTCGCAAAGCCGAGATGTAGGCTCTCAAAGATGACCGTTTTTACGTACGATTCTACACTTGGTAACAAACGGGTACGTACGACTCTACACAAGGCCGACATGCCTCAACTAAATTGTCTGCTGAGAGAAAAGTAATCAAGCGATCGACTTGAAATTGCTCATCAGCCTTCTTGAGGCTTGTATCTATTTTTTACCGTCTTTGCCGACTTCGAATTCAAAAAAATGACTTTGTGACGTCACAATTACCATTTTTAAAAAAGGTCCTTTGGGAGAGGGGGCACTGTGCAGCGCCCTCCGGTGACATATCTACCGGGGGTGCATCAATCGACGGTAGGGGCCCTAAGGTTTCTTGCGATGGCTCCCGCTTGTAGCTAGCTCGTCGCAAAGCCGAGATGTAGGCTCTCAAAGATGACCGTTTTTACGTACGATTCTACACTTGGTAACAAACGGGTACGTACGACTCTACACAAGGCCGACATGCCTCAACTAAATTGTCTGCTGAGAGAAAAGTAATCAAGCGATCGACTTGAAATTGCTCATCAGCCTTCTTGAGGCTTGTATCTATTTTTTACCGTCTTTGCCGACTTCGAATTCAAAAAAATGACTTTGTGACGTCACAATTACCATTTTTAAAAAAGGTCCTTTGGGAGAGGGGGCACTGTGCAGCGCCCTCCGGTGACATATCTACCGGGGGTGCATCAATCGACGGTAGGGGCCCTAAGGTTTCTTGCGATGGCTCCCGCTTGTAGCTAGCTCGTCGCAAAGCCGAGATGTAGGCTCTCAAAGATGACCGTTTTTACGTACGATTCTACACTTGGTAACAAACGGGTACGTACGACTCTACACAAGGCCGACATGCCTCAACTAAATTGTCTGCTGAGAGAAAAGTAATCAAGCGATCGACTTGAAATTGCTCATCAGCCTTCTTGAGGCTTGTATCTATTTTTTACCGTCTTTGCCGACTTCGAATTCAAAAAAATGACTTTGTGACGTCACAATTACCATTTTTAAAAAAGGTCCTTTGGGAGAGGGGGCACTGTGCAGCGCCCTCCGGTGACATATCTACCGGGGGTGCATCAATCGACGGTAGGGGCCCTAAGGTTTCTTGCGATGGCTCCCGCTTGTAGCTAGCTCGTCGCAAAGCCGAGATGTAGGCTCTCAAAGATGACCGTTTTTACGTACGATTCTACACTTGGTAACAAACGGGTACGTACGACTCTACACAAGGCCGACATGCCTCAACTAAATTGTCTGCTGAGAGAAAAGTAATCAAGCGATCGACTTGAAATTGCTCATCAGCCTTCTTGAGGCTTGTATCTATTTTTTACCGTCTTTGCCGACTTCGAATTCAAAAAAATGACTTTGTGACGTCACAATTACCATTTTTAAAAAAGGTCCTTTGGGAGAGGGGGCACTGTGCAGCGCCCTCCGGTGACATATCTACCGGGGGTGCATCAATCGACGGTAGGGGCCCTAAGGTTTCTTGCGATGGCTCCCGCTTGTAGCTAGCTCGTCGCAAAGCCGAGATGTAGGCTCTCAAACATTCCCTCATAAGAATTGCTTTTCCTAATGCTGTGTTTTGGGAATCCCCTTTTGTGTTAATACATTAAAAAAGGAACCCAATATCGTCATAATTCCTCGCGCCATAGAAAGATTATGATTCGTAATTATTTTTTGTTGTTTTTGGTCAATATTGTTGATTGTAATGTTAATTATTGTGAGCATTTGTGAATTAAGTATTATTTTACACTAATTGCAACTTATAATATCTTATTTTCTCAATTTAGTCTAATGCTAGCTCTCTTGTTGGTTTATCAACACTAATTTGTAATGTGGTGTTGTACCTAACTTTTGTTCGGTAGTTTATTTCGACCTTATTGCAACAGTGGTTGGCAAGGCTTCGCATCAGTGACGTCAATTTTTTTGATGTTGTTAAAAACAGGGTTAATGACGTCATAGATACGCAAAATTTTGCATGACGTCATCATATGACCTAAACTATGTTGTGACGTAATTTCATGATTTTGTGACGTCATTAACCTGTGTACGTACAATTGTACACTAGACCCAAAAAATGTCCCTGCCTAAAACTTATTCAGCTGTTTCCTGACATTCAGCCACATTGGATTTTATGGCACATTTCGCCGAGATCTCGGGTGTGCACGAAGAAGTTTTAAGTGTGCAAGTGTGCAAGAAGAAATTTTAGGGTGTACATGAACCAGTCAAGTGTGCACCTTATCAAGAAAAATTTACAAATATTTAAAAAAATCTCAAAATAACAGTCAAATGCAATTGCGCCACTGGTTAACTAATGTAACTAATCTGGAAAACAGAAGTTATTTAGCGCCTCTAAATAATGTTTTGTCAATAACGCAAGAAAACAATAGAAAATTTTCGTCGAAGGCTTTTTCCGAGGGGTTGTTCAAGTGTGCAATCAAACTTGAAAAAAAATAGTCTCGGGTGTGCAGCTGCCATACTGGACATTCAGCAAAAATGCTTGGGCGGGAAGTCTCCCTCGGCCGCTGAATGTTTCCCTCGGCCGCTGAATGTTTCCCTCGGTCACGGAATGTATCCGGCGGAATTATTTTTAATGATTTTCTATTATAAAACCTTATCCCAACCTTAATAGCACTAACCGTCAGCAATTTAACCCGATATTCAGCGGTTTTCACGACGTCCCGCCCGTCCCGCCAATTCAGCGTTTTAATGTCACCCCTTTTTGAGCGTTGGTTGCGATGTTTAGGACATTTGCCCAGTGTAACGGCAAAGTTAGTACCTGCACCAGTGCTTCAAAGCAGGGAGTCGAACCGGAACTGAACCCGAACCCGCGAACCGGTTTGTTTGGCGTTGGACCCGAACCGGAAGCGAACCAGCAGAATGCGTAATATTTGTAATTTTTTTAGAACAGCGCACTGAAGAATACGCGAGATAGCAGCCGCTTATAGGTTTTCATATATCACGAATTTAAAGGTGTCACACAGTGCACAGTCAAAATTCGTTTGGACGTTAATAAGGCTATGTAAAAATGTTGATGAAATTCCATGCATCAAATTGCTGCGAGAAAAACATGCGAGAAAAATAAATTAGGTTTTCTGGTGGGAGTCACAACTGTTCCTGATGAGTTCTCGGACATGCATGACCACTATGTCCTGTGTGTGTGCATAACCTCTATGTTTGTGGATAAACAATAAATACAATGCAGTATACATAAATTGCAAATATAGTAAAGCCACCTTTCTAGTAGCATGGTAGTTGGCATAATAAATAAACTGCATAGCGATTGAAATCAATCCTGGGGAAAATTGTTCATATAAATTGCATAATCTGGTTAATCACATAAAAAGGTTTGTCAAATTGGTTATGCGATTAACCAGACTTATCTGTTACACAATTCTTTTTTGGTTTTAAATGAAAGTTAATGCTAGACCTGCCCTGTTGGTCATTTTATGTTTAATGGGTTTGAACAGTATTGCAGGTTAGTTAAAACAAGCTGCTGAAAAATTCGATATGTTACAACTTGCCAGCTGTGATGTTTTGGGTTTTGATATGGATCACACTTTGTGCTGTTACGATTTGCCTGCGCAAACCGAGTTGTGTCATCAAGCCATTGCCAAGCATATGGTCAATGATAGCAAATATTCAGAGAACTTGTTATTGCCAGTGTTGGATGAAGATCTTGCTTATGGTGGTGGTCTAATATTTGATGTAAGACATGGAATTTTGCTTAAACTAGATAAAGACGGTTACATTGAACATTCTCGTTTGGGATTAAAGTTTTTGACTGACAAAGAAATTGCCCACTTTTATCCTAACAGAAAATGGGATTTGTTTGAACAAGTGCAAGAAGGATGCCTCAGTGTACCAAGTTTGTATCACATGAATGATAACAACTTTGATATATCATACTTGACATTGTTGTCACGACTTAAAGAAAATGTTTTGGGAGACAAAGTTATAGACCGGTGTCCAAACACATTACAGGACTACAAGGAAATGCTTCAAGACTTTAATATTGCTTTAAATCATTCATGGCATCCAGATTCATATGAAAAGGGAACAAGCCATTTTTTTGAAGCAGTAAAAAAGAATCCAGAAAAATACTTAAAAAAGTGCCCTACTGCAGTTAAATTGTGGCTAAATGACCTAAAGGGAAATGGAAAAGTTTTGTTTTTGCTAACATCATCTCATTGTGATTATGCACAATTTGTCATGTCTTATTGTCTTGGACATGATTGGAGAAACTTGTTTGATGTGGTGATTTCAAAAGCCAAAAAGCCGAGATTTTTCATGGAAACCCATCCTTTCAGAAAAGTTGACACCGAAACATTAAGGGAAAAAGAAAATGTCAACAAGTTGGAAAAGGGGGGATGGTATTCACAGGGCAACTGTAAAGACTTAATGGATTTGTTAAAGGATATAACTGGGAAACCCTGTCCTAAAATCACATACTTTGGTGATAGCTTAAGGAGTGATATTGTCCCAGCAAAAAAACATTGGTCTTGGAACACTGTGTATGTTATGGATGCTTTGCGCATACATGACCAGGCTATTAACATTTTGCATGATGATGAAAAATCTCTTTTATTTTCAGACTTATGGGGTCCGATATTGAATTGTCAAAAAAATGGACCAATGTCTTCACTGTTTGGCTGCATAGTTTCCTCTTTTGCCACCATTGCTGTACCATCGGTGGAGTATGTAGCATTGCAAAACAGTTCACTTAGTTTTTCTACTTTTTCTCATGCACAATGTACAAATGGTTTTCATCCTGGCATGCCAGATATTTTCTGCAAATGAGCAATTATTATACAAATGAAGTTGCATAAAATGATTTTTTCTTATTTTTGATAGGACCTATGTGAAATGCTATTAATATTTAGCTTTGAATGCTCGTGATTCACATTTTTCATGTGAACTGATAAATGCTTTTATTTCACAGCTCGTTATCACCATAAATACATTAAATTTAAACAAAAGATTTGATTTAAAATGTTTAAAACTGAGCAAGACTACCCAGAAAAGGTATGAATATATATATTATTACTTGCTTTGTGATACTAAACCAAAATTTCTCTGTTATACGTATAGATAAAAGTCCTCAATTATACCAAGCCTAAAAACAAAAGCTTTTTAACGCTGGATTGCAGAAACATATTTGTGTAAAAACTTCTTCAACAAAACTATTTTTAAACATCAATAAGTTTTGTTTTATATTTTTGGACTAAATTTAAAAATCGAGGGATCGAGATTTCCTGCGATTCCACTTAAAAGTAAATTTTATGATGTTTTTAGCTTCACAACACAGTCCCATACTCGGCATTGTGTTGAACACATATTTTCATGAACTGAAAGCATACTTAATGAAGATATAATTTTTTGTGTAGGTGTGCCACCAAATGAGCTTTTCAATGTCAATAGAAACCATTGCAACTAGCATCATTATTTTATTATGGGTCCCCTTCCCTGAAGGGGACACATATTGATTTTACTCAAAATGTTTGTTTTTTTTTTCTGTTTTTTTCTTTCACTTTTCTTCTCCCCAAAGTTTGTCCGACTCGTTTTTCCATCAAATCCTTGATGGATTTGGATGAAATTTACACAGATGGTAGATGTAGTTATGTAGATGTGCATCCCACTTTGTTTTTGTTCATAACCCCAGTATTTACCCCGCTAGCCCCCTAAAATGGGTATTTTTTCCCCGAAGTTTGTCCGACTCGTTTTTCCATCAAATGTTTGATGGATTGGGCTGAAATATACACAGATGGTAGATGAAGTTATGTAGATGTGCATCCCATTTTGTTTTTGTTGATAACCCCAGTATTTACCCCGCTAGCCCCCTAAAATGGGTATTTTCCCCCGAAGTTTGTCCGACTCGTTTTTCTATCAAATGTTTGATGGATTCAGCTGAAATTTACACAGACGGTAGATGTAGTTATGTAGATGTGCATTCCACTTGGTTTTTGTTGATAACCCCAGTATTTACCCCGCTAGCCCCCTAAAATCTTTTTTTTTTCCCGAAGTTTGTCTGACTCGTTTTTCCATCAAATGCTTGATGGAAGTGGCTGAAACTTATACAGATGGTAGATGTAGTTATGTAGATGTGCATCCCACTTTGTTTTTGTTGATAACCCCAGTATTCACCCCGCTAGCCCCTTAAAATGGGTATTTTCCCCCGAAGTTTGTCCGACTTGTTTTTCTATCAAATGTTTGATGGATTCGGCTGAAATTGACACAGATGGTAGATGTAGTTATGTAGATGTGCATCCCACTTTGTTTTTGTTGATAACCCCAGTATTTACCCCGCTAGCCCCCTAAAATGGTTTTTTCCCCGAAGTTTGTCTGACTCGTTTTGCCATCAAATGCTTGATGGATGTGGCTGAAACTTATACAGGTGGTAGATATAGTTATGTAGATGTGCATCCCACTTTGTTTGTCCAGATAACCCTAGTATTTACCCCACTAGCCCCCTAAAATGGGTGAGTTTATAAACAATGTCAGAATTGGCTAAAATTTGGATAGCTTGTAAAGTATGCCAATTATCGTTATTGCGTCATTGCAGTTCGGGGGTTGTTAACAGCCCTTTGACGTCAGAAACATTAACAGTTGTTCCTCAAAACACCTCTAGTGGTTGAAATTTTAAACGTTGGCAGATTGGACTGAAATTTTGCAGTTTTAGTTATCCTACTTACTCATTGTTATCTATTGAAATGCATTATCTACAACTTTGCATGTGTGGGGACCCATGAGTTTTTGCTTGCAGAAACAACCAAGGTTATAAAAGACGATGGCTAATATAGGACCCAATATAAATAAGTGTAGGAAATATATTAATGTTTCAAAATATGCTATAGTGTATGTGCAAGGGCAATATGTGCTAAGCCACCCTTCTAGTGTAGATGTGCATCCCACTTTGTTTTTGTTGATAACCCCAGTATTTACCCCGCTAGCCCCCTAAAATGGGTATTTTTCCTCCGAAGTTTGTCTGACTCGTTTTTCCATCAAATGTTTGATGGATTTGGCTGAAATTTACACAGATGGTAGATATAGTTATGTAGATGTGCATCCCACTTTGTTTTTGTTGATAACCCCAGTATTTACCCCGCTAGCCCCCTAAAATGGGTGAGGTTTTAAACAGTGTCAGAATTGGCTGAAATTTGGATTTCTTGTATAGTATGCCATTTAGTTGTCGATTGTTGTGTTCAACCCTGTAGTCCTAACATTTACCCCACAAGCCCCTAAAGTGTAAAACGTATTTGTATGTTACTGGGCACCACAAACGAAAGATTTCTTTGGAGCAATACTGTTACAAGGGCAACCAGTTGTATGTTGCTTGGTGGTCGTTTTTGTGCCATGGCAGTTAGGGGCTTGTTATCAGCCCTATGTCGTGAGAAACATTAACGGTTGTTGCTCAAAACACCTCTAGTGGTCGAAATTTTAAACATTGGCGGATTGGGCTGAAATTTTGCAGTACTATTGACTGAGTCATTGTGATTTTTATATATTTTTTAGTTTGTGTGTCGAACCCAATTAGTTGCCCTACTAGCCCCCTAAAATGGGTCAGTTTTTTAAAACGTTAAATAGGACATACTTCAAACAATACTTGGGGTGAATCTAATTTTATAGTTTGTGTTCTACATGGTATTATTATTTAAGCCCAGTGCCGATCACTGTGTTTTACCTTACAACACCAGACTTTCTCATGGTTATCTCTTGAATTGCATTATTTTCAACTTTGCATGTGTGGGGACCCATGAGTTTTTGCCTGCAGAAACGACTAAAGTTATAAAAGACGATGGCTAATATGGGACCTAATACAAAATAAGCATAGGAAATATATTTATGTTTCAAAATAGGTTATAGTGTATATGCAAGGGCAATATGTGCTAAGCCACCCTTCTAGTTATCTCCTTAGTTACCTGTGCTACTTTACATAGAGCTGTATACAGCAAATTATGGGTCCCTTTCCCTGAAGGTATTTTTTTTTCTTTTTTCTGTCTAACGCTGGTTTGTGATATGCATTTGGTCAAGAAAGAGTGCTTCAAATTTACACAGATGTCAGTTATTTATCCATATTTGATCCTCCTGAAGTTTGACCCCGAATGACCCAAGGGTTCACCCACAGACCCCCAAAACGTATTTTTGTAAATGGTTGTACGGACCAAAGTACATAATCTAGGAGTTTCATACGTTATTGGTTGGTGCAAAGTAAGGTATTCTAAAGTATTTTATAACTGTTAATTGGATTCACCCCTTTAACCCCAAAATAATTAGTTTTAGTTTTTCCGTCTAACGCTGGTTTGTTATACGCCAGGGGTGGCCAACTTGTTACACATTAAGATCGATGAAAATTTTCTCAATTGTACACGATCGACTGATCTGCAGTAATTTAGGCTGCCACTAACATAAAGCAATAACGCAAATTTCAGCATGAGGTTTGACTGATAATTACCACATATTTATAGACATGAGTTTTAGTGTCAAGCATCATCTAGTTCTTACAACATTAAAACTTCGCATATGTACATATTTTTCATCAAAATGGTCAGAGGGAGCTTTTAAATCTCCCCAATCAATTGCAACTGATAAACACCCAAGTTGTGACTTGACAAACATTGTAGTTGTTACGACCTATCGTGGTGCCAAAATAACAATTGTTACGCAACAAACAAAGTGACATTTACATAATTATTGTCTCATTGCACAATTGAGTGTTGTGTCAAAATGTCAGAAGTGCTGTTTTATATTTTTAATTTGTTTTTCAATTAATAAGCTTTTGATTAGTAGTGGAGAATTTAGTGCGATTGACCAGTCAAAAGCAGACGATCGCCCAGTCGATCGCGATTGACGTGTTGGCCACACCTGTTATACGCAATTGGTCAAGAAAGAGATGTTAGTTATTTATCCATATTTGATCCTCCTAAAGTTTGACCCCAAATGACCCAAGGGTTCACCCACAAACCCCCAAAATGAAAAATTTCTAAAATGGCTGTACTGACCAAAGTACATGATCTAGGAGTTTTATGCTTTATTGGTTGGTGCAATGTAAGGTATTCTAAAGTATTTTTTATCTTTTAATTGGATTCACCCATTTAACCTAAAAAAAGCGATTTTAGTTTTTCCAGTCCTTTAGGTCAGAAATACAAGCCCGTATGTGCTGAAATTAAAAAATTTTTTTTGTAGTGGGTTACTGATTTAGTGTTCAAAATTTTGGCTCAATAGCCAAATGGTTACCATTACAGCCCATAATATCTGTACACTGGGAAGCCCAAGGGAGTAATTTACTGGTTTACAATTGCTGAGATTTAATGCATAGTGGAAAATCGCTGCTCGACGCATAAACAGACAAGGCAGTCTTATTGATGATTAGACATCAGCGCAGTAATGCTATGTGGTTTTATTAAGTTAGCATGCGTATTTTCAGTTTTAGCAAAGGTTTTATATCTTAAAAGTGATTAAATGATACTTTTGTTTTGTACATGTCAGGCAAATGTTGTTGATTAACAGCTTGTAGAATATGCCATTGATAGGTGTCGATTTGTTGTGTTCCACCCTTTAGCCTCCACATTTACCCCACCAGCCCCCTAAAATAAGTGAATTTTTTAACAATGTCAGAATTGAATGAAATTTAGTTTATGGAACACACTATTTTAAGTCGTTAATTGTTGTGTTTAACCCTGCAGCCCCGATTTACCCCACTGGCTCCTAAAATATGTGAATTTTTTAACAGTGTTTAAATTAAATTAAATTTGGACAGCTTGCAAGAAAATTTGCCGATTGTTGCGTTTTACTTTATTTTGCCACTATTTACTCCTTTTTTTTCACTACAATACATGTGGGCAGCACGCAATATTTTAGCATGACGTTTTTACACATTAAACAGATGTCTAGGGATGCTAGTTGTTGCAAGCTTTTCTTTAATTTAACAAATACACACATCCATTAAATGTTATAAGCTAGGCTTCAATCCAGGAATTTTTCGGGGTCCCAACCCTAGTTCTACAGTGACATTGTAGTATGACCTACAGTTAATATGTTAAAAATGTTAGTAGCTGAGAAGCACATTATAGAATAGTATGATCCATATTACCTTGATAAAATGGATAATAGCATGTACAGAATGGCAAATGTAGTTTTGTTTTTAAAACTTGATAAAACATATTTTGCATTGTTCACAGTATGACAGTGGTGGAATACCGGTTGATCAGCTTGGGCACACTGGTGATCCAACAAGGGATTTGGAATATGAGAGACATAGACAATCGGTTCCTGAACCTGTTCTGAAGTACCTGCAGTTCTTCCAGAAGGCAATTAGTGAACAAAACATCTATGAAATTGAAAACTACTATGAAAACGGGTATAGAAGTTTTATTTTGTCTATTAAACACATGTTTTTCATTTTTCTTTATTTCCAGATGGAATTCATTGACAGAACGTTTTTACTCCACAGAAGCTTGGCCTGATGGCGATTCTATTCTTCATATTATAGGCCATGGTGTGATTTAATACAATTGTTTGTAGTCTAATTTTAATTTAATCATTTCTTTTTTAAGTAAAATAGAATGGTTGAGAGAGAAATGATAAAATATAGAGAGAAATGCTTTTTTCACTTGTGTTTAAAAATGTTGACCGCGAATTTTGAAATTACCACTTAGATCCAGAGTTTCTGATACTTTACAAAGAACTCTACTTTCGACATATTTATGCAAGAATGCAAAATGGCCCCACACAAGAGCAGAGGTTCAAGTCTTATTACAACTATTGTGATTTGTTCAACTACATTTTAAGTGAGCCAACACTTTTTGAATTTTGTTTTAAACGATATAAAATATATATAATCTTTTGTATCATAAAAAAAGATGCTGAGTCACCAGTTACACTCCAACTTCCAAATCAGTGGTTATGGGATATTATTGATGAGTTTGTATATCAAGTAAGTAGTATATTGTAAATTAACACACTCCCAAAACTTTTCTGTAAACGTTGTTTTCATCAATACATTTTTTATTCGAAAGAGTTTTTTCACTGTACTTTTAATGTCTGCTGATTCATGCCATGTTTTATTTTATTATTTTTTTGACCAACTTGCACATAAACATTTGTGGGAACCATATTTGTGTCTGATTTCAACAACAACTATGTTGTAAACTGCCACTAAAAGATAGGGACTCGACTCAATTAACATTAGGTAACTAATGTATATTTATTGTAAGTGGGACAAACAGTCCATGCGTTAAAACATAACATGAGGCTTGGTACTTTCAGTTTGGTATTGCCTATAAACTTTTTTTGAAAAGAAAGTTTTATTTAGAAAAAGCTTTGTAAATTGAATTTTGATTACCCCAATTGTGCTTACAAAGAAAAATGGTGATCACAAAGTTCATCAATAATATGTAAATATAGTCTTGATTTGTTTGTAAATTGTATATAAGTTATTTGATCAAAATGCAAGTTGAAAGGCAATATTGCAACACCAAACCCTCCAATGTTCAAATTTATGTCTGTGTAACTATTGTCACAGATGATGTTATGTTTCAGTTTCAAGCATTTACTCAGTATCGATGCAAGCTAAGCAAAAAGACTGCTGATGAAATTGAAATTCTTCGAAACAATCCTAAAGTGTGTGGTTTGATTGTGACACTGCTATACAAGTCTTACTGCTTGTTTCTTGATATGACATGTTGATTCATTTTTAATGACATAATTTATTTTACAGATTTGGAACATCCACAGTGTTTTAAATGTCCTACACTCTTTAGTGGATAAATCTAAAATTAATGAACAGTTAGATGCCTACAACAAAGGTTTGGATCAGGAGTCTATTGCAAGGGTTGCAGGTATAAACTTGCATTGTGGAAATCGTGTTTTTTGCTTTAGCTCAAACAAGTTTGATTTTTAGGCAAGTTTGAAAAATAAAATAACTTTTGCTTTGGTTTCAGGCATGTTTGGAAGATGCTCATTGTACAAAATGTTGGGGTACTTCAGTTTAATTGGTCTTCTTCGGCTTCATAGTTTACTGGGTGATTACTATCAGGCTCTGTCTGTTCTGGATAATATCAACATTACAAAAAGGGTAAATCTTACAATAAACTACATCGATTTTTATTGTGAAACTCCTTCCATATCTTTGGTAGAGTACAGTATATTCCAGAGTCCCAGAGTGTCAGATTACCACCTACTACTATGTTGGTTTTGCATATATGATGATGAGACGGTATCAAGCTGCAATTGACACATTTTCTAGCATACTGACATATATCCAGAGAACTAAAAACACTGCTCTACAGCGATCCAGTCAGTACAAGATGGACATGGTATGTGTTTAACTATGGTGTGGATAATGTTTATTATGGGTCCCCTTCCCTGAAGGGGACACATATTGTTTTTGTCTATATTTTTTTTCTTTTTTTCCGGCGAACGCGGATTTGTTCCCACGTTTTAGTCAAGAAAGAATGGTTCAAACTTTTTCAAATTTACACACATTATAGATATTGGTCTAAAGATGGTCCATGTGAATTTTGACCCGGTTTGATCCCTCGGTTCACCCACAGCCCCCCAAAACGTGATTTTTTTAAAACGGCTGTACTTGCTAAAGCAGATGATTCTGGAGTTTCATACTTTTTTGATTGGTACATTGCAGCGTATTTTAAAGTATTTTGTAACTTGAAGTTGTATATATCCATTTTCACCCCTTTACCCCCAAATATTTGTTTGTTTGTTCACATGTTAATGAGGTCAGAAATACAAGACTTAACCTGCTGAAATTTCAAACAGCTGTGGATAGGGTGCTCCTTGTTGGCTGTTAAAAATTTCAGTGCAATCGGCTCAGTAATTACTCTTACAGCCCCAAATATGTTTTTACATGCTGTCGTTTGTCAAATTTGTGCTCGCTCAGTGCACAGCTGACGCAATGGGAGTGATTGACGATAGTGGCGCATGGAAAAAATGCCTCTGCTTCACGCATGAACACAGTCGTCACTTGACCATTTTCTCACTGGTTGGAATTAAGATGTTACGATGTTAGTTATATTGCGCTGTAAAAGTTAATGTAGGTCAACTTATTCGTGTTTCGAAACGCAGAGCGACAACGCAGCACGATTTGTTACACCTGTGTAACGTGACTTCTTAAACTGAAAGCGTTAATAAAACTGTTTCAGAACAGGTTTTGGACATAAAAAGCCCAGCTAAGCAATCGTATTGTTGGATTTAGAAACTTAACGGCGCCAGGAACGCTCTGTGTGGATTAAAGATCATAATTCACTAAACAAATGGCTATTAAGGGAAAAAAATGTTGAAACTTTGTTAAAAGTTTAAAAAGTTGGACTCATCCATTTTCCACCTCGTGAAAACAACGCTCAGCTCCATGTCGAAAAAAAGCCCAATTGGGCGCGAAAAGCGAATATCTCGGCCTCACGCATAACTGGACGTGCTATCAGGCAGTCTTTTTGCACTGTGAATTAAGATATGTTTGTAGATCATTTAAAAACGTTAGTTATGCAATTGTTGTATCACGCAGTTCTGCGTCTTATGGCAGTTAACGACAGGCCCCTCCTGCCGCAATCGGCGCCATATCTCTATCTAACAACATTCGCACACCGCGAGACAATGATCGCTGACTGAAATGAAACCGTGAAAAATCGACGCTAACCTCTGTTGTCTGGAGCTTTGCATTGACCCCAGCCACGGAAAAAAATTTTGCCCCTAAATAACATTTGATGAAATTAGTTGTCGTTAATTTATAAAAATCTCCTACACAAGTTTACTTGAGTAGTTTATTGCGCCATTCATCCTGTTACGAATTCAAAATATATGTGTGTGTGAGGACCCATTGGTTTTTGCTTGCAAAAACAATTATGTTATAACAGGCCACAAAAATATTGGTGCCATACTGAATGTATCCATCAAATATATATCCCTTACAATTATAATGAATGGTGCGTAAATATGGATCAGTTTCTGTAAAATGGAATATGTAGGAAAACCACTATTCCAGTTTAACAATGATTGTGCCCTATTTTTACTGTAACCAAATCGCATATGCACATGTGTGGGGACCCATTAGATTATGCTTGCAGAAACAATTATGTTATAAAGTGCCAGGAAAAAGATAGGGAACCAATGAAATGTAGGTGCCAAATATATATCCATTATAAATATATTAAATGGTATATGTGATACATCGTTAAATATGATGTAGTATATATAAACTGGCAATATATAGGAAAACTATTATTCTATTTTTTTATTAACAACACTTTACTGATTACAGATTAACAAACAAACTGATCAAATGTTTAATCTCTTGGCTCTGTGCAGTACATTGTACCCGGTGCGAATTGATGAATCTTTGTCACAAATGATGCGTGAAAAAGTAGGCCAAGATAAATGGCAAAGAATGCAGAAAGGGTATGGTTTCTCCACTTTTGGATTAATATACACAATACATTTTTTCAAATTGTATTCCAAGTTATTGTTACATTGTGCTGATTTTTGCAGAGAAAAGGTTGCTTTTGAGGAAGCATTTTCCTTTGGTTGTCCGAAGTTCCTTTCACCAGTTGCTCCTAATTTTGATGCTGGTCCATTGAACTCCCACAAAGAACCAATGTTGCATCAGTGCAAAGTAATTTTGGGAAAGGTATATTTTTTGCATCAACTAATATTTCTGAAACATGTGTAGGTATTTTTGGAAGAGGTTGAACAGCAGGCTCAGCTACCAACTATCCGTAGTTATCTCAAGCTGTATGCTACAATGCCTGTTTTGAAACTAGCTGAATTTTTAGATATGGATGTGGATGAATTTACTGCACAACTTGTGTGCCTTAAAGTAGGTTTAAAAAAATAAACTTGGTAAAAGTAACAAATAAAAAACATATAATGACATGGACCTTCAATGACCATAAAAATTTGAAACCTTTTATGCTTTGCCAGCTAAATAACAGAAAGGCATTAGTCAGCTGTGCTTTATAGATATGTATGTATTTTGTTTATTATTAATGTTACAATTGCTGAAAATACTGTGATTGTGATTAACCTACAATGTTTACCAGCATAAAATGAAAAATGCTAGAGTGGACAAAGATCAAGAGGGGAGGTTGGAAGTTGACTTTTATATTGATGGGGTAATTCACACTTGGATTTTGCAGCAAAGGGCAATTTTAAGATTTGTTTGTCTTACAGGACATGGTGCACATTGCAGACACCAAAATTGAACGTGGATATGCTGATTATTTTATCAAACAAATTCACAAGTTTGAAGAAGTAAGTTATGACAGAAAATAAGTAATTGTATGACTTAAGAAAAAACGTTTATTTTCATTTACAGTTAAACAGAAGTATCAAACTTCTGAAATAAGATTTCACGTTTTTGTGAAGTTTGTGTTTGTCCGAAGCAAATCACGGTGGAAAGAAAACTGAATAAAAGTTGTGAAATATGTTTTTGAAATCAATAGTGTCTGCAGAACGTTTGGCAATGTGACAGACAGACTTTCCATGATTTAAGCTGGTGGATTTGGGTAAATGTTAAATAAAATACGTTCCAAATTCATCATTTATTTATGTAGAAAGTTGACATGTAAAAGCAGAAAAGGTGGCAATTCCATTTTACATTAGTTTGTGTAGAAAGAGAATCTAAGTTTCATTCCAGTTTTTTAGGTCACGTTAAAACTTACCGAATGAATAAAAAATTGAAATAAAATTAGCATGGAAAAATTTTTGTGACCCACCGGTTGCATATTTCCGAACCACAGGAATATAATTAAAACATAATTAAAGACATCGTTTTAACAGGTTGGTAAAATGTCGATTTTAAATGTTTAATATATTTTGCAAAAAGTAAATATTTGTGTTGTTTAACAGTTGCGAAGCTTATAATGCCTGTCAGTTGCTACATTTTATTACAGAAGTGTGTGGCACTTACTTTGTTAACCGCAATCTAAATGTGATTTGCGTTATTAGCACAATGCTCTCTAATCGGCCATGTACTCTAGATTGAATTCAAATCTCTTTGTCAAAGCCAACTTTCAAGAGAGATCTTTATGTTTAATGTCTTTGTTTTGAACCGTTGAGAAATCGCGACAGTCAAAATAACGAACACTTTTGGCCGGGATTTGAACACTGCGCAATTCTCGAAGCCGACAGAAATTTAAATTCAGCTAATGAACAAAAAATGTAAGGATTCTCTAACCTGGCCAGTACGGGGATCGAAGCCCCGACATTTGCGTTATTAGCACAACGCTCTAACCAACTGATCTAACCGGCCATGTACTGTCAATTCAATTCAAATCTCCTTGTCAAGTGTCAATGAACACTTTTGGTCGGGATTCCAACACCGCGCAACCTTCGAAGCCGACAGAAATTTAAATTCAGCTAATCAACAAAAAATGTAAGTATTCTCAAACCTGAATCACACCAGGTTTGTTTTGGTGAAAAATAGGCAATGCGACGCGTTATTAGCACAACGCTCTAACCAACTGATCTAACCGGCCATGTACTGTCAATTCAATTCAAATCGCCTTGTCAAGTGTCAATGAACACTTTTGGTCGGGATTCCAACACCGCGCAACCCTCGGAGCCGACAGAAATTGAAATTCAGCTAATAAACAAAAAATGTAAGTATTCTCAAACCTGAATCACACCAGGTTTGTTTTGGTGAAAAATAGGCAATGCGACGGAAGTCAAATTAGAGAAGTAAGAAACTACTAGAGAAGCAAGTACTGTTGTAGAAATCTTTTTTCAAAATGTTCTCTCAGACTATTTTCTGACAGATTTAATGTAAAGTCAATTTGCATCTGTCGGTAAACATTTTCAGTGTACTTTCTCGTTGTGATTCTCACCAACACAGAACAACAAATGTAGAAAAAAATATTACAAAATGTTGCAAAAGATGTGTTGCCTCGACCCGGGATTGAACCAGGGACGTTCAGATCTTCAGTCTGACGCTCTCCCGACTGAGCTATCGAGGCGATAACCTGGCCAGCACGGGGATCGAACCCGCGACATTTGCGTTATTAGCACAACGCTCTAACCAACTGAGCTAACCGGCCATGTGCAGTAAATTCAATTCAAATCTCCTTGTCAAGTGTCAATGAACACTTTTGGTCGGGATTCCAACACCGCGCAACCCTCGAAGCCGACAGAAATTGAAATTCAGCTAATAAACAAAAAATGTAAGTATTCTCAAACCTGAATCACACCAGGTTTGTTTTGGTGAAAAATAGGCAATGCGACGGAAGTCAAATTAGAGAAGTAAGAAACTACTAGAGAAGCAAGTGTAACCGAAATTAGTTAGGTGATCCCCAATTTGGCCTAAGATTTTGGGGAAAGGCGAGAAAGTTATCTTTTACAAAATAAAACTAGCTTACCCAACCCTGACCACAAATATAGCGGGATCACCGCCCCTAAATTGGTAAAAACCAGGTCACCCTGCACTAACGGCTTACCGCTAAAACCAAAGTTGAGATGGTCACACCGAAAAGGGCCTCAACTAAAACAAGTTTAATAAAATATATAAAAGGCGATAACACTAAATAACGAGCGCCTTTCAACGTTTCAACACAATACGATACAATACAAAATCCAGCGCTACCACGTTTTTTCACTGCACTTACAAGTCACAACACAGCGTACCACACGAGGCCCAAGCGAGAACCGCCTCAAATCTAAAACGAAGCACGGCAGGCACAAAGTCACGTGATCTCTGCGTCCAATTACAACGTACAGGTGCGACACGTCGACGTCCAAATCATTGGTGCGAGACAATTGATAAAGGAAGCGAATGTAGCGGTACATTAAAACGTGTGAATACATAACGTGAAAACGCAAATACAAACAAATATAACGTTAAATAAAAGTGTGAGTGATAAACATTATGAAAAATGTGCGTGGTAAATATTGTCAAAATATAAACAAATATTAACAACATTCTGAAAACAAGGTACATTAAAACAAAGAGTGTGAAAAATCATTAGGAAAACAACTGTGAAAATAAAGTAACAAACTTATGAAACAATATTATTACCAGTGCAGGAATAAAACAAAGAAAATAACAATGTGCGTACGCGCTCATTACACAAGTACTGTTGTAGAAATCTTTTTTCAAAATGTTCTCTGAGACTATTTTCTGACAGATTTAATGTAAAGTCAATTTGCATCTGTCGGTAAACATTTTCAGTGTACTTTCTCGTTGTGATTCTCTCCAACACAGAACAACAAATGTAGAAAAAAATATTACAAAATGTTGCAAAAGATGTGTTGCCTCGACCCGGGATTGAACCAGGGACCTTCAGATCTTCAGTCTGGCGCTCTCCCGACTGAGCTATCGAGGCGATAACCTGGCCAGTACGGGGATGGAACCCGCGACATTTGCGTTATTAGCACAACGCTCTAACCAACTGAGCTAACCGGCCATGTGCAGTAAATTGAATTCAAATCTCCTTGTCAAGTGTCAATGAACACTTTTGGTCGGGATTCCAACACCGCGCAACCCTCGAAGCCGACAGAAATTGAAATTCAGCTAATAAACAAAAAATGTAAGTATTCTCAAACCTGAATCACACCAGGTTTGTTTTGGTGAAAAATAGGCAATGCGACGGAAGTCAAATTAGAGAAGTAATAAACTACTAGAGAAGCAAGTACTGTTGTAGAAATCTGTTTTCAAAATGTTCTCTGAGACTATTTTCTGACAGATTTAATGTAAAGTCAATTTGCATCTGTCGGTAAACATTTTTAGTGTACTTTCTCGTTGTGATTCTCACCAACACAGAACAACAAATGTAGAAAAAAATATTACAAAATGTTGCAAAAGATGTGTTGCCTCGACGCGGCATTGAATCATGGACCTTCAGATCTTCAGTCTGACGCTCTCCCGACTGAGCTATCGAGGCGATAACCTGGCCAGTACGGGGATCGAACCCGCGACATTTGCGTTATTAGCACAACGCTCTAACCAACTGAGCTAACCGGCCATGTGCTGTAAATTCAATTCAAATCTCCTTGTCAAGTGTCAATGAACACTTTTGGTCGGGATTCCAACACCGCGCAACCCTCGAAGCCGACAGAAATTGAAATTCAGCTAATAAACAAAAAATGTAAGTATTCTCAAACCTGAATCACACCAGGTTTGTTTTGGTGAAAAATAGGCAATGCGACGGAAGTCAAATTAGAGAAGTAAGAAACTACTAGAGAAGCAAGTACTGTTGTAGAAATCTTTTTTCAAAATGTTCTCTGAGACTATTTTCTGACAGATTTAATGTAAAGTCAATTTGCATCTGTCGGTAAACATTTTCAGTGTACTTTCTCGTTGTGATTCTCACCAACACAGAACAACAAATGTAGAAAAAAATATTACAAAATGTTGCAAAAGATGTGTTGCCTCGACCCGGGATTGAACCAGGGACCTTCAGATCTTCAGTCTGACGCTCTCCCGACTGAGCTATCGAGGCGATAACCTGGCCAGTACGGGGATCGAACCCGCGACATTTGCGTTATTAGCACAACGCTCTAACCAACTGAGCTAACCGGCCATGTGCTGTAAATTGAATTCAAATCTCCTTGTCAAGTGTCAATGAACACTTTTGGTCGGTATTCCAACACCGCGCAACCCTCGAAGCCGACAGAAATTGAAATTCAGCTAATAAACAAAAAATGTAAGTATTCTCAAACCTGAATCACACCAGGTTTGTTTTGGTGAAAAATAGGCAATGCGATGGAAGTCAAATTAGAGAAGTAATAAACTACTAGAGAAGCAATTACTGTTGTAGAAATCTTTTTTCAAAATGTTCTCTGAGACTATTTTCTGACAGATTTAATGTAAAGTCAATTTGCATCTGTCGGTAAACATTTTCAGTGCACTTTCTCGTTGTGATTCTCACCAACACAGAACAACAAATGTAGAAAAAAATATGACAAAAGATGTGTTGCCTCGACCCGGGATTGAACCAGGGACCTTCAGATCTTCAGTCTGACGCTCTCCCGACTGAGCTATCGAGGCGATAACCTGGCCAGTACGGGGATCGAACCCGCGACATTTGCGTTATTAGCACAACGCTCTAACCAACTGAGCTAACCGGCCATGTGCTGTAAATTCAATTCAAATCTCCTTGTCAAGTGTCAATGAACACTTTTGGTCGGGATTCCAACACCGTGCAACCCTCGAAGCCGACAGAAATTGAAATTCAGCTAATAAACAAAAAATGTAAGTATTCTCAAACCTGAATCACACCAGGTTTGTTTTGGTGAAAAATAGGCAATGCGACGGAAGTCAAATTAGAGAAGTAGAGAAGCAAGTACTGTTGTAGAAATCTTTTTTCAAAATGTTCTCTGAGACTATTTTCTGACAGATTTAATGTAAAGTCAATTTGCATCTGTCGGTAAACATTTTCAGTGTACTTTCTCGTTGTGATTCTCACCAACACAGAACAACAAATGTAGAAAACAATATTACAAAATGTTGCAAAAGATGTGTTGCCTCGACCCGGGATTGAACCAGGGACCTTCAGATCTTCAGTCTGACGCTCTCCTGACTGAGCTATCGAGGCGATAACCTGGCCAGTACGGGGATCGAACCCGCGACATTTACGTTATTAGCACAACGCTCTAACCAACTGAGCTAACCGGCCATGTGCAGTAAATTGAATTCAAATCTCCTTGTCAAGTGTCAATGAACACTTTTGGTCGGGATTCCAACACCGCGCAACCCTCGAAGCCGACAGAAATTTAAATTCAGCTAATAAACAAAAAATGTAAGTATTCTCAAACCTGAATCACACCAGGTTTGTTTTGGTGAAAAATAGGCAATGCGATGGAAGTCAAATTAGAGAAGTAATAACTACTAGAGAAGCAAGTAGCCTACTGTTGTAGAAATCTTTTTTCAAAATGTTCTCTGAGACTATTTTCTGACAGATTTAATGTAAAGTCAATTTGCATCTGTCGGTAAACATTTTCAGTGTACTTTCTCGTTGTGATTCTCTCCAACACAGAACAACAAATGTAGAAAAAAATATTACAAAATGTTGCAAAAGATGTGTTGCCTCGACCCGGGATTGAACCAGGGACCTTCAGATCTTCAGTCTGACGCTCTCCCGACTGAGCTATCGAGGCGATAACCTGGCCAGTACGGGGATGGAACCCGCGACATTTGCGTTATTAGCACAACGCTCTAACCAACTGAGCTAACCGGCCATGTGCTGTAAATTGAATTCAAATCTCCTTGTCAAGTGTCAATGAACACTTTTGGTCGGGATTCCAACACCGCGCAACCCTCGAAGCCGACAGAAATTGAAATTCAGCTAATAAACAAAAAATGTAAGTATTCTCAAACCTGAATCACACCAGGTTTGTTTTGGTGAAAAATAGGCAATGCGACGGAAGTCAAATTAGAGAAGTAATAACTACTAGAGAAGCAAGTAGCCTACTGTTGTAGAAATCTTTTTTCAAAATGTTCTCTGAGACTATTTTCTGACAGATTTAATGTAAAGTCAATTTGCATCTGTCGGTAAACATTTTCAGTGTACTTTCTCGTTGTGATTCTCACCAACACAGAACAACAAATGTAGAAAAAAATATTACAAAATGTTGCAAAAGTCGTGTTGCCTCGACCCGGGATTGAACCAGGGACCTTCAGATCTTCAGTCTGACGCTCTCCCGACTGAGCTATCGAGGCGATAACCTGGCCAGTACGGGGATCGAACCCGCGACATTTGCGTTATTAGCACAACGCTCTAACCAACTGAGCTAACCGGCCATGTACTGTCAATTCAATTCAAATCTCCTTGTCATTAAGTGTCAATGAACACTTTTGGTCGGGATTCCAACACCGCGCAACCCTCGAAGCCGACAGAAATTGAAATTCAGCTAATAAACAAAAAATGTAAGTATTCTCAAACCTGAATCACACCAGGTTTGTTTTGGTGAAAAATAGGCAATGCGATGGAAGTCAAATTAGAGAAGTAATAAACTACTAGAGAAGCAATTACTGTTGTAGAAATCTTTTTTCAAAATGTTCTCTGAGACTATTTTCTGACAGATTTAATGTAAAGTCAATTTGCATCTGTCGGTAAACATTTTCAGTGTACTTTCTCGTTGTGATTCTCACCAACACAGAACAACAAATGTAGAAAACAATATTACAAAATGTTGCAAAAGATGTGTTGCCTCGACCCGGGATTGAACCAGGGACCTTCAGATCTTCAGTCTGACGCTCTCCCGACTGAGCTATCGAGGCGATAACCTGGCCAGTACGGGGATCGAACCCGCGACATTTGCGTTATTAGCACAACGCTCTAACCAACTGAGCTAACCGGCCATGTGCAGTAAATTGAATTCAAATCTCCTTGTCAAATGTCAATGAACACTTTTGGTCGGGATTCCAACACCGCGCAACCCTCGAAGCCGACAGAAATTGAAATTCAGCTAATAAACAAAAAATGTAAGTATTCTCAAACCTGAATCACACCAGGTTTGTTTTGGTGAAAAATAGGCAATGCGATGGAAGTCAAATTAGAGAAGTAATAACTACTAGAGAAGCAAGTAGCCTACTGTTGTAGAAATCTTTTTTCAAAATGTTCTCTGAGACTATTTTCTGACAGATTTAATGTAAAGTCAATTTGCATCTGTCGGTAAACATTTTCAGTGTACTTTCTCGTTGTGATTCTCTCCAACACAGAACAACAAATGTAGAAAAAAATATTACAAAATGTTGCAAAAGATGTGTTGCCTCGACCCGGGATTGAACCAGGGACCTTCAGATCTTCAGTCTGACGCTCTCCCGACTGAGCTATCGAGGCGATAACCTGGCCAGTACGGGGATGGAACCCGCGACATTTGCGTTATTAGCACAACGCTCTAACCAACTGAGCTAACCGGCCATGTGCTGTAAATTGAATTCAAATCTCCTTGTCAAGTGTCAATGAACACTTTTGGTCGGGATTCCAACACCGCGCAACCCTCGAAGCCGACAGAAATTGAAATTCAGCTAATAAACAAAAAATGTAAGTATTCTCAAACCTGAATCACACCAGGTTTGTTTTGGTGAAAAATAGGCAATGCGACGGAAGTCAAATTAGAGAAGTAATAACTACTAGAGAAGCAAGTAGCCTACTGTTGTAGAAATCTTTTTTCAAAATGTTCTCTGAGACTATTTTCTGACAGATTTAATGTAAAGTCAATTTGCATCTGTCGGTAAACATTTTCAGTGTACTTTCTCGTTGTGATTCTCACCAACACAGAACAACAAATGTAGAAAAAAATATTACAAAATGTTGCAAAAGTCGTGTTGCCTCGACCCGGGATTGAACCAGGGACCTTCAGATCTTCAGTCTGACGCTCTCCCGACTGAGCTATCGAGGCGATAACCTGGCCAGTACGGGGATCGAACCCGCGACATTTGCGTTATTAGCACAACGCTCTAACCAACTGAGCTAACCGGCCATGTACTGTCAATTCAATTCAAATCTCCTTGTCATTAAGTGTCAATGAACACTTTTGGTCGGGATTCCAACACCGCGCAACCCTCGAAGCCGACAGAAATTGAAATTCAGCTAATAAACAAAAAATGTAAGTATTCTCAAACCTGAATCACACCAGGTTTGTTTTGGTGAAAAATAGGCAATGCGATGGAAGTCAAATTAGAGAAGTAATAAACTACTAGAGAAGCAATTACTGTTGTAGAAATCTTTTTTCAAAATGTTCTCTGAGACTATTTTCTGACAGATTTACTGTAAAGTCAATTTGCATCTGTCGGTAAACATTTTCAGTGTACTTTCTCGTTGTGATTCTCACCAACACAGAACAACAAATGTAGAAAACAATATTACAAAATGTTGCAAAAGATGTGTTGCCTCGACCCGGGATTGAACCAGGGACCTTCAGATCTTCAGTCTGACGCTCTCCCGACTGAGCTATCGAGGCGATAACCTGGCCAGTACGGGGATCGAACCCGCGACATTTGCGTTATTAGCACAACGCTCTAACCAACTGAGCTAACCGGCCATGTGCAGTAAATTGAATTCAAATCTCCTTGTCAAATGTCAATGAACACTTTTGGTCGGGATTCCAACACCGCGCAACCCTCGAAGCCGACAGAAATTGAAATTCAGCTAATAAACAAAAAATGTAAGTATTCTCAAACCTGAATCACACCAGGTTTGTTTTGGTGAAAAATAGGCAATGCGATGGAAGTCAAATTAGAGAAGTAATAACTACTAGAGAAGCAAGTAGCCTACTGTTGTAGAAATCTTTTTTCAAAATGTTCTCTGAGACTATTTTCTGACAGATTTAATGTAAAGTCAATTTGCATCTGTCGGTAAACATTTTCAGTGCACTTTCTCGTTGTGATTCTCACCAACACAGAACAACTAATGTAGAAAAAAATATGACAAAAGATGTGTTGCCTCGACCCGGGATTGAACCAGGGACCTTCAGATCTTCAGTCTGACGCTCTCCCGACTGAGCTATCGAGGCGATAACCTGGCCAGTACGGGGATCGAACCCGCGACATTTGCGTTATTAGCACAACGCTCTAACCAACTGAGCTAACCGGCCATGTGCTGTAAATTCAATTCAAATCTCCTTGTCAAGTGTCAATGAAAACTTTTGGTCGGGATTCCAACACCGTGCAACCCTCGAAGCCGACAGAAATTGAAATTCAGCTAATAAACAAAAAAATGTAAGTATTCTCAAACCTGAATCACACCAGGTTTGTTTTGGTGAAAAATAGGCAATGCGACGGAAGTCAAATTAGAGAAGTAGAGAAGCAAGTACTGTTGTAGAAATCTTTTTTCAAAATGTTCTCTGAGACTATTTTCTGACAGATTTAATGTAAAGTCAATTTGCATCTGTCGGTAAACATTTTGAGTGCACTTTCTCGTTGTGATTCTCACCAACACAGAACAACAAATGTAGAAAACAATATTACAAAATGTTGCAAAAGATGTGTTGCCTCGACCCGGGATTGAACCAGGGACCTTCAGATCTTCAGTCTGACGCTCTCCTGACTGAGCTATCGAGGCGATAACCTGGCCAGTACGGGGATCGAACCCGCGACATTTGCGTTATTAGCACAACGCTCTAACCAACTGAGCTAACCGGCCATGTGCAGTAAATTGAATTCAAATCTCCTTGTCAAGTGTCAATGAACACTTTTGGTCGGGATTCCAACACCGCGCAACCCTCGAAGCCGACAGAAATTGAAATTCAGCTAATAAACAAAAAATGTAAGTATTCTCAAACCTGAATCACACCAGGTTTGTTTTGGTGAAAAATAGGCAATGCGACGGAAGTCAAATTAGAGAAGTAATAACTACTAGAGAAGCAAGTAGCCTACTGTTGTAGAAATCTTTTTTCAAAATGTTCTCTGAGACTATTTTCTGACAGATTTAATGTAAAGTCAATTTGCATCTGTCGGTAAACATTTTCAGTGTACTTTCTCGTTGTGATTCTCACCAACACAGAACAACAAATGTAGAAAAAAATATTACAAAATGTTGCAAAAGATGTGTTACCTCGACCCGGGATTGAATCATGGACCTTCAGATCTTCAGTCTGACACTCTCCCGACTGAGCTATCGAGGCGATAACCTGGCCAGTACGGGGATCGAACCCGCGACATTTGCGTTATTAGCACAACGCTCTAACCAACTGAGCTAACCGGCCATGTACTGTAAATTGAATTCAAATCTCCTTGTCATTAAGTGTCAATGAACACTTTTGGTCGGGATTCCAACACCGCGCAACCCTCGAAGCCGACAGAAATTGAAATTCAGCTAATAAACAAAAAATGTAAGTATTCTCAAACCTGAATCACACCAGGTTTGTTTTGGTGAAAAATAGGCAATGCGATGGAAGTCAAATTAGAGAAGTAATAAACTACTAGAGAAGCAAGTACTGTTGTAGAAATCTTTTTTCAAAATGTTCTCTGAGACTATTTTCTGACAGATTTAATGTAAAGTCAATTTGCATCTGTCGGTAAACATTTTCAGTGTACTTTCTCGTTGTGATTCTCACCAACACAGAACAACAAATGTAGAAAACAATATTACAAAATGTTGCAAAAGATGTGTTGCCTCGACCCGGGATTGAACCAGGGACCTTCAGATCTTCAGTCTGACGCTCTCCCGACTGAGCTATCGAGGCGATAACCTGGCCAGTACGGGGATCGAACCCGCGACATTTGCGTTATTAGCACAACGCTCTAACCAACTGAGCTAACCGGCCATGTGCAGTAAATTGAATTCAAATCTCCTTGTCAAATGTCAATGAACACTTTTGGTCGGGATTCCAACACCGCGCAACCCTCGAAGCCGACAGAAATTGAAATTCAGCTAATAAACAAAAAATGTAAGTATTCTCAAACCTGAATCACACCAGGTTTGTTTTGGTGAAAAATAGGCAATGCGATGGAAGTCAAATTAGAGAAGTAATAACTACTAGAGAAGCAAGTAGCCTACTGTTGTAGAAATCTTTTTTCAAAATGTTCTCTGAGACTATTTTCTGACAGATTTAATGTAAAGTCAATTTGCATCTGTCGGTAAACATTTTCAGTGCACTTTCTCGTTGTGATTCTCACCAACACAGAACAACTAATGTAGAAAAAAATATGACAAAAGATGTGTTGCCTCGACCCGGGATTGAACCAGGGACCTTCAGATCTTCAGTCTGACGCTCTCCCGACTGAGCTATCGAGGCGATAACCTGGCCAGTACGGGGATCGAACCCGCGACATTTGCGTTATTAGCACAACGCTCTAACCAACTGAGCTAACCGGCCATGTGCTGTAAATTGAATTCAAATCTCCTTGTCAAGTGTCAATGAAAACTTTTGGTCGGGATTCCAACACCGTGCAACCCTCGAAGCCGACAGAAATTGAAATTCAGCTAATAAACAAAAAATGTAAGTATTCTCAAACCTGAATCACACCAGGTTTGTTTTGGTGAAAAATAGGCAATGCGACGGAAGTCAAATTAGAGAAGTAGAGAAGCAAGTACTGTTGTAGAAATCTTTTTTCAAAATGTTCTCTGAGACTATTTTCTGACAGATTTAATGTAAAGTCAATTTGCATCTGTCGGTAAACATTTTCAGTGTACTTTCTCGTTGTGATTCTCACCAACACAGAACAACAAATGTAGAAAACAATATTACAAAATGTTGCAAAAGATGTGTTGCCTCGACCCGGGATTGAACCAGGGACCTTCAGATCTTCAGTCTGACGCTCTCCTGACTGAGCTATCGAGGCGATAACCTGGCCAGTACGGGGATCGAACCCGCGACATTTGCGTTATTAGCACAACGCTCTAACCAACTGAGCTAACCGGCCATGTGCAGTAAATTGAATTCAAATCTCCTTGTCATTAAGTGTCAATGAACACTTTTGGTCGGGATTCCAACACCGCGCAACCCTCGAAGCCGACAGAAATTGAAATTCAGCTAATAAACAAAAAATGTAAGTATTCTCAAACCTGAATCACACCAGGTTTGTTTTGGTGAAAAATAGGCAATGCGATGGAAGTCAAATTAGAGAAGTAATAACTACTAGAGAAGCAAGTAGCCTACTGTTGTAGAAATCTTTTTTCAAAATGTTCTCTGAGACTATTTTCTGACAGATTTAATGTAAAGTCAATTTGCATCTGTCGGTAAACATTTTCAGTGCACTTTCTCGTTGTGATTCTCACCAACACAGAACAACTAATGTAGAAAAAAAATATGACAAAAGATGTGTTGCCTCGACCCGGGATTGAACCAGGGACCTTCAGATCTTCAGTCTGACGCTCTCCCGACTGAGCTATCGAGGCGATAACCTGGCCAGTACGGGGATCGAACCCGCGACATTTGCGTTATTAGCACAACGCTCTAACCAACTGAGCTAACCGGCCATGTACTGTAAATTGAATTCAAATCTCCTTGTCAAGTGTCAATGAACACTTTTGGTCGGTATTCCAACACCGCGCAACCCTCGAAGCCGACAGAAATTGAAATTCAGCTAATAAACAAAAAATGTAAGTATTCTCAAACCTGAATCACACCAGGTTTGTTTTGGTGAAAAATAGGCAATGCGATGGAAGTCAAATTAGAGAAGTAATAACTACTAGAGAAGCAAGTAGCCTACTGTTGTAGAAATCTTTTTTCAAAATGTTCTCTGAGACTATTTTCTGACAGATTTAATGTAAAGTCAATTTGCATCTGTCGGTAAACATTTTCAGTGCACTTTCTCGTTGTGATTCTCACCAACACAGAACAACTAATGTAGAAAAAAATATGACAAAAGATGTGTTGCCTCGACCCGGGATTGAACCAGGGACCTTCAGATCTTCAGTCTGACGCTCTCCCGACTGAGCTATCGAGGCGATAACCTGGCCAGTACGGGGATCGAACCCGCGACATTTGCGTTATTAGCACAACGCTCTAACCAACTGAGCTAACCGGCCATGTACTGTAAATTCAATTCAAATCTCCTTGTCAAGTGTCAATGAACACTTTTGGTCGGTATTCCAACACCGCGCAACCCTCGAAGCCGACAGAAATTGAAATTCAGCTAATAAACAAAAAATGTAAGTATTCTCAAACCTGAATCACACCAGGTTTGTTTTGGTGAAAAATAGGCAATGCGACGGAAGTCAAATTAGAGAAGTAGAGAAGCAAGTACTGTTGTAGAAATCTTTTTTCAAAATGTTCTCTGAGACTATTTTCTGACAGATTTAATGTAAAGTCAATTTGCATCTGTCGGTAAACATTTTGAGTGTACTTTCTCGTTGTGATTCTCACCAACACAGAACAACAAATGTAGAAAACAATATTACAAAATGTTGCAAAAGATGTGTTGCCTCGACCCGGGATTGAACCAGGGACCTTCAGATCTTCAGTCTGACGCTCTCCTGACTGAGCTATCGAGGCGATAACCTGGCCAGTACGGGGATCGAACCCGCGACATTTGCGTTATTAGCACAACGCTCTAACCAACTGAGCTAACCGGCCATGTGCAGTAAATTGAATTCAAATCTCCTTGTCAAGTGTCAATGAACACTTTTGGTCGGGATTCCAACAACGCGCAACCCTCGAAGCCGACAGAAATTGAAATTCAGCTAATAAACAAAAAATGTAAGTATTCTCAAACCTGAATCACACCAGGTTTGTTTTGGTGAAAAATAGGCAATGCGATGGAAGTCAAATTAGAGAAGTAATAACTACTAGAGAAGCAAGTAGCCTACTGTTGTAGAAATCTTTTTTCAAAATGTTCTCTGAGACTATTTTCTGACAGATTTAATGTAAAGTCAATTTGCATCTGTCGGTAAACATTTTCAGTGCACTTTCTCGTTGTGATTCTCACCAACACAGAACAACTAATGTAGAAAAAAATATGACAAAAGATGTGTTGCCTCGACCCGGGATTGAACCAGGGACCTTCAGATCTTCAGTCTGACGCTCTCCCGACTGAGCTATCGAGGCGATAACCTGGCCAGTACGGGGAACGAACCCGCGACAGTTGCGTTATTATCACAACGCTCTAACCAACTGAGCTAACCGGCCATGTACTGTAAATTCAATTCAAATCTCCTTGTCAAGTGTCAATGAACACTTTTGGTCGGTATTCCAACACCGCGCAACCCTCGAAGCCGACAGAAATTGAAATTCAGCTAATAAACAAAAAATGTAAGTATTCTCAAACCTGAATCACACCAGGTTTGTTTTGGTGAAAAATAGGCAATGCGATGGAAGTCAAATTAGAGAAGTAATAACTACTAGAGAAGCAAGTAGCCTACTGTTGTAGAAATCTTTTTTCAAAATGTTCTCTGAGACTATTTTCTGACAGATTTAATGTAAAGTCAATTTGCATCTGTCGGTAAACATTTTCAGTGCACTTTCTCGTTGTGATTCTCACCAACACAGAACAACTAATGTAGAAAAAAATATGACAAAAGATGTGTTGCCTCGACCCGGGATTGAACCAGGGACCTTCAGATCTTCAGTCTGACGCTCTCCCGACTGAGCTATCGAGGCGATAACCTGGCCAGTACGGGGATCGAACCCGCGACATTTGCGTTATTAGCACAACGCTCTAACCAACTGAGCTAACCGGCCATGTACTGTAAATTCAATTCAAATCTCCTTGTCAAGTGTCAATGAACACTTTTGGTCGGTATTCCAACACCGCGCAACCCTCGAAGCCGACAGAAATTGAAATTCAGCTAATAAACAAAAAATGTAAGTATTCTCAAACCTGAATCACACCAGGTTTGTTTTGGTGAAAAATAGGCAATGCGACGGAAGTCAAATTAGAGAAGTAAGAAACTACTAGAGAAGCAAGTACTGTTGTAGAAATCTTTTTTCAAAATGTTCTCTGAGACTATTTTCTGACAGATTTAATGTAAAGTCAATTTGCATCTGTCGGTAAACATTTTCAGTGTACTTTCTCGTTGTGATTCTCACCAACACAGAACAACTAATGTAGAAAAAAATATTACAAAATGTTGCAAAAGATGTGTTGCCTCGACCCGGGATTGAATCATGGACCTTCAGATCTTCAGTCTGACGCTCTCCCGACTGAGCTATCGAGGCGATAACCCGGCCAGTACGGGGATCGAACCCGCGACATTTGCGTTATTAGCACAAAGCTCTAACCAACTGAGCTAACCGGCCATGTACTGTAAATTGAATTCAAATCTCCTTGTCATTAAGTGTCAATGAACACTTTTGGTCGGGATTCCAACACCGCGCAACCCTCGAAGCCGACAGAAATTGAAATTCAGCTAATAAACAAAAAATGTAAGTATTCTCAAACCTGAATCACACCAGGTTTGTTTTGGTGAAAAATAGGCAATGTGACGGAAGTCAAATTAGAGAAGTAATAAACTACTAGAGAAGCAAGTACTGTTGTAGAAATCTTTTTTCAAAATGTCCTCTGAGACTATTTTCTGACAGATTTAATGTAAAGTCAATTTGCATCTGTCGGTAAACATTTTCAGTGCACTTTCTCGTTGTGATTCTCACCAACACAGAACAACAAATGTAGAAAACAATATTACAAAATGTTGCAAAAGATGTGTTGCCTCGACCCGGGATTGAACCAGGGACCTTCAGATCTTCAGTCTGACGCTCTCCCGACTGAGCTATCGAGGCGATAACCTGGCCAGTACGGCGATCGAACCCGCGACATTTGCGTTATTAGCACAACGCTCTAACCAACTGAGCTAACCGGCCATGTGCTGTAAATTGAATTCAAATCTCCTTGTCAAGTGTCAATGAACACTTTTGGTCGGGATTCCAACACCGCGCAACCCTCGGAGCCGACAGAAATTGAAATTCAGCTAATAAACAAACAATGTAAGTATTCTCAAACCTGAATCACACCAGGTTTGTTTTGGTGAAAAATAGGCAATGCGACGGAAGTCAAATTAGAGAAGTAATAAACTACTAGAGAAGCAAGTACTGTTGTAGAAATCTTTTTTCAAAATGTTCTCTGAGACTATTTTCTGACAGATTTAATGTAAAGTCAATTTGCATCTGTCGGTAAACATTTTCAGTGCACTTTCTCGTTGTGATTCTCACCAACACAGAACAACTAATGTAGAAAAAAATATGACAAAAGATGTGTTGCCTCGACCCGGGATTGAACCAGGGACCTTCAGATCTTCAGTCTGACGCTCTCCCGACTGAGCTATCGAGGCGATAACCTGGCCAGTACGGGGATCGAACCCGCGACATTTGCGTCATTAGCACAACGCTCTAACCAACTGAGCTAACCGGCCATGTGCTGTAAATTGAATTCAAATCTCCTTGTCAAGTGTCAATGAACACTTTTGGTCGGGATTCCAACACCGCGCAACCCTCGAAGCCGACAGAAATTGAAATTCAGCTAATAAACAAAAAATGTAAGTATTCTCAAACCTGAATCACACCAGGTTTGTTTTGGTGAAAAATAGGCAATGCGACGGAAGTCAAATTAGAGAAGTAATAAACTACTAGAGAAGCAAGTACTGTTGTAGAAATCTTTTTTCAAAATGTTCTCTGAGACTATTTTCTGACAGATTTAATGTAAAGTCAATTTGCATCTGTCGGTAAACATTTTCAGTGTACTTTCTCGTTGTGATTCTCACCAACACAGAACAACAAATGTAGAAAAAAATATTACAAAATGTTGCAAAAGATGTGTTGCCTCGACCCGGGATTGAACCAGGGACCTTCAGATCTTCAGTCTGACGGTCTCCCGACTGAGCTATCGAGGCGATAACCTGGCCAGTACGGGGATCGAACCCGCGACATTTGCGTTATTAGCACAACGCTCTAATCAACTGAGCTAACCGGCCATGTACTGTAAATTGAATTCAAATCTCCTTGTCATTAAGTGTCAATGAACACTTTTGGTCGGGATTCCAACACCGCGCAACCCTCGAAGCCGACAGAAATTTAAATTCAGCTAATAAACAAACAATGTAAGTATTCTCAAACCTGAATCACACCAGGTTTGTTTTGGTGAAAAATAGGCAATGCGATGGAAGTCAAATTAGAGAAGTAATAACTACTAGAGAAGCAAGTAGCCTACTGTTGTAGAAATCTTTTTTCAAAATGTTCTCTGAGACTATTTTCTGACAGATTTAATGTAAAGTCAATTTGCATCTGTCGGTAAACATTTTCAGTGCACTTTCTCGTTGTGATTCTCACCAACACAGAACAACTAATGTAGAAAAAAATATGACAAAAGATGTGTTGCCTCGACCCGGGATTGAAGTAGGGACCTTCAGATCTTCAGTCTGACGCTCTCCCGACTGAGCTATCGAGGCGATAACCTGGCCAGTACGGGGATCGAACCCGCGACATTTGCGTTATTAGCACAACGCTCTAACCAACTGAGCTAACCGGCCATGTGCTGTAAATTGAATTCAAATCTCCTTGTCAAGTGTCAATGAACACTTTTGGTCGGGATTCCAACACCGCGCAACCCTCGAAGCCGACAGAAATTGAAATTCAGCTAATAAACAAAAAATGTAAGTATTCTCAAACCTGAATCACACCAGGTTTGTTTTGGTGAAAAATAGGCAATGCGACGGAAGTCAAATTAGAGAAGTAGAGAAGCAAGTACTGTTGTAGAAATCTTTTTTCAAAATGTTCTCTGAGACTATTTTCTGACAGATTTAATGTAAAGTCAATTTGCATCTGTCGGTAAACATTTTCAGTGTACTTTCTCGTTGTGATTCTCACCAACACAGAACAACAAATGTAGAAAACAATATTACAAAATGTTGCAAAAGATGTGTTGCCTCGACCCGGGATTGAACCAGGGACCTTCAGATCTTCAGTCTGACGCTCTCCCGACTGAGCTATCGAAGCGATAACCTGGCCAGTACGGGGATCGAACCCGCGACATTTGCGTTATTAGCACAACGCTCTAACCAACTGAGCTAACCGGCCATGTGCTGTAAATTGAATTCAAATCTCCTTGTCAAGTGTCAATGAACACTTTTGGTCGGGATTCCAACACCGCGCAACCCTCGAAGCCGACAGAAATTGAAATTCAGCTAATAAACAAAAAATGTAAGTATTCTCAAACCTGAATCACACCAGGTTTGTTTTGGTGAAAAATAGGCAATGCGACGGAAGTCAAATTAGAGAAGTAGAGAAGCAAGTACTGTTGTAGAAATCTTTTTTCAAAATGTTCTCTGAGACTATTTTCTGACAGATTTAATGTAAAGTCAATTTGCATCTGTCGGTAAACATTTTCAGTGTACTTTCTCGTTGTGATTCTCACCAACACAGAACAACAAATGTAGAAAACAATATTACAAAATGTTGCAAAAGATGTGTTGCCTCGACCCGGGATTAAACCAGGGACCTTCAGATCTTCAGTCTGACGCTCTCCCGACTGAGCTATCGAAGCGATAACCTGGCCAGTACGGGGATCGAACCCGCGACATTTGCGTTATTAGCACAACGCTCTAACCAACTGAGCTAACCGGCCATGTGCTGTAAATTGAATTCAAATCTCCTTGTCAAGTGTCAATGAACACTTTTGGTCGGGATTCCAACACCGCGCAACCCTCGGAGCCGACAGAAATTGAAATTCAGCTAATAAACAAACAATGTAAGTATTCTCAAACCTGAATCACACCAGGTTTGTTTTGGTGAAAAATAGGCAATGCGACGGAAGTCAAATTAGAGAAGTAATGAACTACTAGAGAAGCAAGTACTGTTGTAGAAATCTTTTTTCAAAATGTTCTCTGAGACTATTTTCTGACAGATTTAATGTAAAGTCAATTTGCATCTGTCGGTAAACATTTTCAGTGTACTTTCTCGTTGTGATTCTCACCAACACAGAACAACAAATGTAGAAAAAAATATTACAAAATGTTGCAAAAGATGTGTTGCCTCGACCCGGGATTGAACCAGGGACCTTCAGATCTTCAGTCTGACGCTCTCCCGACTGAGCTATCGAGGCGATAACCTGGCCAGTACGGGGATCGAACCCGCGACATTTGCGTTATTAGCACAACGCTCTAATCAACTGAGCTAACCGGCCATGTACTGTAAATTGAATTCAAATCTCCTTGTCATTAAGTGTCAATGAACACTTTTGGTCGGGATTCCAACACCGCGCAACCCTCGAAGCCGACAGAAATTTAAATTCAGCTAATAAACAAAAAATGTAACTATTCTCAAACCTGAATCACACCAGGTTTGTTTTGGTGAAAAATAGGCAATGCGATGGAAGTCAAATTAGAGAAGTAATAACTACTAGAGAAGCAAGTAGCCTACTGTTGTAGAAATCTTTTTTCAAAATGTTCTCTGAGACTATTTTCTGACAGATTTAATGTAAAGTCAATTTGCATCTGTCGGTAAACATTTTCAGTGCACTTTCTCGTTGTGATTCTCACCAACACAGAACAACTAATGTAGAAAAAAATATGACAAAAGATGTGTTGCCTCGACCCGGGATTGAACCAGGGACCTTCAGATCTTCAGTCTGACGCTCTCCCGACTGAGCTATCGAGGCGATAACCTGGCCAGTACGGGGATCGAACCCGCGACATTTGCGTTATTAGCACAACGCTCTAACCAACTGAGCTAACCGGCCATGTGCTGTAAATTGAATTCAAATCTCCTTGTCAAGTGTCAATGAACACTTTTGGTCGGGATTCCAACACCGCGCAACCCTCGAAGCCGACAGAAATTGAAATTCAGCTAATAAACAAAAAATGTAAGTATTCTCAAACCTGAATCACACCAGGTTTGTTTTGGTGAAAAATAGGCAATGCGACGGAAGTCAAATTAGAGAAGTAAGAAACTACTAGAGAAGCAAGTACTGTTGTAGAAATCTTTTTTCAAAATGTTCTCTGAGACTATTTTCTGACAGATTTAATGTAAAGTCAATTTGCATCTGTCGGTAAACATTTTCAGTGTACTTTCTCGTTGTGATTCTCACCAACACAGAACAACAAATGTAGAAAACAATATTACAAAATGTTGCAAAAGATGTGTTGCCTCGACCCGGGATTGAACCAGGGACCTTCAGATGTTCAGTCTGACGCTCTCCCGACTGAGCTATCGAAGCGATAACCTGGCCAGTACGGGGATCGAACCCGCGACATTTGCGTTATTAGCACAACGCTCTAACCAACTGAGCTAACCGGCCATGTACTGTAAATTGAATTCAAATCTCCTTGTCATTAAGTGTCAATGAACACTTTTGGTCGGGATTCCAACACCGCGCAACCCTCGAAGCCGACAGAAATTTAAATTCAGCTAATAAACAAAAAATGTAACTATTCTCAAACCTGAATCACACCAGGTTTGTTTTGGTGAAAAATAGGCAATGCGATGGAAGTCAAATTAGAGAAGTAATAACTACTAGAGAAGCAAGTAGCCTACTGTTGTAGAAATCTTTTTTCAAAATGTTCTCTGAGACTATTTTCTGACAGATTTAATGTAAAGTCAATTTGCATCTGTCGGTAAACATTTTCAGTGCACTTTCTCGTTGTGATTCTCACCAACACAGAACAACTAATGTAGAAAAAAATATGACAAAAGATGTGTTGCCTCGACCCGGGATTGAACCAGGGACCTTCAGATCTTCAGTCTGACGCTCTCCCGACTGAGCTATCGAGGCGATAACCTGGCCAGTACGGGGATCGAACCCGCGACATTTGCGTTATTAGCACAACGCTCTAACCAACTGAGCTAACCGGCCATGTGCTGTAAATTGAATTCAAATCTCCTTGTCAAGTGTCAATGAACACTTTTGGTCGGGATTCCAACACCGCGCAACCCTCGAAGCCGACAGAAATTGAAATTCAGCTAATAAACAAAAAATGTAAGTATTCTCAAACCTGAATCACACCAGGTTTGTTTTGGTGAAAAATAGGCAATGCGACGGAAGTCAAATTAGAGAAGTAAGAAACTACTAGAGAAGCAAGTACTGTTGTAGAAATCTTTTTTCAAAATGTTCTCTGAGACTATTTTCTGATTGATTTAATGTAAAGTCAATTTGCATCTGTCGGTAAACATTTTCAGTGTACTTTCTCGTTGTGATTCTCACCAACACAGAACAACAAATGTAGAAAACAATATTACAAAATGTTGCAAAAGATGTGTTGCCTCGACCCGGGATTGAACCAGGGACCTTCAGATGTTCAGTCTGACGCTCTCCCGACTGAGCTATCGAAGCGATAACCTGGCCAGTACGGGGATCGAACCCGCGACATTTGCGTTATTAGCACAACGCTCTAACCAACTGAGCTAACCGGCCATGTGCTGTAAATTGAATTCAAATCTCCTTGTCAAGTGTCAATGAACACTTTTGGTCGGGATTCCAACACCGCGCAACCCTCGGAGCCGACAGAAATTGAAATTCAGCTAATAAACAAACAATGTAAGTATTCTCAAACCTGAATCACACCAGGTTTGTTTTGGTGAAAAATAGGCAATGCGACGGAAGTCAAATTAGAGAAGTAATAAACTACTAGAGAAGCAAGTACTGTTGTAGAAATCTTTTTTCAAAATGTTCTCTGAGACTATTTTCTGACAGATTTAATGTAAAGTCAATTTGCATCTGTCGGTAAACATTTTCAGTGTACTTTCTCGTTGTGATTCTCACCAACACAGAACAACAAATGTAGAAAACAATATTACAAAATGTTGCAAAAGATGTGTTGCCTCGACCCGGGATTGAACCAGGGACCTTCAGATCTTCAGTCTGACGCTCTCCCGACTGAGCTATCGAGGCGATAACCTGGCCAGTACGGGGATCGAACCCGCGACATTTGCGTTATTAGCACAACGCTCTAATCAACTGAGCTAACCGGCCATGTACTGTAAATTGAATTCAAATCTCCTTGTCATTAAGTGTCAATGAACACTTTTGGTCGGGATTCCAACACCGCGCAACCCTCGAAGCCGACAGAAATTGAAATTCAGCTAATAAACAAACAATGTAAGTATTCTCAAACCTGAATCACACCAGGTTTGTTTTGGTGAAAAATAGGCAATGCGATGGAAGTCAAATTAGAGAAGTAATAACTACTAGAGAAGCAAGTAGCCTACTGTTGTAGAAATCTTTTTTCAAAATGTTCTCTGAGACTATTTTCTGACAGATTTAATGTAAAGTCAATTTGCATCTGTCGGTAAACATTTTCAGTGCACTTTCTCGTTGTGATTCTCACCAACACAGAACAACTAATGTAGAAAAAATATTACAAGAGATGTGTTGCCTCGACCCGGGATTGAACCAGGGACCTTCAGATCTTCAGTCTGACGCTCTCCCGACTGAGCTATCGAGGCGATAACCTGGCCAGTACGGGGATCGAACCCGCGACATTTGCGTTATTAGCACAACGCTCTAACCAACTGAGCTAACCGGCCATGTGCTGTAAATTGAATTCAAATCTCCTTGTCAAGTGTCAATGAACACTTTTGGTCGGGATTCCAACACCGCGCAACCCTCGGAGCCGACAGAAATTGAAATTCAGCTAATAAACAAACAATGTAAGTATTCTCAAACCTGAATCACACCAGGTTTGTTTTGGTGAAAAATAGGCAATGCGACGGAAGTCAAATTAGAGAAGTAATAAACTACTAGAGAAGCAAGTACTGTTGTAGAAATCTTTTTTCAAAATGTTCTCTGAGACTATTTTCTGACAGATTTAATGTAAAGTCAATTTGCATCTGTCGGTAAACATTTTCAGTGTACTTTCTCGTTGTGATTCTCACCAACACAGAACAACAAATGTAGAAAACAATATTACAAAATGTTGCAAAAGATGTGTTGCCTCGACCCGGGATTGAACCAGGGACCTTCAGATCTTCAGTCTGACGCTCTCCCGACTGAGCTATCGAAGCGATAACCTGGCCAGTACGGGGATCGAACCCGCGACATTTGCGTTATTAGCACAACGCTCTAACCAACTGAGCTAACCGGCCATGTGCTGTAAATTGAATTCAAATCTCCTTGTCAAGTGTCAATGAACACTTTTGGTCGGGATTCCAACACCGCGCAACCCTCGGAGCCGACAGAAATTGAAATTCAGCTAATAAACAAACAATGTAAGTATTCTCAAACCTGAATCACACCAGGTTTGTTTTGGTGAAAAATAGGCAATGCGACGGAAGTCAAATTAGAGAAGTAATAAACTACTAGAGAAGCAAGTACTGTTGTAGAAATCTTTTTTCAAAATGTTCTCTGAGACTATTTTCTGACAGATTTAATGTAAAGTCAATTTGCATCTGTCGGTAAACATTTTCAGTGTACTTTCTCGTTGTGATTCTCACCAACACAGAACAACAAATGTAGAAAACAATATTACAAAATGTTGCAAAAGATGTGTTGCCTCGACCCGGGATTGAACCAGGGACCTTCAGATGTTCAGTCTGACGCTCTCCCGACTGAGCTATCGAAGCGATAACCTGGCCAGTACGGGGATCGAACCCGCGACATTTGCGTTATTAGCACAACGCTCTAACCAACTGAGCTAACCGGCCATGTACTGTAAATTGAATTCAAATCTCCTTGTCATTAAGTGTCAATGAACACTTTTGGTCGGGATTCCAACACCGCGCAACCCTCGAAGCCGACAGAAATTTAAATTCAGCTAATAAACAAAAAATGTAACTATTCTCAAACCTGAATCACACCAGGTTTGTTTTGGTGAAAAATAGGCAATGCGATGGAAGTCAAATTAGAGAAGTAATAACTACTAGAGAAGCAAGTAGCCTACTGTTGTAGAAATCTTTTTTCAAAATGTTCTCTGAGACTATTTTCTGACAGATTTAATGTAAAGTCAATTTGCATCTGTCGGTAAACATTTTCAGTGCACTTTCTCGTTGTGATTCTCACCAACACAGAACAACTAATGTAGAAAAAAATATGACAAAAGATGTGTTGCCTCGACCCGGGATTGAACCAGGGACCTTCAGATCTTCAGTCTGACGCTCTCCCGACTGAGCTATCGAGGCGATAACCTGGCCAGTACGGGGATCGAACCCGCGACATTTGCGTTATTAGCACAACGCTCTAACCAACTGAGCTAACCGGCCATGTGCTGTAAATTGAATTCAAATCTCCTTGTCAAGTGTCAATGAACACTTTTGGTCGGGATTCCAACACCGCGCAACCCTCGAAGCCGACAGAAATTGAAATTCAGCTAATAAACAAAAAATGTAAGTATTCTCAAACCTGAATCACACCAGGTTTGTTTTGGTGAAAAATAGGCAATGCGACGGAAGTCAAATTAGAGAAGTAAGAAACTACTAGAGAAGCAAGTACTGTTGTAGAAATCTTTTTTCAAAATGTTCTCTGAGACTATTTTCTGACAGATTTAATGTAAAGTCAATTTGCATCTGTCGGTAAACATTTTCAGTGTACTTTCTCGTTGTGATTCTCACCAACACAGAACAACAAATGTAGAAAACAATATTACAAAATGTTGCAAAAGATGTGTTGCCTCGACCCGGGATTGAACCAGGGACCTTCAGATGTTCAGTCTGACGCTCTCCCGACTGAGCTATCGAAGCGATAACCTGGCCAGTACGGGGATCGAACCCGCGACATTTGCGTTATTAGCACAACGCTCTAACCAACTGAGCTAACCGGCCATGTGCTGTAAATTGAATTCAAATCTCCTTGTCAAGTGTCAATGAACACTTTTGGTCGGGATTCCAACACCGCGCAACCCTCGAAGCCGACAGAAATTGAAATTCAGCTAATAAACAAAAAATGTAAGTATTCTCAAACCTGAATCACACCAGGTTTGTTTTGGTGAAAAATAGGCAATGCGACGGAAGTCAAATTAGAGAAGTAAGAAACTACTAGAGAAGCAAGTACTGTTGTAGAAATCTTTTTTCAAAATGTTCTCTGAGACTATTTTCTGACAGATTTAATGTAAAGTCAATTTGCATCTGTCGGTAAACATTTTCAGTGTACTTTCTCGTTGTGATTCTCACCAACACAGAACAACAAATGTAGAAAACAATATTACAAAATGTTGCAAAAGATGTGTTGCCTCGACCCGGGATTGAACCAGGGACCTTCAGATGTTCAGTCTGACGCTCTCCCGACTGAGCTATCGAAGCGATAACCTGGCCAGTACGGGGATCGAACCCGCGACATTTGCGTTATTAGCACAACGCTCTAACCAACTGAGCTAACCGGCCATGTGCTGTAAATTGAATTCAAATCTCCTTGTCAAGTGTCAATGAACACTTTTGGTCGGGATTCCAACACCGCGCAACCCTCGGAGCCGACAGAAATTGAAATTCAGCTAATAAACAAACAATGTAAGTATTCTCAAACCTGAATCACACCAGGTTTGTTTTGGTGAAAAATAGGCAATGCGACGGAAGTCAAATTAGAGAAGTAATAAACTACTAGAGAAGCAAGTACTGTTGTAGAAATCTTTTTTCAAAATGTTCTCTGAGACTATTTTCTGACAGATTTAATGTAAAGTCAATTTGCATCTGTCGGTAAACATTTTCAGTGTACTTTCTCGTTGTGATTCTCACCAACACAGAACAACAAATGTAGAAAAAAATATTACAAAATGTTGCAAAAGATGTGTTGCCTCGACCCGGGATTGAACCAGGGACCTTCAGATCTTCAGTCTGACGCTCTCCCGACTGAGCTATCGAGGCGATAACCTGGCCAGTACGGGGATCGAACCCGCGACATTTGCGTTATTAGCACAACGCTCTAATCAACTGAGCTAACCGGCCATGTACTGTAAATTGAATTCAAATCTCCTTGTCATTAAGTGTCAATGAACACTTTTGGTCGGGATTCCAACACCGCGCAACCCTCGAAGCCGACAGAAATTGAAATTCAGCTAATAAACAAAAATGTAAGTATTCTCAAACCTGAATCACACCAGGTTTGTTTTGGTGAAAAATAGGCAATGCGATGGAAGTCAAATTAGAGAAGTAATAACTACTAGAGAAGCAAGTAGCCTACTGTTGTAGAAATCTTTTTTCAAAATGTTCTCTGAGACTATTTTCTGACAGATTTAATGTAAAGTCAATTTGCATCTGTCGGTAAACATTTTCAGTGCACTTTCTCGTTGTGATTCTCACCAACACAGAACAACTAATGTAGAAAAAAATATGACAAAAGATGTGTTGCCTCGACCCGGGATTGAACCAGGGACCTTCAGATCTTCAGTCTGACGCTCTCCCGACTGAGCTATCGAGGCGATAACCTGGCCAGTACGGGGATCGAACCCGCGACATTTGCGTTATTAGCACAACGCTCTAACCAACTGAGCTAACCGGCCATGTGCTGTAAATTGAATTCAAATCTCCTTGTCAAGTGTCAATGAACACTTTTGGTCGGGATTCCAACACCGCGCAACCCTCGGAGCCGACAGAAATTGAAATTCAGCTAATAAACAAACAATGTAAGTATTCTCAAACCTGAATCACACCAGGTTTGTTTTGGTGAAAAATAGGCAATGCGACGGAAGTCAAATTAGAGAAGTAATAAACTACTAGAGAAGCAAGTACTGTTGTAGAAATCTTTTTTCAAAATGTTCTCTGAGACTATTTTCTGACAGATTTAATGTAAAGTCAATTTGCATCTGTCGGTAAACATTTTCAGTGTACTTTCTCGTTGTGATTCTCACCAACACAGAACAACAAATGTAGAAAACAATATTACAAAATGTTGCAAAAGATGTGTTGCCTCGACCCGGGATTGAACCAGGGACCTTCAGATCTTCAGTCTGACGCTCTCCCGACTGAGCTATCGAAGCGATAACCTGGCCAGTACGGGGATCGAACCCGCGACATTTGCGTTATTAGCACAACGCTCTAACCAACTGAGCTAACCGGCCATGTGCTGTAAATTGAATTCAAATCTCCTTGTCAAGTGTCAATGAACACTTTTGGTCGGGATTCCAACACCGCGCAACCCTCGGAGCCGACAGAAATTGAAATTCAGCTAATAAACAAACAATGTAAGTATTCTCAAACCTGAATCACACCAGGTTTGTTTTGGTGAAAAATAGGCAATGCGACGGAAGTCAAATTAGAGAAGTAATAAACTACTAGAGAAGCAAGTACTGTTGTAGAAATCTTTTTTCAAAATGTTCTCTGAGACTATTTTCTGACAGATTTAATGTAAAGTCAATTTGCATCTGTCGGTAAACATTTTCAGTGTACTTTCTCGTTGTGATTCTCACCAACACAGAACAACAAATGTAGAAAACAATATTACAAAATGTTGCAAAAGATGTGTTGCCTCGACCCGGGATTGAACCAGGGACCTTCAGATCTTCAGTCTGACGCTCTCCCGACTGAGCTATCGAGGCGATAACCTGGCCAGTACGGGGATCGAACCCGCGACATTTGCGTTATTAGCACAACGCTCTAATCAACTGAGCTAACCGGCCATGTACTGTAAATTGAATTCAAATCTCCTTGTCATTAAGTGTCAATGAACACTTTTGGTCGGGATTCCAACACCGCGCAACCCTCGAAGCCGACAGAAATTGAAATTCAGCTAATAAACAAAAAATGTAAGTATTCTCAAACCTGAATCACACCAGGTTTGTTTTGGTGAAAAATAGGCAATGCGATGGAAGTCAAATTAGAGAAGTAATAACTACTAGAGAAGCAAGTAGCCTACTGTTGTAGAAATCTTTTTTCAAAATGTTCTCTGAGACTATTTTCTGACAGATTTAATGTAAAGTCAATTTGCATCTGTCGGTAAACATTTTCAGTGCACTTTCTCGTTGTGATTCTCACCAACACAGAACAACTAATGTAGAAAAAATATTACAAAAGATGTGTTGCCTCGACCCGGGATTGAACCAGGGACCTTCAGATCTTCAGTCTGACGCTCTCCCGACTGAGCTATCGAGGCGATAACCTGGCCAGTACGGGGATCGAACCCGCGACATTTGCGTTATTAGCACAACGCTCTAACCAACTGAGCTAACCGGCCATGTGCTATAAATTGAATTCAAATCTCCTTGTCAAGTGTCAATGAACACTTTTGGTCGGGATTCCAACACCGCGCAACCCTCGGAGCCGACAGAAATTGAAATTCAGCTAATAAACAAACAATGTAAGTATTCTCAAACCTGAATCACACCAGGTTTGTTTTGGTGAAAAATAGGCAATGCGACGGAAGTCAAATTAGAGAAGTAATAAACTACTAGAGAAGCAAGTACTGTTGTAGAAATCTTTTTTCAAAATGTTCTCTGAGACTATTTTCTGACAGATTTAATGTAAAGTCAATTTGCATCTGTCGGTAAACATTTTCAGTGTACTTTCTCGTTGTGATTCTCACCAACACAGAACAACAAATGTAGAAAACAATATTACAAAATGTTGCAAAAGATGTGTTGCCTCGACCCGGGATTGAACCAGGGACCTTCAGATCTTCAGTCTGACGCTCTCCCGACTGAGCTATCGAGGCGATAACCTGGCCAGTACGGGGATCGAACCCGCGACATTTGCGTTATTAGCACAACGCTCTAATCAACTGAGCTAACCGGCCATGTACTGTAAATTGAATTCAAATCTCCTTGTCATTAAGTGTCAATGAACACTTTTGGTCGGGATTCCAACACCGCGCAACCCTCGAAGCCGACAGAAATTTAAATTCAGCTAATAAACAAAAAATGTAAGTATTCTCAAACCTGAATCACACCAGGTTTGTTTTGGTGAAAAATAGGCAATGCGATGGAAGTCAAATTAGAGAAGTAATAACTACTAGAGAAGCAAGTAGCCTACTGTTGTAGAAATCTTTTTTCAAAATGTTCTCTGAGACTATTTTCTGACAGATTTAATGTAAAGTCAATTTGCATCTGTCGGTAAACATTTTCAGTGCACTTTCTCGTTGTGATTCTCACCAACACAGAACAACTAATGTAGAAAAAAATATTACAAAAGATGTGTTGCCTCGACCCGGGATTGAACCAGGGACCTTCAGATCTTCAGTCTGACGCTCTCCCGACTGAGCTATCGAGGCGATAACCTGGCCAGTACGGGGATCGAACCCGCGACATTTGCGTTATTAGCACAACGCTCTAACCAACTGAGCTAACCGGCCATGTGCTGTAAATTGAATTCAAATCTCCTTGTCAAGTGTCAATGAACACTTTTGGTCGGGATTCCAACACCGCGCAACCCTCGAAGCCGACAGAAATTGAAATTCAGCTAATAAACAAAAAATGTAAGTATTCTCAAACCTGAATCACACCAGGTTTGTTTTGGTGAAAAATAGGCAATGCGACGGAAGTCAAATTAGAGAAGTAGAGAAGCAAGTACTGTTGTAGAAATCTTTTTTCAAAATGTTCTCTGAGACTATTTTCTGACAGATTTAATGTAAAGTCAATTTGCATCTGTCGGTAAACATTTTCAGTGTACTTTCTCGTTGTGATTCTCACCAACACAGAACAACAAATGTAGAAAACAATATTACAAAATGTTGCAAAAGATGTGTTGCCTCGACCCGGGATTGAACCAGGGACCTTCAGATCTTCAGTCTGACGCTCTCCCGACTGAGCTATCGAGGCGATAACCTGGCCAGTACGGGGATCGAACCCGCGACATTTGCGTTATTAGCACAACGCTCTAATCAACTGAGCTAACCGGCCATGTACTATAAATTGAATTCAAATCTCCTTGTCATTAAGTGTCAATGAACACTTTTGGTCGGGATTCCAACACCGCGCAACCCTCGAAGCCGACAGAAATTGAAATTCAGCTAATAAACAAAAAATGTAACTATTCTCAAACCTGAATCACACCAGGTTTGTTTTGGTGAAAAATAGGCAATGCGATGGAAGTCAAATTAGAGAAGTAATAACTACTAGAGAAGCAAGTACTGTTGTAGAAATCTTTTTTCAAAATGTTCTCTGAGACTATTTTCTGACAGATTTAATGTAAAGTCAATTTGCATCTGTCGGTAAACATTTTCAGTGCACTTTCTCGTTGTGATTCTCACCAACACAGAACAACTAATGTAGAAAAAAATATGACAAAAGATGTGCTGCCTCGACCCGGGATTGAACCAGGGACCTTCAGATCTTCAGTCTGACGCTCTCCCGACTGAGCTATCGAGGCGATAACCTGGCCAGTACGGGGATCGAACCCGCGACATTTGCGTTATTAGCACAACGCTCTAACCAACTGAGCTAACCGGCCATGTGCTGTAAATTGAATTCAAATCTCCTTGTCAAGTGTCAATGAACACTTTTGGTCGGGATTCCAACACCGCGCAACCCTCGAAGCCGACAGAAATTGAAATTCAGCTAATAAACAAAAAATGTAAGTATTCTCAAACCTGAATCACACCAGGTTTGTTTTGGTGAAAAATAGGCAATGCGACGGAAGTCAAATTAGAGAAGTAGAGAAGCAAGTACTGTTGTAGAAATCTTTTTTCAAAATGTTCTCTGAGACTATTTTCTGACAGATTTAATGTAAAGTCAATTTGCATCTGTCGGTAAACATTTTCAGTGTACTTTCTCGTTGTGATTCTCACCAACACAGAACAACAAATGTAGAAAAAAATATTACAAAATGTTGCAAAAGATGTGTTGCCTCGACCCGGGATTGAACCAGGGACCTTCAGATCTTCAGTCTGACGCTCTCCCGACTGAGCTATCGAGGCGATAACCTGGCCAGTACGGGGATCGAACCCGCGACATTTGCGTTATTAGCACAACGCTCTAACCAACTGAGCTAACCGGCCATGTGCAGTAAATTGAATTCAAATCTCCTTGTCAAATGTCAATGAACACTTTTGGTCGGGATTCCAACACCGCGCAACCCTCGAAGCCGACAGAAATTGAAATTCAGCTAATAAACAAAAAATGTAAGTATTCTCAAACCTGAATCACACCAGGTTTGTTTTGGTGAAAAATAGGCAATGTGATGGAAGTCAAATTAGAGAAGTAATAACTACTAGAGAAGCAAGTAGCCTACTGTTGTAGAAATCTTTTTTCAAAATGTTCTCTGAGACTATTTTCTGACAGATTTAATGTAAAGTCAATTTGCATCTGTCGGTAAACATTTTCAGTGCACTTTCTCGTTGTGATTCTCACCAACACAGAACAACTAATGTAGAAAAAATATTACAAAAGATGTGTTGCCTCGACCCGGGATTGAACCAGGGACCTTCAGATCTTCAGTCTGACGCTCTCCCGACTGAGCTATCGAGGCGATAACCTGGCCAGTACGGGGATCGAACCCGCGACATTTGCGTTATTAGCACAACGCTCTAACCAACTGAGCTAACCGGCCATGTGCTGTAAATTGAATTCAAATCTCCTTGTCAAGTGTCAATGAACACTTTTGGTCGGGATTCCAATACCGCGCAACCCTCGAAGCCGACAGAAATTGAAATTCAGCTAATAAACAAAAAATGTAAGTATTCTCAAACCTGAATCACACCAGGTTTGTTTTGGTGAAAAATAGGCAATGCGACGGAAGTCAAATTAGAGAAGTAATAAACTACTAGAGAAGCAAGTACTGTTGTAGAAATCTTTTTTCAAAATGTTCTCTGAGACTATTTTCTGACAGATTTAATGTAAAGTCAATTTGCATCTGTCGGTAAACATTTTCAGTGTACTTTCTCGTTGTAATTCTCACCAACACAGAACAACAAATGTAGAAAAAAATATTACAAAATGTTGCAAAAGATGTGTTGCCTCGACCCGGGATTGAACCAGGGACCTTCAGATCTTCAGTCTGACGCTCTCCCGACTGAGCTATCGAGGCGATAACCTGGCCAGTACGGGGATCGAACCCGCGACATTTGCGTTATTAGCACAACGCTCTAACCAACTGAGCTAACCGGCCATGTGCTGTAAATTGAATTCAAATCTCCTTGTCAAGTGTCAATGAACACTTTTGGTCGGGATTCCAACACCGCGCAACCCTCGGAGCCGACAGAAATTGAAATTCAGCTAATAAACAAACAATGTAAGTATTCTCAAACCTGAATCACACCAGGTTTGTTTTGGTGAAAAATAGGCAATGCGACGGAAGTCAAATTAGAGAAGTAATAAACTACTAGAGAAGCAAGTACTGTTGTAGAAATCTTTTTTCAAAATGTTCTCTGAGACTATTTTCTGACAGATTTAATGTAAAGTCAATTTGCATCTGTCGGTAAACATTTTCAGTGTACTTTCTCGTTGTGATTCTCACCAACACAGAACAACAAATGTAGAAAACAATATTACAAAATGTTGCAAAAGATGTGTTGCCTCGACCCGGGATTGAACCAGGGACCTTCAGATCTTCAGTCTGACGCTCTCCCGACTGAGCTATCGAGGCGATAACCTGGCCAGTACGGGGATCGAACCCGCGACATTTGCGTTATTAGCACAACGCTCTAATCAACTGAGCTAACCGGCCATGTACTGTAAATTGAATTCAAATCTCCTTGTCATTAAGTGTCAATGAACACTTTTGGTCGGGATTCCAACACCGCGCAACCCTCGAAGCCGACAGAAATTGAAATTCAGCTAATAAACAAAAAATGTAAGTATTCTCAAACCTGAATCACACCAGGTTTGTTTTGGTGAAAAATAGGCAATGCGATGGAAGTCAAATTAGAGAAGTAATAACTACTAGAGAAGCAAGTAGCCTACTGTTGTAGAAATCTTTTTTCAAAATGTTCTCTGAGACTATTTTCTGACAGATTTAATGTAAAGTCAATTTGCATCTGTCGGTAAACATTTTCAGTGCACTTTCTCGTTGTGATTCTCACCAACACAGAACAACTAATGTAGAAAACAATATTACAAAAGATGTGTTGCCTCGACCCGGGATTGAACCAGGGACCTTCAGATCTTCAGTCTGACGCTCTCCCGACTGAGCTATCGAGGCGATAACCTGGCCAGTACGGGGATCGAACCCGCGACATTTGCGTTATTAGCACAACGCTCTAACCAACTGAGCTAACCGGCCATGTGCTGTAAATTGAATTCAAATCTCCTTGTCAAGTGTCAATGAACACTTTTGGTCGGGATTCCAACACCGCGCAACCCTCGAAGCCGACAGAAATTGAAATTCAGCTAATAAACAAAAAATGTAAGTATTCTCAAACCTGAATCACACCAGGTTTGTTTTGGTGAAAAATAGGCAATGCGACGGAAGTCAAATTAGAGAAGTAATAAACTACTAGAGAAGCAAGTACTGTTGTAGAAATCTTTTTTCAAAATGTTCTCTGAGACTATTTTCTGACAGATTTAATGTAAAGTCAATTTGCATCTGTCGGTAAACATTTTCAGTGTACTTTCTCGTTGTGATTCTCACCAACACAGAACAACAAATGTAGAAAACAATATTACAAAATGTTGCAAAAGATGTGTTGCCTCGACCCGGGATTGAACCAGGGACCTTCAGATCTTCAGTCTGACGCTCTCCCGACTGAGCTATCGAAGCGATAACCTGGCCAGTACGGGGATCGAACCCGCTACATTTGCGTTATTAGCACAACGCTCTAATCAACTGAGCTAACCGGCCATGTACTGTAAATTGAATTCAAATCTCCTTGTCATTAAGTGTCAATGAACACTTTTGGTCGGGATTCCAACACCGCGCAACCCTCGAAGCCGACAGAAATTGAAATTCAGCTAATAAACAAACAATGTAAGTATTCTCAAACCTGAATCACACCAGGTTTGTTTTGGTGAAAAATAGGCAATGCGATGGAAGTCAAATTAGAGAAGTAATAAACTACTAGAGAAGCAAGTACTGTTGTAGAAATCTTTTTTCAAAATGTTCTCTGAGACTATTTTCTGACAGATTTAATGTAAAGTCAATTTGCATCTGTCGGTAAACATTTTCAGTGTACTTTCTCGTTGTGATTCTCACCAACACAGAACAACAAATGTAGAAAACAATATTACAAAATGTTGCAAAAGATGTGTTGCCTCGACCCGGGATTGAACCAGGGACCTTCAGATCTTCAGTCTGACGCTCTCCCGACTGAGCTATCGAGGCGATAACCTGGCCAGTACGGGGATCGAACCCGCGACATTTGCGTTATTAGCACAACGCTCTAATCAACTGAGCTAACCGGCCATGTACTGTAAATTGAATTCAAATCTCCTTGTCATTAAGTGTCAATGAACACTTTTGGTCGGGATTCCAACACCGCGCAACCCTCGAAGCCGACAGAAATTTAAATTCAGCTAATAAACAAAAAATGTAAGTATTCTCAAACCTGAATCACACCAGGTTTGTTTTGGTGAAAAATAGGCAATGCGATGGAAGTCAAATTAGAGAAGTAATAACTACTAGAGAAGCAAGTAGCCTACTGTTGTAGAAATCTTTTTTCAAAATGTTCTCTGAGACTATTTTCTGACAGATTTAATGTAAAGTCAATTTGCATCTGTCGGTAAACATTTTCAGTGCACTTTCTCGTTGTGATTCTCACCAACACAGAACAACTAATGTAGAAAAAATATTACAAAAGATGTGTTGCCTCGACCCGGGATTGAACCAGGGACCTTCAGATCTTCAGTCTGACGCTCTCCCGACTGAGCTATCGAGGCGATAACCTGGCCAGTACGGGGATCGAACCCGCGACATTTGCGTTATTAGCACAACGCTCTAACCAACTGAGCTAACCGGCCATGTGCTGTAAATTGAATTCAAATCTCCTTGTCAAGTGTCAATGAACACTTTTGGTCGGGATTCCAACACCGCGCAACCCTCGAAGCCGACAGAAATTGAAATTCAGCTAATAAACAAAAAATGTAAGTATTCTCAAACCTGAATCACACCAGGTTTGTTTTGGTGAAAAATAGGCAATGCGACGGAAGTCAAATTAGAGAAGTAATAAACTACTAGAGAAGCAAGTACTGTTGTAGAAATCTTTTTTCAAAATGTTCTCTGAGACTATTTTCTGACAGATTTAATGTAAAGTCAATTTGCATCTGTCGGTAAACATTTTCAGTGTACTTTCTCGTTGTGATTCTCACCAACACAGAACAACAAATGTAGAAAAAAATATTACAAAATGTTGCAAAAGATGTGTTGCCTCGACCCGGGATTGAACCAGGGACCTTCAGATCTTCAGTCTGACGCTCTCCCGACTGAGCTATCGAGGCGATAACCTGGCCAGTACGGGGATCGAACCCGCGACATTTGCGTTATTAGCACAACGCTCTAATCAACTGAGCTAACCGGCCATGTACTGTAAATTGAATTCAAATCTCCTTGTCATTAAGTGTCAATGAACACTTTTGGTCGGGATTCCAACAGCGCGCAACCCTCGAAGCCGACAGAAATTGAAATTCAGCTAATAAACAAAAAATGTAAGTATTCTCAAACCTGAATCACACCAGGTTTGTTTTGGTGAAAAATAGGCAATGCGATGGAAGTCAAATTAGAGAAGTAATAACTACTAGAGAAGCAAGTACTGTTGTAGAAATCTTTTTTCAAAATGTTCTCTGAGACTATTTTCTGACAGATTTAATGTAAAGTCAATTTGCATCTGTCGGTAAACATTTTCAGTGCACTTTCTCGTTGTGATTCTCACCAACACAGAACAACTAATGTAGAAAAAAATATGACAAAAGATGTGTTGCCTCGACCAGGGATTGAACCAGCGACCTTCAGATCTTCAGTCTGACGCTCTCCCGACTGAGCTATCGAGGCGATAACCTGGCCAGTACGGGGATCGAACCCGCGACATTTGCGTTATTAGCACAACGCTCTAACCAACTGAGCTAACCGGTCATGTGCTGTAAATTGAATTCAAATCTCCTTGTCATTAAGTGTCAATGAACACTTTTGGTCGGGATTCCAACACCGCGCAACCCTCGAAGCCGACAGAAATTGAAATTCAGCTAATAAACAAAAAATGTAAGTATTCTCAAACCTGAATCACACCAGGTTTGTTTTGGTGAAAAATAGGCAATGCGACGGAAGTCAAATTAGAGAAGTAATAAACTACTAGAGAAGCAAGTACTGTTGTAGAAATCTTTTTTCAAAATGTTCTCTGAGACTATTTTCTGACAGATTTAATGTAAAGTCAATTTGCATCTGTCGGTAAACATTTTCAGTGTACTTTCTCGTTGTGATTCTCACCAACACAGAACAACAAATGTAGAAAACAATATTACAAAATGTTGCAAAAGATGTGTTGCCTCGACCCGGGATTGAACCAGGGAGCTTCAGATCTTCAGTCTGACGCTCTCCCGACTGAGCTATCGAGGCGATAACCTGGCCAGTACGGGGATCGAACCCGCGACATTTGCGTTATTAGCACAACGCTCTAATCAACTGAGCTAACCGGCCATGTACTGTAAATTGAATTCAAATCTCCTTGTCATTAAGTGTCAATGAACACTTTTGGTCGGGATTCCAACACCGCGCAACCCTCGAAGCCGACAGAAATTTAAATTCAGCTAATAAACAAAAAATGTAAGTATTCTCAAACCTGAATCACACCAGGTTTGTTTTGGTGAAAAATAGGCAATGCGATGGAAGTCAAATTAGAGAAGTAATAACTACTAGAGAAGCAAGTAGCCTACTGTTGTAGAAATCTTTTTTCAAAATGTTCTCTGAGACTATTTTCTGACAGATTTAATGTAAAGTCAATTTGCATCTGTCGGTAAACATTTTCAGTGCACTTTCTCGTTGTGATTCTCACCAACACAGAACAACTAATGTAGAAAAAAATATTACAAAAGATGTGTTGCCTCGACCCGGGATTGAACCAGGGACCTTCAGATCTTCAGTCTGACGCTCTCCCGACTGAGCTATCGAGGCGATAACCTGGCCAGTACGGGGATCGAACCCGCGACATTTGCGTTATTAGCACAACGCTCTAACCAACTGAGCTAACCGGCCATGTGCTGTAAATTGAATTCAAATCTCCTTGTCAAGTGTCAATGAACACTTTTGGTCGGGATTCCAACACCGCGCAACCCTCGAAGCCGACAGAAATTGAAATTCAGCTAATAAACAAAAAATGTAAGTATTCTCAAACCTGAATCACACCAGGTTTGTTTTGGTGAAAAATAGGCAATGCGACGGAAGTCAAATTAGAGAAGTAGAGAAGCAAGTACTGTTGTAGAAATCTTTTTTCAAAATGTTCTCTGAGACTATTTTCTGACAGATTTAATGTAAAGTCAATTTGCATCTGTCGGTAAACATTTTCAGTGTACTTTCTCGTTGTGATTCTCACCAACACAGAACAACAAATGTAGAAAACAATATTACAAAATGTTGCAAAAGATGTGTTGCCTCGACCCGGGATTGAACCAGGGACCTTCAGATCTTCAGTTTGACGCTCTCCCGACTGAGCTATCGAGGCGATAACCTGGCCAGTACGGGGATCGAACCCGCGACATTTGCGTTATTAGCACAACGCTCTAATCAACTGAGCTAACCGGCCATGTACTATAAATTGAATTCAAATCTCCTTGTCATTAAGTGTCAATGAACACTTTTGGTCGGGATTCCAACACCGCGCAACCCTCGAAGCCGACAGAAATTGAAATTCATCGAACCCGCGACATTTGCGTTATTAGCACAACGCTCTAATCAACTGAGCTAACCGGCCATGTACTATAAATTGAATTCAAATCTCCTTGTCATTAAGTGTCAATGAACACTTTTGGTCGGGATTCCAACACCGCGCAACCCTCGAAGCCGACAGAAATTGAAATTCAGCTAATAAACAAAAAATGTAACTATTCTCAAACCTGAATCACACCAGGTTTGTTTTGGTGAAAAATAGGCAATGCGATGGAAGTCAAATTAGAGAAGTAATAACTACTAGAGAAGCAAGTACTGTTGTAGAAATCTTTTTTCAAAATGTTCTCTGAGACTATTTTCTGACAGATTTAATGTAAAGTCAATTTGCATCTGTCGGTAAACATTTTCAGTGCACTTTCTCGTTGTGATTCTCACCAACACAGAACAACTAATGTAGAAAAAAATATGACAAAAGATGTGTTGCCTCGACCCGGGATTGAACCAGGGACCTTCAGATCTTCAGTCTGACGCTCTCCCGACTGAGCTATCGAGGCGATAACCTGGCCAGTACGGGGATCGAACCCGCGACATTTGCGTTATTAGCACAACGCTCTAACCAACTGAGCTAACCGGCCATGTGCTGTAAATTGAATTCAAATCTCCTTGTCAAGTGTCAATGAACACTTTTGGTCGGGATTCCAACACCGCGCAACCCTCGAAGCCGACAGAAATTGAAATTCAGCTAATAAACAAAAAATGTAAGTATTCTCAAACCTGAATCACACCAGGTTTGTTTTGGTGAAAAATAGGCAATGCGACGGAAGTCAAATTAGAGAAGTAGAGAAGCAAGTACTGTTGTAGAAATCTTTTTTCAAAATGTTCTCTGAGACTATTTTCTGACAGATTTAATGTAAAGTCAATTTGCATCTGTCGGTAAACATTTTCAGTGTACTTTCTCGTTGTGATTCTCACCAACACAGAACAACAAATGTAGAAAACAATATTACAAAATGTTGCAAAAGATGTGTTGCCTCGACCCGGGATTGAACCAGGGACCTTCAGATCTTCAGTCTGACGCTCTCCCGACTGAGCTATCGAGGCGATAACCTGGCCAGTACGGGGATCGAACCCGCGACATTTGCGTTATTAGCACAACGCTCTAACCAACTGAGCTAACCGGTCATGTGCTGTAAATTGAATTCAAATCTCCTTGTCATTAAGTGTCAATGAACACTTTTGGTCGGGATTCCAACACCGCGCAACCCTCGAAGCCGACAGAAATTGAAATTCAGCTAATAAACAAAAAATGTAACTATTCTCAAACCTGAATCACACCAGGTTTGTTTTGGTGAAAAATAGGCAATGCGATGGAAGTCAAATTAGAGAAGTAATAAACTACTAGAGAAGCAAGTACTGTTGTAGAAATCTTTTTTCAAAATGTTCTCTGAGACTATTTTCTGACAGATTTAATGTAAAGTCAATTTGCATCTGTCGGTAAACATTTTCAGTGTACTTTCTCGTTGTGATTCTCACCAACACAGAACAACAAATGTAGAAAAAAAAATTACAAAATGTTGCAAAATATGTGTTGCCTCGACCCTGGATTGAACCAGGAACCTTCAGATCTTCAGTCTGACGCTCTCCCGACTGAGCTATCGAGGCGATAACCTGGCCAGTACGGGGATCGAACCCGCGACATTTGCGTTATTAGCACAACGCTCTAACCAACTGAGCTAACCGGCCATGTGCAGTAAATTGAATTCAAATCTCCTTGTCAAATGTCAATGAACACTTTTGGTCGGGATTCCAACACCGCGCAACCCTCGAAGCCGACAGAAATTTAAATTCAGCTAATAAACAAACAATGTAAGTATTCTCAAACCTGAATCACACCAGGTTTGTTTTGGTGAAAAATAGGCAATGCGACGGAAGTCAAATTAGAGAAGTAGAGAAGCAAGTACTGTTGTAGAAATCTTTTTTCAAAATGTTCTCTGAGACTATTTTCTGACAGATTTAATGTAAAGTCAATTTGCATCTGTCGGTAAACATTTTCAGTGCACTTTCTCGTTGTGATTCTCACCAACACAGAACAACTAATGTAGAAAAAATATTACAAAAGATGTGCTGCCTCGACCCGGGATTGAACCAGGGACCTTCAGATCTTCAGTCTGACGCTCTCCCGACTGAGCTATCGAGGCGATAACCTGGCCAGTACGGGGATCGAACCCGCGACATTTGCGTTATTAGCACAACGCTCTAACCAACTGAGCTAACCGGCCATGTGCTGTAAATTGAATTCAAATCTCCTTGTCAAGTGTCAATGAACACTTTTGGTCGGGATTCCAACACCGCGCAACCCTCGAAGCCGACAGAAATTGAAATTCAGCTAATAAACAAAAAATGTAAGTATTCTCAAACCTGAATCACACCAGGTTTGTTTTGGTGAAAAATAGGCAATGCGACGGAAGTCAAATTAGAGAAGTAGAGAAGCAAGTAGCCTACTGTTGTAGAAATCTTTTTTCAAAATGTTCTCTGAGACTATTTTCTGACAGATTTAATGTCAAGTCAATTTGCATCTGTCGGTAAACATTTTCAGTGTACTTTCTCGTTGTGATTCTCACCAACACAGAACAACAAATGTAGAAAACAATATTACAAAAGATGTGTTGCCTCGACCCGGGATTGAACCAGGGACCTTCAGATCTTCAGTCTGACGCTCTCCCGACTGAGCTATCGAGGCGATAACCTGGCCAGTACGGGGATCGAACCCGCGACATTTGCGTTATTAGCACAACGCTCTAACCAACTGAGCTAACCGGTCATGTGCTGTAAATTGAATTCAAATCTCCTTGTCATTAAGTGTCAATGAACACTTTTGGTCGGGATTCCAACACCGCGCAACCCTCGAAGCCGACAGAAATTGAAATTCAGCTAATAAACAAAAAATGTAAGTATTCTCAAACCTGAATCACACCAGGTTTGTTTTGGTGAAAAATAGGCAATGCGACGGAAGTCAAATTAGAGAAGTAGAGAAGCAAGTACTGTTGTAGAAATCTTTTTTCAAAATGTTCTCTGAGACTATTTTCTGACAGATTTAATGTAAAGTCAATTTGCATCTGTCGGTAAACATTTTCAGTGTACTTTCTCGTTGTGATTCTCACCAACACAGAACAACAAATGTAGAAAACAATATTACAAAATGTTGCAAAAGATGTGTTGCCTCGACCCGGGATTGAACCAGGGACCTTCAGATCTTCAGTCTGACGCTCTCCCGACTGAGCTATCGAGGCGATAACCTGGCCAGTACGGGGATCGAACCCGCGACATTTGCGTTATTAGCACAACGCTCTAATCAACTGAGCTAACCGGCCATGTACTGTAAATTGAATTCAAATCTCCTTGTCATTAAGTGTCAATGAACACTTTTGGTCGGGATTCCAACACCGCGCAACCCTCGAAGCCGACAGAAATTTAAATTCAGCTAATAAACAAAAAATGTAAGTATTCTCAAACCTGAATCACACCAGGTTTGTTTTGATGAAAAATAGGCAATGCGATGGAAGTCAAATTAGAGAAGTAATAACTACTAGAGAAGCAAGTAGCCTACTGTTGTAGAAATCTTTTTTCAAAATGTTCTCTGAGACTATTTTCTGACAGATTTAATGTAAAGTCAATTTGCATCTGTCGGTAAACATTTTCAGTGTACTTTCTCGTTGTGATTCTCACCAACACAGAACAACAAATGTAGAAAACAATATTACAAAATGTTGCAAAAGATGTGTTGCCTCGACCCGGGATTGAACCAGGGACCTTCAGATCTTCAGTCTGACGCTCTCCCGACTGAGCTATCGAGGCGATAACCTGGCCAGTACGGGGATCGAACCCGCGACATTTGCGTTATTAGCACAACGCTCTAACCAACTGAGCTAACCGGTCATGTGCTGTAAATTGAATTCAAATCTCCTTGTCATTAAGTGTCAATGAACACTTTTGGTCGGGATTCCAACACCGCGCAACCCTCGAAGCCGACAGAAATTTAAATTCAGCTAATAAACAAAAAATGTAACTATTCTCAAACCTGAATCACACCAGGTTTGTTTTGGTGAAAAATAGGCAATGCGATGGAAGTCAAATTAGAGAAGTAATAAACTACTAGAGAAGCAAGTACTGTTGTAGAAATCTTTTTTCAAAATGTTCTCTGAGACTATTTTCTGACAGATTTAATGTAAAGTCAATTTGCATCTGTCGGTAAACATTTTCAGTGTACTTTCTCGTTGTGATTCTCACCAACACAGAACAACAAATGTAGAAAAAAATATTACAAAATGTTGCAAAAGATGTGTTGCCTCGACCCGGGATTGAACCAGGAACCTTCAGATCTTCAGTCTGACGCTCTCCCGACTGAGCTATCGAGGCGATAACCTGGCCAGTACGGGGATCGAACCCGCGACATTTGCGTTATTAGCACAACGCTCTAACCAACTGAGCTAACCGGCCATGTGCTGTAAATTGAATTCAAATCTCCTTGTCAAGTGTCAATGAACACTTTTGGTCGGGATTCCAACACCGCGCAACCTTCGAAGCCGACAGAAATTGAAATTCAGCTAATAAACAAAAAATGTAAGTATTCTCAAACCTGAATCACACCAGGTTTGTTTTGGTGAAAAATAGGCAATGCGATGGAAGTCAAATTAGAGAAGTAATAACTACTAGAGAAGCAAGTAGCCTACTGTTGTAGAAATCTTTTTTCAAAATGTTCTCTGAGACTATTTTCTGACAGATTTAATGTAAAGTCAATTTGCATCTGTCGGTAAACATTTTCAGTGTACTTTCTCGTTGTGATTCTCACCAACACAGAACAACTAATGTAGAAAAAAATTATGACAAAAGATGTGTTGCCTCGACCCGGGATTGAACCAGGGACCTTCAGATCTTCAGTCTGACGCTCTCCCGACTGAGCTATCGAGGCGATAACCTGGCCAGTACGGGGATCGAACCCGCGACATTTGCGTTATTAGCACAACGCTCTAACCAACTGAGCTAACCGGCCATGTGCTGTAAATTGAATTCAAATCTCCTTGTCAAGTGTCAATGAACACTTTTGGTCGGGATTCCAACACCGCGCAACCCTCGAAGCCGACAGAAATTGAAATTCAGCTAATAAACAAAAAATGTAAGTATTCTCAAACCTGAATCACACCAGGTTTGTTTTGGTGAAAAATAGGCAATGCGACGGAAGTCAAATTAGAGAAGTAGAGAAGCAAGTAGCCTACTGTTGTAGAAATCTTTTTTCAAAATGTTCTCTGAGACTATTTTCTGACAGATTTAATGTAAAGTCAATTTGCATCTGTCGGTAAACATTTTCAGTGTACTTTCTCGTTGTGATTCTCACCAACACAGAACAACAAATGTAGAAAACAATATTACAAAAGATGTGTTGCCTCGACCCGGGATTGAACCAGGGACCTTCAGATGTTCAGTCTGACGCTCTCCCGACTGAGCTATCGAGGCGATTACCTGGCCAGTACGGGGATCGAACCCGCGACATTTGCGTTATTAGCACAACGCTCTAACCAACTGAGCTAACCGGCCATGTGCAGTAAATTGAATTCAAATCTCCTTGTCAAGTGTCAATGGACACTTTTGGTCGGGATTCCAACACCGCGCAACCCTCGAAGCTGACAGAAATTGAAATTCAGCTAATAAACAAAAAATGTAAGTATTCTCAAACCTGAATCACACCAGGTTTGTTTTGGTGAAAAATAGGCAATGCGACGGAAGTCAAATTAGAGAAGTAGAGAAGCAAGTACTGTTGTAGAAATCTTTTTTCAAAATGTTCTCTGAGACTATTTTCTGACAGATTTAATGTAAAGTCAATTTGCATCTGTCGGTAAACATTTTCAGTGTACTTTCTCGTTGTGATTCTCACCAACACAGAACAACAAATGTAGAAAAAAATATTACAAAATGTTGCAAAAGATGTGTTGCCTCGACCCGGGATTGAACCAGGGACCTTCAGATCTTCAGTCTGACGCTCTCCCGACTGAGCTATCGAGGCGATAACCTGGCCAGTACGGGGATCGAACCCGCGACATTTGCGTTATTAGCACAACGCTCTAACCAACTGAGCTAACCGGCCATGTGCAGTAAATTGAATTCAAATCTCCTTGTCAAATATCAATGAACACTTTTGGTCGGGATTCCAACACCGCGCAACCCTCGAAGCCGACAGAAATTGAAATTCAGCTAATAAACAAAAAATGTAAGTATTCTCAAACCTGAATCACACCAGGTTTGTTTTGGTGAAAAATAGGCAATGCGACGGAAGTCAAATTAGAGAAGTAATAACTACTAGAGAAGCAAGTAGCCTACTGTTGTAGAAATCTTTTTTCAAAATGTTCTCTGAGACTATTTTCTGACAGATTTAATGTAAAGTCAATTTGCATCTGTCGGTAAACATTTTCAGTGCACTTTCTCGTTGTGATTCTCACCAACACAGAACAACTAATGTAGAAAAAAATATGACAAAAGATGTGTTGCCTCGACCCGGGATTGAACCAGGGACCTTCAGATCTTCAGTCTGACGCTCTCCCGACTGAGCTATCGAGGGGATAACCTGGCCAGTACGGGGATCGAACCCGCGACATTTGCGTTATTAGCACAACGCTCTAACCAACTGAGCTAATGTGCAGTAAATTGAATTCAAATCTCCTTGTCAAGTGTCAATGAACACTTTTGGTCGGGATTCCAACACCGCGCAACCCTCGAAGCCGACAGAAATTGAAATTCAGCTAATAAACAAAAAATGTAAGTATTCTCAAACCTGAATCACACCAGGTTTGTTTTGGTGAAAAATAGGCAATGCGACGGAAGTCAAATTAGAGAAATAGAGAAGCAAGTACTGTTGTAGAAATCTTTTTTCAAAATGTTCTCTGAGACTATTTTCTGACAGATTTAATGTAAAGTCAATTTGCATCTGTCGGTAAACATTTTCAGTGTACTTTCTCGTTGTGATTTTCACCAACACAGAACAACTAATGTAGAAAAAAATATGACAAAAGATGTGTTGCCTCGACCCGGGATTGAACCAGGGACCTTCAGATCTTCAGTCTGACGCTCTCCCGACTGAGCTATCGAGGGGATAACCTGGCCAGTACGGGGATCGAACCCGCGACATTTGCGTTATTAGCACAACGCTCTAACCAACTGAGCTAATGTGCAGTAAATTGAATTCAAATCTCCTTGTCAAGTGTCAATGAACACTTTTGGTCGGGATTCCAACACCGCGCAACCCTCGAAGCCGACAGAAATTGAAATTCAGCTAATAAACAAAAAATGTAAGTATTCTCAAACCTGAATCACACCAGGTTTGTTTTGGTGAAAAATAGGCAATGCGACGGAAGTCAAATTAGACAAATAGAGAAGCAAGTACTGTTGTAGAAATCTTTTTTCAAAATGTTCTCTGAGACTATTTTCTGACAGATTTAATGTAAAGTCAATTTGCATCTGTCGGTAAACATTTTCAGTGTACTTTCTCGTTGTGATTCTCACCAACACAGAACAACAAATGTAGAAAACAATATTACAAAAGATGTGTTGCCTCGACCCGGGATTGAACCAGGGACCTTCAGATCTTCAGTCTGACGCTCTCGCGACTGAGCTATCGAGGGGATAACCTGGCCAGTACGGGGATCGAACCCGCGACATTTGCGTTATTAGCACAACGCTCTAACCAACTGAGCTAACCGGCCATGTGCAGTAAATTGAATTCAAATCTCCTTGTCAAGTGTCAATGAACACTTTTGGTCGGGATTCCAACACCGCGCAACCCTCGAAGCTGACAGAAATTTAAATTCAGCTAATAAACAAAAAATGTAAGTATTCTCAAACCTGAATCACACCAGGTTTGTTTTGGTGAAAAATAGGCAATGCGATGGAAGTCAAATTAGAGAAGTAATAACTACTAGAGAAGCAAGTAGCCTACTGTTGTAGAAATCTTTTTTCAAAATGTTCTCTGAGACTATTTTCTGACAGATTTAATGTAAAGTCAATTTGCATCTGTCGGTAAACAATTTCAGTGCACTTTCTCGTTGTGATTCTCACCAACACAGAACAACTAATGTAGAAAACAATATGACAAAAGATGTGTTGCCTCGACCCGGGATTGAACCAGGAACCTTCAGATCTTCAGTCTGACGCTCTCCCGACTGAGCTATCGAGGCGATAACCTGGCCAGTACGGGGATCGAACCCGCGACATTTGCGTTATTAGCACAACGCTCTAACCAACTGAGCTAACCGGCCATGTGCTGTAAATTGAATTCAAATCTCCTTGTCAAGTGTCAATGAACACTTTTGGTCGGGATTCCAACACCGCGCAACCTTCGAAGCCGACAGAAATTGAAATTCAGCTAATAAACAAAAAATGTAAGTATTCTCAAACCTGAATCACACCAGGTTTGTTTTGGTGAAAAATAGGCAATGTGATGGAAGTCAAATTAGAGAAGTAATAACTACTAGAGAAGCAAGTAGCCTACTGTTGTAGAAATCTTTTTTCAAAATGTTCTCTGAGACTATTTTCTGACAGATTTAATGTAAAGTCAATTTGCATCTGTCGGTAAACATTTTCAGTGTACTTTCTCGTTGTGATTCTCACCAACACAGAACAACTAATGTAGAAAAAAATTATGACAAAAGATGTGTTGCCTCGACCCGGGATTGAACCAGGGACCTTCAGATCTTCAGTCTGACGCTCTCCCGACTGAGCTATCGAGGCGATAACCTGGCCAGTACGGGGATCGAACCCGCGACATTTGCGTTATTAGCACAACGCTCTAACCAACTGAGCTAACCGGCCATGTGCTGTAAATTGAATTCAAATCTCCTTGTCAAGTGTCAATGAACACTTTTGGTCGGGATTCCAACACCGCGCAACCCTCGAAGCCGACAGAAATTGAAATTCAGCTAATAAACAAAAAATGTAAGTATTCTCAAACCTGAATCACACCAGGTTTGTTTTGGTGAAAAATAGGCAATGCGACGGAAGTCAAATTAGAGAAGTAGAGAAGCAAGTAGCCTACTGTTGTAGAAATCTTTTTTCAAAATGTTCTCTGAGACTATTTTCTGACAGATTTAATGTAAAGTCAATTTGCATCTGTCGGTAAACATTTTCAGTGTACTTTCTCGTTGTGATTCTCACCAACACAGAACAACAAATGTAGAAAACAATATTACAAAAGATGTGTTGCCTCGACCCGGGATTGAACCAGGGACCTTCAGATGTTCAGTCTGACGCTCTCCCGACTGAGCTATCGAGGCGATTACCTGGCCAGTACGGGGATCGAACCCGCGACATTTGCGTTATTAGCACAACGCTCTAACCAACTGAGCTAACCGGCCATGTGCAGTAAATTGAATTCAAATCTCCTTGTCAAGTGTCAATGGACACTTTTGGTCGGGATTCCAACACCGCGCAACCCTCGAAGCTGACAGAAATTGAAATTCAGCTAATAAACAAAAAATGTAAGTATTCTCAAACCTGAATCACACCAGGTTTGTTTTGGTGAAAAATAGGCAATGCGACGGAAGTCAAATTAGAGAAGTAGAGAAGCAAGTACTGTTGTAGAAATCTTTTTTCAAAATGTTCTCTGAGACTATTTTCTGACAGATTTAATGTAAAGTCAATTTGCATCTGTCGGTAAACATTTTCAGTGTACTTTCTCGTTGTGATTCTCACCAACACAGAACAACAAATGTAGAAAACAATATTACAAAATGTTGCAAAAGATGTGTTGCCTCGACCCGGGATTGAACCAGGGACCTTCAGATCTTCAGTCTGACGCTCTCCCGACTGAGCTATCGAGGCGATAACCTGGCCAGTACGGGGATCGAACCCGCGACATTTGCGTTATTAGCACAACGCTCTAACCAACTGAGCTAACCGGCCATGTGCAGTAAATTGAATTCAAATCTCCTTGTCAAATATCAATGAACACTTTTGGTCGGGATTCCAACACCGCGCAACCCTCGAAGCCGACAGAAATTGAAATTCAGCTAATAAACAAAAAATGTAAGTATTCTCAAACCTGAATCACACCAGGTTTGTTTTGGTGAAAAATAGGCAATGCGACGGAAGTCAAATTAGAGAAGTAATAACTACTAGAGAAGCAAGTAGCCTACTGTTGTAGAAATCTTTTTTCAAAATGTTCTCTGAGACTATTTTCTGACAGATTTAATGTAAAGTCAATTTGCATCTGTCGGTAAACATTTTCAGTGCACTTTCTCGTTGTGATTCTCACCAACACAGAACAACTAATGTAGAAAAAAATATGACAAAAGATGTGTTGCCTCGACCCGGGATTGAACCAGGGACCTTCAGATCTTCAGTCTGACGCTCTCCCGACTGAGCTATCGAGGGGATAACCTGGCCAGTACGGGGATCGAACCCGCGACATTTGCGTTATTAGCACAACGCTCTAACCAACTGAGCTAATGTGCAGTAAATTGAATTCAAATCTCCTTGTCAAGTGTCAATGAACACTTTTGGTCGGGATTCCAACACCGCGCAACCCTCGAAGCCGACAGAAATTGAAATTCAGCTAATAAACAAAAAATGTAAGTATTCTCAAACCTGAATCACACCAGGTTTGTTTTGGTGAAAAATAGGCAATGCGACGGAAGTCAAATTAGAGAAATAGAGAAGCAAGTACTGTTGTAGAAATCTTTTTTCAAAATGTTCTCTGAGACTATTTTCTGACAGATTTAATGTAAAGTCAATTTGCATCTGTCGGTAAACATTTTCAGTGTACTTTCTCGTTGTGATTTTCACCAACACAGAACAACTAATGTAGAAAAAAATATGACAAAAGATGTGTTGCCTCGACCCGGGATTGAACCAGGGACCTTCAGATCTTCAGTCTGACGCTCTCCCGACTGAGCTATCGAGGGGATAACCTGGCCAGTACGGGGATCGAACCCGCGACATTTGCGTTATTAGCACAACGCTCTAACCAACTGAGCTAATGTGCAGTAAATTGAATTCAAATCTCCTTGTCAAGTGTCAATGAACACTTTTGGTCGGGATTCCAACACCGCGCAACCCTCGAAGCCGACAGAAATTGAAATTCAGCTAATAAACAAAAAATGTAAGTATTCTCAAACCTGAATCACACCAGGTTTGTTTTGGTGAAAAATAGGCAATGCGACGGAAGTCAAATTAGACAAATAGAGAAGCAAGTACTGTTGTAGAAATCTTTTTTCAAAATGTTCTCTGAGACTATTTTCTGACAGATTTAATGTAAAGTCAATTTGCATCTGTCGGTAAACATTTTCAGTGTACTTTCTCGTTGTGATTCTCACCAACACAGAACAACAAATGTAGAAAACAATATTACAAAAGATGTGTTGCCTCGACCCGGGATTGAACCAGGGACCTTCAGATCTTCAGTCTGACGCTCTCGCGACTGAGCTATCGAGGGGATAACCTGGCCAGTACGGGGATCGAACCCGCGACATTTGCGTTATTAGCACAACGCTCTAACCAACTGAGCTAACCGGCCATGTGCAGTAAATTGAATTCAAATCTCCTTGTCAAGTGTCAATGAACACTTTTGGTCGGGATTCCAACACCGCGCAACCCTCGAAGCTGACAGAAATTTAAATTCAGCTAATAAACAAAAAATGTAAGTATTCTCAAACCTGAATCACACCAGGTTTGTTTTGGTGAAAAATAGGCAATGCGATGGAAGTCAAATTAGAGAAGTAATAACTACTAGAGAAGCAAGTAGCCTACTGTTGTAGAAATCTTTTTTCAAAATGTTCTCTGAGACTATTTTCTGACAGATTTAATGTAAAGTCAATTTGCATCTGTCGGTAAACAATTTCAGTGCACTTTCTCGTTGTGATTCTCACCAACACAGAACAACTAATGTAGAAAACAATATGACAAAAGATGTGTTGCCTCGACCCGGGATTGAACCAGGGACCTTCAGATCTTCAGTCTGACGCTCTCCCGACTGAGCTATCGAGGCGATAACCTGGCCAGTACGGGGATCGAACCCGCGACATTTGCGTTATTAGCACAACGCTCTAACCAACTGAGCTAACCGGCCATGTGCTGTAAATTCAATTCAAATCTCCTTGTCAAGTGTCAATGGACACTTTTGGTCGGGATTCCAACACCGCGCAACCCTCGAAGCTGACAGAAATTTAAATTCAGCTAATAAACAAAAAATGTAAGTATTCTCAAACCTGAATCACACCAGGTTTGTTTTGGTGAAAAATAGGCAATGCGACGGAAGTCAAATTAGAGAAGTAGAGAAGCAAGTACTGTTGTAGAAATCTTTTTTCAAAATGTTCTCTGAGACTATTTTCTGACAGATTTAATGTAAAGTCAATTTGCATCTGTCGGTAAACATTTTCAGTGTACTTTCTCGTTGTGATTCTCACCAACACAGAACAACAAATGTAGAAAACAATATTACAAAAGATGTGTTGCCTCGACCCGGGATTGAACCAGGGACCTTCAGATCTTCAGTCTGACGCTCTCCCGACTGAGCTATCGAGGCGATAACCTGGCCAGTACGGGGATCGAACCCGCGACATTTGCGTTATTAGCACAACGCTCTAACCAACTGAGCTAACCGGCCATGTGCAGTAAATTGAATTCAAATCTCCTTGTCAAATGTCAATGAACACTTTTGGTCGGGATTCCAACACCGCGCAACCCTCGAAGCCGACAGAAATTGAAATTCAGCTAATAAACAAAAAATGTAAGTATTCTCAAACCTGAATCACACCAGGTTTGTTTTGGTGAAAAATAGGCAATGCGACGGAAGTCAAATTAGAGAAGTAATAACTACTAGAGAAGCAAGTAGCCTACTGTTGTAGAAATCTTTTTTCAAAATGTTCTCTGAGACTATTTTCTGACAGATTTAATGTAAAGTCAATTTGCATCTGTCGGTAAACATTTTCAGTGCACTTTCTCGTTGTGATTCTCACCAACACAGAACAACTAATGTAGAAAAAAATGTTACAAAAGATGTGTTGCCTCGACCCTGGATTGAACCAGGGACCTTCAGATCTTCAGTCTGACGCTCTCCCGACTGAGCTATCGAGGCGATAACCTGGCCAGTACGGGGATCGAACCCGCGACATTTGCGTTATTAGCACAACGCTCTAACCAACTGAGCTAACCGGCCATGTGCTGTAAATTCAATTCAAATCTCCTTGTCAAGTGTCAATGAACACTTTTGGTCGGGATTCCAACACCGCGCAACCCTCGGAACCGACAGAAATTGAAATTCAGCTAATAAACAAACAATGTAAGTATTCTCAAACCTGAATCACACCAGGTTTGTTTTGGTGAAAAATAGGCAATGCGACGGAAGTCAAATTAGAGAAGTAATAACTACTAGAGAAGCAAGTAGCCTACTGTTGTAGAAATCTTTTTTCAAAATGTTCTCTGAGACTATTTTCTGACAGATTTAATGTAAAGTCAATTTGCATCTGTCGGTAAACATTTTCAGTGCACTTTCTCGTTGTGATTCTCACCAACACAGAACAACTAATGTAGAAAAAAATATTACAAAAGATGTGTTGCCTCGACCCTGGATTGAACCAGGGACCTTCAGATCTTCAGTCTGACGCTCTCCCGACTGAGCTATCGAGGCGATAACCTGGCCAGTACGGGGATCGAACCCGCGACATTTGCGTTATTAGCACAACGCTCTAACCAACTGAGCTAACCGGCCATGTGCTGTAAATTCAATTCAAATCTCCTTGTCAAGTGTCAATGAACACTTTTGGTCGGGATTCCAACACCGCGCAACCCTCGGAACCGACAGAAATTGAAATTCAGCTAATAAACAAACAATGTAAGTATTCTCAAACCTGAATCACACCAGGTTTGTTTTGGTGAAAAATAGGCAATGCGACGGAAGTCAAATTAGAGAAGTAATAAACTACTAGAGAAGCAAGTAGCCTACTGTTGTAGAAATCTTTTTTCAAAATGTTCTCTGAGACTATTTTCTGACAGATTTAATGTAAAGTCAATTTGCATCTGTCGGTAAACATTTTCAGTGTACTTTCTCGTTGTGATTTTCACCAACACAGAACAACTAATGTAGAAAAAAATATGACAAAAGATGTGTTGCCTCGACCCGGGATTGAACCAGGGACCTTCAGATCTTCAGTCTGACGCTCTCCCGACTGAGCTATCGAGGGGATAACCTGGCCAGTACGGGGATCGAACCCGCGACATTTGCGTTATTAGCACAACGCTCTAACCAACTGAGCTAATGTGCAGTAAATTGAATTCAAATCTCCTTGTCAAGTGTCAATGAACACTTTTGGTCGGGATTCCAACACCGCGCAACCCTCGAAGCCGACAGAAATTGAAATTCAGCTAATAAACAAAAAATGTAAGTATTCTCAAACCTGAATCACACCAGGTTTGTTTTGGTGAAAAATAGGCAATGCGACGGAAGTCAAATTAGAGAAGTAGAGAAGCAAGTACTGTTGTAGAAATCTTTTTTCAAAATGTTCTCTGAGACTATTTTCTGACAGATTTAATGTAAAGTCAATTTGCATCTGTCGGTAAACATTTTCAGTGTACTTTCTCGTTGTGATTCTCACCAACACAGAACAACAAATGTAGAAAACAATATTACAAAAGATGTGTTGCCTCGACCCGGGATTGAACCAGGGACCTTCAGATCTTCAGTCTGACGCTCTCCCGACTGAGCTATCGAGGGGATAACCTGGCCAGTACGGGGATCGAACCCGCGACATTTGCGTTATTAGCACAACGCTCTAACCAACTGAGCTAACCGGCCATGTGCAGTAAATTGAATTCAAATCTCCTTGTCAAGTGTCAATGAACACTTTTGGTCGGGATTCCAACACCGCGCAACCCTCGAAGCTGACAGAAATTTAAATTCAGCTAATAAACAAAAAATGTAAGTATTCTCAAACCTGAATCACACCAGGTTTGTTTTGGTGAAAAATAGGCAATGCGACGGAAGTCAAATTAGAGAAGTAGAGAAGCAAGTAGCCTACTGTTGTAGAAATCTTTTTTCAAAATGTTCTCTGAGACTATTTTCTGACAGATTTAATGTAAAGTCAATTTGCATCTGTCGGTAAACATTTTCAGTGTACTTTCTCGTTGTGATTCTCACCAACACAGAACAACAAATGTAGAAAACAATATTACAAAAGATGTGTTGCCTCGACCCGGGATTGAACCAGGGACCTTCAGATCTTCAGTCTGACGCTCTCCCGACTGAGCTATCGAGGCGATAACCTGGCCAGTACGGGGATCGAACCCGCGACATTTGCGTTATTAGCACAACGCTCTAACCAACTGAGCTAACCGGCCATGTGCAGTAAATTGAATTCAAATCTCCTTGTCAAATGTCAATGAACACTTTTGGTCGGGATTCCAACACCGCGCAACCCTCGAAGCCGACAGAAATTGAAATTCAGCTAATAAACAAACAATGTAAGTATTCTCAAACCTGAATCACACCAGGTTTGTTTTGGTGAAAAATAAGCAATGCGACGGAAGTCAAATTAGAGAAGTAATAAACTACTAGAGAAGCAAGTAGCCTACTGTTGTAGAAATCTTTTTTCAAAATGTTCTCTAAGACTATTTTCTGACAGATTTAATGTAAAGTCAATTTGCATCTGTCGGTAAACATTTTCAGTGTACTTTCTCGTTGTGATTTTCACCATCACAGAACAACTAATGTAGAAAACAATATTACAAAAGATGTGTTGCCTCGACCCTGGATTGAACCAGGGACCTTCAGATCTTCAGTCTGACGCTCTCCCGACTGAGCTATCGAGGGGATAACCTGGCCAGTACGGGGATCGAACCCGCGACATTTGCGTTATTAGCACAACGCTCTAACCAACTGAGCTAATGTGCAGTAAATTGAATTCAAATCTCCTTGTCAAGTGTCAATGAACACTTTTGGTCGGGATTCCAACACCGCGCAACCCTCGAAGCCGACAGAAATTGAAATTCAGCTAATAAACAAAAAATGTAAGTATTCTCAAACCTGAATCACACCAGGTTTGTTTTGGTGAAAAATAGGCAATGCGACGGAAGTCAAATTAGAGAAGTAGAGAAGCAAGTAGCCTACTGTTGTAGAAATCTTTTTTCAAAATGTTCTCTGAGACTATTTTCTGACAGATTTAATGTAAAGTCAATTTGCATCTGTCGGTAAACATTTTCAGTGTACTTTCTCGTTGTGATTCTCACCAACACAGAACAACAAATGTAGAAAACAATATTACAAAAGATGTGTTGCCTCGACCCGGGATTGAACCAGGGACCTTCAGATCTTCAGTCTGACGCTCTCCCGACTGAGCTATCGAGGGGATAACCTGGCCAGTACGGGGATCGAACCCGCGACATTTGCGTTATTAGCACAACGCTCTAACCAACTGAGCTAACCGGCCATGTGCAGTAAATTGAATTCAAATCTCCTTGTCAAGTGTCAATGAACACTTTTGGTCGGGATTCCAACACCGCGCAACCCTCGAAGCTGACAGAAATTTAAATTCAGCTAATAAACAAAAAATGTAAGTATTCTCAAACCTGAATCACACCAGGTTTGTTTTGGTGAAAAATAGGCAATGCGATGGAAGTCAAATTAGAGAAGTAATAACTACTAGAGAAGCAAGTAGCCTACTGTTGTAGAAATCTTTTTTCAAAATGTTCTCTGAGACTATTTTCTGACAGATTTAATGTAAAGTCAATTTGCATCTGTCGGTAAACATTTTCAGTGCACTTTCTCGTTGTGATTCTCACCAACACAGAACAACAAATGTAGAAAACAATATTACAAAATGTTGCAAAAGATGTGTTGCCTCGACCCGGGATTGAACCATGGACCTTCAGATCTTCAGTCTGACGCTCTCCCGACTGAGCTATCGAGGCGATAACCTGGCCAGTACGGGGATCGAACCCGCGACATTTGCGTTATTAGCACAACGCTCTAACCAACTGAGCTAACCGGCCATGTGCTGTAAATTGAATTCAAATCTCCTTGTCAAGTGTCAATGAACACTTTTGGTCGGGATTCCAACACCGCGCAACCCTCGGAGCCGACAGAAATTGAAATTCAGCTAATAAACAAAAAATGTAAGTATTCTCAAACCTGAATCACACCAGGTTTGTTTTGGTGAAAAATAGGCAATGCGATGGAAGTCAAATTAGAGAAGTAATAACTACTAGAGAAGCAAGTAGCCTACTGTAGTAGAAATCTTTTTTCAAAATGTTCTCTGAGACTATTTTCTGACAGATTTAATGTAAAGTCAATTTGCATCTGTCGGTAAACATTTTCAGTGCACTTTCTCGTTGTGATTCTCACCAACACAGAACAACTAATGTAGAAAACAATATGACAAAAGATGTGTTGCCTCGACCCGGGATTGAACCAGGGACCATCAGATCTTCAGTCTGACGCTCTCCCGACTGAGCTATCGAGGCGATAACCTGGCCAGTACGGGGATCGAACCCGCGACATTTGCGTTATTAGCACAACGCTCTAACCAACTGAACTAACCGGCCATGTGCTGTAAATTGAATTCAAATCTCCTTGTCAAGTGTCAATGAACACTTTTGGTCGGGATTCCAACACCGCGCAACCCTCGAAGCCGACAGAAATTGAAATTCAGCTAATAAACAAAAAATGTAAGTATTCTCAAACCTGAATCACACCAGGTTTGTTTTGGTGAAAAATAGGCAATGCGACGGAAGTCAAATTAGAGAAGTAGAGAAGCAAGTACTGTTGTAGAAATCTTTTTTCAAAATGTTCTCTGAGACTATTTTCTGACAGATTTAATGTAAAGTCAATTTGCATCTGTCGGTAAACATTTTCAGTGTACTTTCTCGTTGTGATTCTCACCAACACAGAACAACAAATGTAGAAAACAATATTACAAAAGATGTGTTGCCTCGACCCGGGATTGAACCAGGGACCTTCAGATCTTCAGTCTGACGCTCTCCCGACTGAGCTATCGAGGCGATAACCTGGCCAGTACGGGGATCGAACCCGCGACATTTGCGTTATTAGCACAACGCTCTAACCAACTGAGCTAACCGGCCATGTGCTGTAAATTCAATTCAAATCTCCTTGTCAAGTGTCAATGAACACTTTTGGTCGGGATTCCAACACCGCGCAACCCTCGGAACCGACAGAAATTGAAATTCAGCTAATAAACAAACAATGTAAGTATTCTCAAACCTGAATCACACCAGGTTTGTTTTGGTGAAAAATAGGCAATGCGACGGAAGTCAAATTAGAGAAGTAATAAACTACTAGAGAAGCAAGTAGCCTACTGTTGTAGAAATCTTTTTTCAAAATGTTCTCTGAGACTATTTTCTGACAGATTTAATGTAAAGTCAATTTGCATCTGTCGGTAAACATTTTCAGTGTACTTTCTCGTTGTGATTTTCACCAACACAGAACAACTAATGTAGAAAAAAATATGACAAAAGATGTGTTGCCTCGACCCGGGATTGAACCAGGGACCTTCAGATCTTCAGTCTGACGCTCTCCCGACTGAGCTATCGAGGGGATAACCTGGCCAGTACGGGGATCGAACCCGCGACATTTGCGTTATTAGCACAACGCTCTAACCAACTGAGCTAATGTGCAGTAAATTGAATTCAAATCTCCTTGTCAAGTGTCAATGAACACTTTTGGTCGGGATTCCAACACCGCGCAACCCTCGAAGCCGACAGAAATTGAAATTCAGCTAATAAACAAAAAATGTAAGTATTCTCAAACCTGAATCACACCAGGTTTGTTTTGGTGAAAAATAGGCAATGCGACGGAAGTCAAATTAGAGAAGTAGAGAAGCAAGTACTGTTGTAGAAATCTTTTTTCAAAATGTTCTCTGAGACTATTTTCTGACAGATTTAATGTAAAGTCAATTTGCATCTGTCGGTAAACATTTTCAGTGTACTTTCTCGTTGTGATTCTCACCAACACAGAACAACAAATGTAGAAAACAATATTACAAAAGATGTGTTGCCTCGACCCGGGATTGAACCAGGGACCTTCAGATCTTCAGTCTGACGCTCTCCCGACTGAGCTATCGAGGGGATAACCTGGCCAGTACGGGGATCGAACCCGCGACATTTGCGTTATTAGCACAACGCTCTAACCAACTGAGCTAACCGGCCATGTGCAGTAAATTGAATTCAAATCTCCTTGTCAAGTGTCAATGAACACTTTTGGTCGGGATTCCAACACCGCGCAACCCTCGAAGCTGACAGAAATTTAAATTCAGCTAATAAACAAAAAATGTAAGTATTCTCAAACCTGAATCACACCAGGTTTGTTTTGGTGAAAAATAGGCAATGCGACGGAAGTCAAATTAGAGAAGTAGAGAAGCAAGTAGCCTACTGTTGTAGAAATCTTTTTTCAAAATGTTCTCTGAGACTATTTTCTGACAGATTTAATGTAAAGTCAATTTGCATCTGTCGGTAAACATTTTCAGTGTACTTTCTCGTTGTGATTCTCACCAACACAGAACAACAAATGTAGAAAACAATATTACAAAAGATGTGTTGCCTCGACCCGGGATTGAACCAGGGACCTTCAGATCTTCAGTCTGACGCTCTCCCGACTGAGCTATCGAGGCGATAACCTGGCCAGTACGGGGATCGAACCCGCGACATTTGCGTTATTAGCACAACGCTCTAACCAACTGAGCTAACCGGCCATGTGCAGTAAATTGAATTCAAATCTCCTTGTCAAATGTCAATGAACACTTTTGGTCGGGATTCCAACACCGCGCAACCCTCGAAGCCGACAGAAATTGAAATTCAGCTAATAAACAAACAATGTAAGTATTCTCAAACCTGAATCACACCAGGTTTGTTTTGGTGAAAAATAAGCAATGCGACGGAAGTCAAATTAGAGAAGTAATAAACTACTAGAGAAGCAAGTAGCCTACTGTTGTAGAAATCTTTTTTCAAAATGTTCTCTAAGACTATTTTCTGACAGATTTAATGTAAAGTCAATTTGCATCTGTCGGTAAACATTTTCAGTGTACTTTCTCGTTGTGATTTTCACCATCACAGAACAACTAATGTAGAAAACAATATTACAAAAGATGTGTTGCCTCGACCCTGGATTGAACCAGGGACCTTCAGATCTTCAGTCTGACGCTCTCCCGACTGAGCTATCGAGGGGATAACCTGGCCAGTACGGGGATCGAACCCGCGACATTTGCGTTATTAGCACAACGCTCTAACCAACTGAGCTAATGTGCAGTAAATTGAATTCAAATCTCCTTGTCAAGTGTCAATGAACACTTTTGGTCGGGATTCCAACACCGCGCAACCCTCGAAGCCGACAGAAATTGAAATTCAGCTAATAAACAAAAAATGTAAGTATTCTCAAACCTGAATCACACCAGGTTTGTTTTGGTGAAAAATAGGCAATGCGACGGAAGTCAAATTAGAGAAGTAGAGAAGCAAGTAGCCTACTGTTGTAGAAATCTTTTTTCAAAATGTTCTCTGAGACTATTTTCTGACAGATTTAATGTAAAGTCAATTTGCATCTGTCGGTAAACATTTTCAGTGTACTTTCTCGTTGTGATTCTCACCAACACAGAACAACAAATGTAGAAAACAATATTACAAAAGATGTGTTGCCTCGACCCGGGATTGAACCAGGGACCTTCAGATCTTCAGTCTGACGCTCTCCCGACTGAGCTATCGAGGGGATAACCTGGCCAGTACGGGGATCGAACCCGCGACATTTGCGTTATTAGCACAACGCTCTAACCAACTGAGCTAACCGGCCATGTGCAGTAAATTGAATTCAAATCTCCTTGTCAAGTGTCAATGAACACTTTTGGTCGGGATTCCAACACCGCGCAACCCTCGAAGCTGACAGAAATTTAAATTCAGCTAATAAACAAAAAATGTAAGTATTCTCAAACCTGAATCACACCAGGTTTGTTTTGGTGAAAAATAGGCAATGCGATGGAAGTCAAATTAGAGAAGTAATAACTACTAGAGAAGCAAGTAGCCTACTGTTGTAGAAATCTTTTTTCAAAATGTTCTCTGAGACTATTTTCTGACAGATTTAATGTAAAGTCAATTTGCATCTGTCGGTAAACATTTTCAGTGCACTTTCTCGTTGTGATTCTCACCAACACAGAACAACAAATGTAGAAAACAATATTACAAAATGTTGCAAAAGATGTGTTGCCTCGACCCGGGATTGAACCATGGACCTTCAGATCTTCAGTCTGACGCTCTCCCGACTGAGCTATCGAGGCGATAACCTGGCCAGTACGGGGATCGAACCCGCGACATTTGCGTTATTAGCACAACGCTCTAACCAACTGAGCTAACCGGCCATGTGCTGTAAATTGAATTCAAATCTCCTTGTCAAGTGTCAATGAACACTTTTGGTCGGGATTCCAACACCGCGCAACCCTCGGAGCCGACAGAAATTGAAATTCAGCTAATAAACAAAAAATGTAAGTATTCTCAAACCTGAATCACACCAGGTTTGTTTTGGTGAAAAATAGGCAATGCGATGGAAGTCAAATTAGAGAAGTAATAACTACTAGAGAAGCAAGTAGCCTACTGTAGTAGAAATCTTTTTTCAAAATGTTCTCTGAGACTATTTTCTGACAGATTTAATGTAAAGTCAATTTGCATCTGTCGGTAAACATTTTCAGTGCACTTTCTCGTTGTGATTCTCACCAACACAGAACAACTAATGTAGAAAACAATATGACAAAAGATGTGTTGCCTCGACCCGGGATTGAACCAGGGACCATCAGATCTTCAGTCTGACGCTCTCCCGACTGAGCTATCGAGGCGATAACCTGGCCAGTACGGGGATCGAACCCGCGACATTTGCGTTATTAGCACAACGCTCTAACCAACTGAACTAACCGGCCATGTGCTGTAAATTGAATTCAAATCTCCTTGTCAAGTGTCAATGAACACTTTTGGTCGGGATTCCAACACCGCGCAACCCTCGAAGCCGACAGAAATTGAAATTCAGCTAATAAACAAAAAATGTAAGTATTCTCAAACCTGAATCACACCAGGTTTGTTTTGGTGAAAAATAGGCAATGCGACGGAAGTCAAATTAGAGAAGTAGAGAAGCAAGTACTGTTGTAGAAATCTTTTTTCAAAATGTTCTCTGAGACTATTTTCTGACAGATTTAATGTAAAGTCAATTTGCATCTGTCGGTAAACATTTTCAGTGTACTTTCTCGTTGTGATTCTCACCAACACAGAACAACAAATGTAGAAAACAATATTACAAAAGATGTGTTGCCTCGACCCGGGATTGAACCAGGGACCTTCAGATCTTCAGTCTGACGCTCTCCCGACTGAGCTATCGAGGCGATAACCTGGCCAGTACGGGGATCGAACCCGCGACATTTGCGTTATTAGCACAACGCTCTAACCAACTGAGCTAACCGGCCATGTGCAGTAAATTGAATTCAAATCTCCTTGTCAAGTGTCAATGGACACTTTTGGTCGGGATTCCAACACCGCGCAACCCTCGAAGCTGACAGAAATTGAAATTCAGCTAATAAACAAAAAATGTAAGTATTCTCAAACCTGAATCACACCAGGTTTGTTTTGGTGAAAAATAGGCAATGCGACGGAAGTCAAATTAGAGAAGTAGAGAAGCAAGTACTGTTGTAGAAATCTTTTTTCAAAATGTTCTCTGAGACTATTTTCTGACAGATTTAATGTAAAGTCAATTTGCATCTGTCGGTAAACATTTTCAGTGTACTTTCTCGTTGTGATTCTCACCAACACAGAACAACAAATGTAGAAAAAAATATTACAAAATGTTGCAAAAGATGTGTTGCCTCGACCCGGGATTGAACCAGGGACCTTCAGATCTTCAGTCTGACGCTCTCCCAACTGAGCTATCGAGGCGATAACCTGGCCAGTACGGGGATCGAACCCGCGACATTTGCGTTATTAGCACAACGCTCTAACCAACTGAGCTAACCGGCCATGTGCAGTAAATTGAATTCAAATCTCCTTGTCAAATGTCAATGAACACTTTTGGTCGGGATTCCAACACCGCGCAACCCTCGAAGCCGACAGAAATTGAAATTCAGCTAATAAACAAAAAATGTAAGTATTCTCAAACCTGAATCACACCAGGTTTGTTTTGGTGAAAAATAGGCAATGCGACGGAAGTCAAATTAGAGAAGTAATAACTACTAGAGAAGCAAGTAGCCTACTGTTGTAGAAATCTTTTTTCAAAATGTTCTCTGAGACTATTTTCTGACAGATTTAATGTAAAGTCAATTTGCATCTGTCGGTAAACATTTTCAGTGCACTTTCTCGTTGTGATTCTCACCAACACAGAACAACTAATGTAGAAAAAAATATTACAAAAGATGTGTTGCCTCGACCCGGGATTGAACCAGGGACCTTCAGATCTTCAGTCTGACGCTCTCCCGACTGAGCTATCGAGGCGATAACCTGGCCAGTACGGGGATCGAACCCGCGACATTTGCGTTATTAGCACAACGCTCTAACCAACTGAGCTAACCGGCCATGTGCTGTAAATTCAATTCAAATCTCCTTGTCAAGTGTCAATGAACACTTTTGGTCGGGATTCCAACACCGCGCAACCCTCGGAACCGACAGAAATTGAAATTCAGCTAATAAACAAACAATGTAAGTATTCTCAAACCTGAATCACACCAGGTTTGTTTTGGTGAAAAATAAGCAATGCGACGGAAGTCAAATTAGAGAAGTAATAAACTACTAGAGAAGCAAGTAGCCTACTGTTGTAGAAATCTTTTTTCAAAATGTTCTCTGAGACTATTTTCTGACAGATTTAATGTAAAGTCAATTTGCATCTGTCGGTAAACATTTTCAGTGTACTTTCTCGTTGTGATTTTCACCAACACAGAACAACTAATGTAGAAAAAAATATGACAAAAGATGTGTTGCCTCGACCCTGGATTGAACCAGGGACCTTCAGATCTTCAGTCTGACGCTCTCCTGACTGAGCTATCGAGGGGATAACCTGGCCAGTACGGGGATCGAACCCGCGACATTTGCGTTATTAGCACAACGCTCTAACCAACTGAGCTAATGTGCAGTAAATTGAATTCAAATCTCCTTGTCAAGTGTCAATGAACACTTTTGGTCGGGATTCCAACACCGCGCAACCCTCGAAGCCGACAGAAATTGAAATTCAGCTAATAAACAAAAAATGTAAGTATTCTCAAACCTGAATCACACCAGGTTTGTTTTGGTGAAAAATAGGCAATGCGACGGAAGTCAAATTAGAGAAGTAGAGAAGCAAGTAGCCTACTGTTGTAGAAATCTTTTTTCAAAATGTTCTCTGAGACTATTTTCTGACAGATTTAATGTAAAGTCAATTTGCATCTGTCGGTAAACATTTTCAGTGTACTTTCTCGTTGTGATTCTCACCAACACAGAACAACAAATGTAGAAAACAATATTACAAAAGATGTGTTGCCTCGACCCGGGATTGAACCAGGGACCTTCAGATCTTCAGTCTGACGCTCTCCCGACTGAGCTATCGAGGGGATAACCTGGCCAGTACGGGGATCGAACCCGCGACATTTGCGTTATTAGCACAACGCTCTAACCAACTGAGCTAACCGGCCATGTGCAGTAAATTGAATTCAAATCTCCTTGTCAAGTGTCAATGAACACTTTTGGTCGGGATTCCAACACCGCGCAACCCTCGAAGCTGACAGAAATTTAAATTCAGCTAATAAACAAAAAATGTAAGTATTCTCAAACCTGAATCACACCAGGTTTGTTTTGGTGAAAAATAGGCAATGCGATGGAAGTCAAATTAGAGAAGTAATAACTACTAGAGAAGCAAGTAGCCTACTGTTGTAGAAATCTTTTTTCAAAATGTTCTCTGAGACTATTTTCTGACAGATTTAATGTAAAGTCAATTTGCATCTGTCGGTAAACATTTTCAGTGCACTTTCTCGTTGTGATTCTCACCAACACAGAACAACAAATGTAGAAAACAATATTACAAAATGTTGCAAAAGATGTGTTGCCTCGACCCGGGATTGAACCAGGGACCTTCAGATCTTCAGTCTGACGCTCTCCCGACTGAGCTATCGAGGCGATAACCTGGCCAGTACGGGGATCGAACCCGCGACATTTGCGTTATTAGCACAACGCTCTAACCAACTGAGCTAACCGGCCATGTGCTGTAAATTGAATTCAAATCTCCTTGTCAAGTGTCAATGAACACTTTTGGTCGGGATTCCAACACCGCGCAACCCTCGGAGCCGACAGAAATTGAAATTCAGCTAATAAACAAAAAATGTAAGTATTCTCAAACCTGAATCACACCAGGTTTGTTTTGGTGAAAAATAGGCAATGCGATGGAAGTCAAATTAGAGAAGTAATAACTACTAGAGAAGCAAGTAGCCTACTGTAGTAGAAATCTGTTTTCAAAATGTTCTCTGAGACTATTTTCTGACAGATTTAATGTAAAGTCAATTTGCATCTGTCGGTAAACATTTTCAGTGCACTTTCTCGTTGTGATTCTCACCAACACAGAACAACTAATGTAGAAAAAAATATGACAAAAGATGTGTTGCCTCGACCCGGGATTGAACCAGGGACCATCAGATCTTCAGTCTGACGCTCTCCCGACTGAGCTATCGAGGCGATAACCTGGCCAGTACGGGGATCGAACCCGCGACATTTGCGTTATTAGCACAACGCTCTAACCAACTGAGCTAACCGGCCATGTGCAGTAAATTGAATTCAAATCTCCTTGTCAAGTGTCAATGAACACTTTTGGTCGGGATTCCAACACCGCGCAACCCTCGAAGCTGACAGAAATTTAAATTCAGCTAATAAACAAAAAATGTAAGTATTCTCAAACCTGAATCACACCAGGTTTGTTTTGGTGAAAAATAGGCAATGCGATGGAAGTCAAATTAGAGAAGTAATAACTACTAGAGAAGCAAGTAGCCTACTGTTGTAGAAATCTTTTTTCAAAATGTTCTCTGAGACTATTTTCTGACAGATTTAATGTAAAGTCAATTTGCATCTGTCGGTAAACATTTTCAGTGCACTTTCTCGTTGTGATTCTCACCAACACAGAACAACAAATGTAGAAAACAATATTACAAAATGTTGCAAAAGATGTGTTGCCTCGACCCGGGATTGAACCAGGGACCTTCAGATCTTCAGTCTGACGCTCTCCCGACTGAGCTATCGAGGCGATAACCTGGCCAGTACGGGGATCGAACCCGCGACATTTGCGTTATTAGCACAACGCTCTAACCAACTGAGCTAACCGGCCATGTGCTGTAAATTGAATTCAAATCTCCTTGTCAAGTGTCAATGAACACTTTTGGTCGGGATTCCAACACCGCGCAACCCTCGGAGCCGACAGAAATTGAAATTCAGCTAATAAACAAAAAATGTAAGTATTCTCAAACCTGAATCACACCAGGTTTGTTTTGGTGAAAAATAGGCAATGCGATGGAAGTCAAATTAGAGAAGTAATAACTACTAGAGAAGCAAGTAGCCTACTGTAGTAGAAATCTTTTTTCAAAATGTTCTCTGAGACTATTTTCTGACAGATTTAATGTAAAGTCAATTTGCATCTGTCGGTAAACATTTTCAGTGCACTTTCTCGTTGTGATTCTCACCAACACAGAACAACTAATGTAGAAAAAAATATGACAAAAGATGTGTTGCCTCGACCCGGGATTGAACCAGGGACCATCAGATCTTCAGTCTGACGCTCTCCCGACTGAGCTATCGAGGCGATAACCTGGCCAGTACGGGGATCGAACCCGCGACATTTGCGTTATTAGCACAACGCTCTAACCAACTGAGCTAACCGGCCATGTGCTGTAAATTGAATTCAAATCTCCTTGTCAAGTGTCAATGAACACTTTTGGTCGGGATTCCAACACCGCGCAACCCTCGAAGCCGACAGAAATTGAAATTCAGCTAATAAACAAAAAATGTAAGTATTCTCAAACCTGAATCACACCAGGTTTGTTTTGGTGAAAAATAGGCAATGCGACGGAAGTCAAATTAGAGAAGTAGAGAAGCAAGTACTGTTGTAGAAATCTTTTTTCAAAATGTTCTCTGAGACTATTTTCTGACAGATTTAATGTAAAGTCAATTTGCATCTGTCGGTAAACATTTTCAGTGTACTTTCTCGTTGTGATTCTCACCAACACAGAACAACTAATGTAGAAAAAAATATTACAAAAGATGTGTTGCCTCGACCCGGGATTGAACCAGGGACCTTCAGATCTTCAGTCTGACGCTTTACCGACTGAGCTATCGAGGCGATAACCTGGCCAGTACGGGGATCGAACCCGCGACATTTGCGTTATTAGCACAACGCTCTAACCAACTGAGCTAACCGGCCATGTGCAGTAAATTGAATTCAAATCTCCTTGTCAAGTGTCAATGGACACTTTTGGTCGGGATTCCAACACCGCGCAACCCTCGAAGCTGACAGAAATTGAAATTCAGCTAATAAACAAAAAATGTAAGTATTCTCAAACCTGAATCACACCAGGTTTGTTTTGGTGAAAAATAGGCAATGCGACGGAAGTCAAATTAGAGAAGTAGAGAAGCAAGTACTGTTGTAGAAATCTTTTTTCAAAATGTTCTCTGAGACTATTTTCTGACAGATTTAATGTAAAGTCAATTTGCATCTGTCGGTAAACATTTTCAGTGTACTTTCTCGTTGTGATTCTCACCAACACAGAACAACAAATGTAGAAAAAAATATTACAAAATGTTGCAAAAGATGTGTTGCCTCGACCCGGGATTGAACCAGGGACCTTCAGATCTTCAGTCTGACGCTCTCCCGACTGAGCTATCGAGGCGATAACCTGGCCAGTACGGGGATCGAACCCGCGACATTTGCGTTATTAGCACAACGCTCTAACCAACTGAGCTAACCGGCCATGTGCAGTAAATTGAATTCAAATCTCCTTGTCAAATGTCAATGAACACTTTTGGTCGGGATTCCAACACCGCGCAACCCTCGAAGCCGACAGAAATTGAAATTCAGCTAATAAACAAAAAATGTAAGTATTCTCAAACCTGAATCACACCAGGTTTGTTTTGGTGAAAAATAGGCAATGCGACGGAAGTCAAATTAGAGAAGTAATAACTACTAGAGAAGCAAGTAGCCTACTGTTGTAGAAATCTTTTTTCAAAATGTTCTCTGAGACTATTTTCTGACAGATTTAATGTAAAGTCAATTTGCATCTGTCGGTAAACATTTTCAGTGTACTTTCTCGTTGTGATTTTCACCAACACAGAACAACTAATGTAGAAAAAAATATTACAAAAGATGTGTTGCCTCGACCCTGGATTGAACCAGGGACCTTCAGATCTTCAGTCTGACGCTCTCCCGACTGAGCTATCGAGGGGATAACCTGGCCAGTACGGGGATCGAACCCGCGACATTTGCGTTATTAGCACAACGCTCTAACCAACTGAGCTAATGTGCAGTAAATTGAATTCAAATCTCCTTGTCAAGTGTCAATGAACACTTTTGGTCGGGATTCCAACACCGCGCAACCCTCGAAGCCGACAGAAATTGAAATTCAGCTAATAAACAAAAAATGTAAGTATTCTCAAACCTGAATCACACCAGGTTTGTTTTGGTGAAAAATAGGCAATGCGACGGAAGTCAAATTAGAGAAGTAGAGAAGCAAGTACTGTTGTAGAAATCTTTTTTCAAAATGTTCTCTGAGACTATTTTCTGACAGATTTAATGTAAAGTCAATTTGCATCTGTCGGTAAACATTTTCAGTGTACTTTCTCGTTGTGATTCTCACCAACACAGAACAACAAATGTAGAAAACAATATTACAAAAGATGTGTTGCCTCGACCCGGGATTGAACCAGGGACCTTCAGATCTTCAGTCTGACGCTCTCCCGACTGAGCTATCGAGGGGATAACCTGGCCAGTACGGGGATCGAACCCGCGACATTTGCGTTATTAGCACAACGCTCTAACCAACTGAGCTAACCGGCCATGTGCAGTAAATTGAATTCAAATCTCCTTGTCAAGTGTCAATGAACACTTTTGGTCGGGATTCCAACACCGCGCAACCCTCGAAGCTGACAGAAATTTAAATTCAGCTAATAAACAAAAAATGTAAGTATTCTCAAACCTGAATCACACCAGGTTTGTTTTGGTGAAAAATAGGCAATGCGATGGAAGTCAAATTAGAGAAGTAATAACTACTAGAGAAGCAAGTAGCCTACTGTTGTAGAAATCTTTTTTCAAAATGTTCTCTGAGACTATTTTCTGACAGATTTAATGTAAAGTCAATTTGCATCTGTCGGTAAACATTTTCAGTGCACTTTCTCGTTGTGATTCTCACCAACACAGAACAACTGATGTAGAAAAAAATATTACAAAAGATGTGTTGCCTCGACCCGGGATTGAACCAGGGACCTTCAGATCTTCAGTCTGACGCTCTCCCGACTGAGCTATCGAGGCGATAACCTGGCCAGTACGGGGATCGAACCCGCGACATTTGCGTTATTAGCACAACGCTCTAATCAACTGAGCTAACCGGCCATGTACTGTAAATTGAATTCAAATCTCCTTGTCATTAAGTGTCAATGAACACTTTTGGTCGGGATTCCAACACCGCGCAACCCTCGAAGCCGACAGAAATTGAAATTCAGCTAATAAACAAAAAATGTAAGTATTCTCAAACCTGAATCACACCAGGTTTGTTTTGGTGAAAAATAGGCAATGCGACGGAAGTCAAATTAGAGAAGTAGAGAAGCAAGTACTGTTGTAGAAATCTTTTTTCAAAATGTTCTCTGAGACTATTTTCTGACAGATTTAATGTCAAGTCAATTTGCATCTGTCGGTAAACATTTTCAGTGTACTTTCTCGTTGTGATTCTCACCAACACAGAACAACAAATGTAGAAAACAATATTACAAAATGTTGCAAAAGATGTGTTGCCTCGACCCGGGATTGAACCAGGGACCTTCAGATCTTCAGTCTGACGCTCTCCCGACTGAGCTATCGAGGCGATAACCTGGCCAGTACGGCGATCGAACCCGCGACATTTGCGTAATAAGCACAACGCTCTAACCAACTGAGCTAACCGGCCATGTGCAGTAAATTGAATTCAAATCTCCTTGTCAAGTGTCAATGAACACTTTTGGTCGGGATTCCAACACCGCGCAACCCTCGAAGCTGACAGAAATTGAAATTCAGCTAATAAACAAAAAATGTAAGTATTCTCAAACCTGAATCACACCAGGTTTGTTTTGGTGAAAAATAGGCAATGCGATGGAAGTCAAATTAGAGAAGTAATAACTACTAGAGAAGCAAGTAGCCTACTGTTGTAGAAATCTTTTTTCAAAATGTTCTCTGAGACTATTTTCTGACAGATTTAATGTAAAGTCAATTTGCATCTGTCGGTAAACATTTTCAGTGTACTTTCTCGTTGTGATTCTCACCAACACAGAACAACAAATGTAGAAAACAATATTACAAAAGATGTGTTGCCTCGACCCGGGATTGAACCAGGGACCTTCAGATCTTCAGTCTGACGCTCTCCCGACTGAGCTATCGAGGCGATAACCTGGCCAGTACGGGGATCGAACCCGCGACATTTGCGTTATTAGCACAACGCTCTAACCAACTGAGCTAACCGGCCATGTGCAGTAAATTGAATTCAAATCTCCTTGTCAAGTGTCAATGAACACTTTTGGTCGGGATTCCAACACCGCGCAACCCTCGAAGCCGACAGAAATTGAAATTCAGCTAATAAACAAAAAATGTAAGTATTCTCAAACCTGAATCACACCAGGTTTGTTTTGGTGAAAAATAGGCAATGCGACGGAAGTCAAATTAGAGAAGAAGAGAAGCAAGTACTGTTGTAGAAATCTTTTTTCAAAATGTTCTCTGAGACTATTTTCTGACAGATTTAATGTAAAGTCAATTTGCATCTGTCGGTAAACATTTTCAGTGTACTTTCTCGTTGTGATTCTCACCAACACAGAACAACAAATGTAGAAAACAATATTACAAAATGTTGCAAAAGATGTGTTGCCTCGACCCGGGATTGAACCAGGGACCTTCAGATCTTCAGTCTGACGCTCTCCTGACTGAGCTATCGAGGCGATAACCTGGCCAGTACGGGGATCGAACCCGCGACATTTGCGTTATTAGCACAACGCTCTAACCAACTGAGCTAACCGGCCATGTGCAGTAAATTGAATTCAAATCTCCTTGTCAAGTGTCAATGAACACTTTTGGTCGGGATTCCAACACCGCGCAACCCTCGAAGCTGACAGAAATTGAAATTCAGCTAATAAACAAAAAATGTAAGTATTCTCAAACCTGAATCACACCAGGTTTGTTTTGGTGAAAAATAGGCAATGCGATGGAAGTCAAATTAGAGAAGTAATAACTACTAGAGAAGCAAGTAGCCTACTGTTGTAGAAATCTTTTTTCAAAATGTTCTCTGAGACTATTTTCTGACAGATTTAATGTAAAGTCAATTTGCATCTGTCGGTAAACATTTTCAGTGCACTTTCTCGTTGTGATTCTCACCAACACAGAACAACTAATGTAGAAAAAAATATTACAAAAGATGTGTTGCCTCGACCCGGGATTGAACCAGGGACCTTCAGATCTTCAGTCTGACGCTCTCCCGACTGAGCTATCGAGGCGATAACCTGGCCAGTACGGGGATCGAACCCGCGACATTTGCGTTATTAGCACAACGCTCTAATCAACTGAGCTAACCGGCCATGTACTGTAAATTGAATTCAAATCTCCTTGTCATTAAGTGTCAATGAACACTTTTGGTCGGGATTCCAACACCGCGCAACCCTCGAAGCCGACAGAAATTGAAATTCAGCTAATAAACAAAAAATGTAAGTATTCTCAAACCTGAATCACACCAGGTTTGTTTTGGTGAAAAATAGGCAATGCGACGGAAGTCAAATTAGAGAAGTAGAGAAGCAAGTACTGTTGTAGAAATCTTTTTTCAAAATGTTCTCTGAGACTATTTTCTGACAGATTTAATGTCAAGTCAATTTGCATCTGTCGGTAAACATTTTCAGTGTACTTTCTCGTTGTGATTCTCACCAACACAGAACAACAAATGTAGAAAACAATATTACAAAATGTTGCAAAAGATGTGTTGCCTCGACCCGGGATTGAACCAGGGACCTTCAGATCTTCAGTCTGACGCTCTCCCGACTGAGCTATCGAGGCGATAACCTGGCCAGTACGGCGATCGAACCCGCGACATTTGCGTAATAAGCACAACGCTCTAACCAACTGAGCTAACCGGCCATGTGCAGTAAATTGAATTCAAATCTCCTTGTCAAGTGTCAATGAACACTTTTGGTCGGGATTCCAACACCCGCGCAACCCTCGAAGCCGACAGAAATTGAAATTCAGCTAATAAACAAAAAATGTAAGTATTCTCAAACCTGAATCACACCAGGTTTGTTTTGGTGAAAAATAGGCAATGCGATGGAAGTCAAATTAGAGAAGTAATAACTACTAGAGAAGCAAGTAGCCTACTGTTGTAGAAATCTTTTTTCAAAATGTTCTCTGAGACTATTTTCTGACAGATTTAATGTAAAGTCAATTTGCATCTGTCGGTAAACATTTTCAGTGTACTTTCTCGTTGTGATTCTCACCAACACAGAACAACAAATGTAGAAAACAATATTACAAAAGATGTGTTGCCTCGACCCGGGATTGAACCAGGGACCTTCAGATCTTCAGTCTGACGCTCTCCCGACTGAGCTATCGAGGCGATAACCTGGCCAGTACGGGGATCGAACCCGCGACATTTGCGTTATTAGCACAACGCTCTAACCAACTGAGCTAACCGGCCATGTGCAGTAAATTGAATTCAAATCTCCTTGTCAAGTGTCAATGAACACTTTTGGTCGGGATTCCAACACCGCGCAACCCTCGAAGCCGACAGAAATTGAAATTCAGCTAATAAACAAAAAATGTAAGTATTCTCAAACCTGAATCACACCAGGTTTGTTTTGGTGAAAAATAGGCAATGCGACGGAAGTCAAATTAGAGAAGAAGAGAAGCAAGTACTGTTGTAGAAATCTGTTTTCAAAATGTTCTCTGAGACTATTTTCTGACAGATTTAATGTAAAGTCAATTTGCATCTGTCGGTAAACATTTTCAGTGTACTTTCTCGTTGTGATTCTCACCAACACAGAACAACAAATGTAGAAAACAATATTACAAAATGTTGCAAAAGATGTGTTGCCTCGACCCGGGATTGAACCAGGGACCTTCAGATCTTCAGTCTGACGCTCTCCTGACTGAGCTATCGAGGCGATAACCTGGCCAGTACGGGGATCGAACCCGCGACATTTGCGTTATTAGCACAACGCTCTAACCAACTGAGCTAACCGGCCATGTGCAGTAAATTGAATTCAAATCTCCTTGTCAAGTGTCAATGAACACTTTTGGTCGGGATTCCAACACCGCGCAACCCTCGAAGCCGACAGAAATTTAAATTCAGCTAATAAACAAAAAATGTAAGTATTCTCAAACCTGAATCACACCAGGTTTGTTTTGGTGAAAAATAGGCAATGCGATGGAAGTCAAATTAGAGAAGTACTAACTACTAGAGAAGCAAGTAGCCTACTGTTGTAGAAATCTTTTTTCAAAATGTTCTCTGAGACTATTTTCTGACAGATTTAATGTAAAGTCAATTTGCATCTGTCGGTAAACATTTTCAGTGCACTTTCTCGTTGTGATTCTCACCAACACAGAACAACTAATGTAGAAAACAATATTACAAAAGATGTGTTGCCTCGACCCGGGATTGAACAAGGGACCTTCAGATCTTCAGTCTGACGCTCTCCCGACTGAGCTATGGAGGCGATAACCTGGCCAGTACGGGGATCGAACCCGCGACATTTGCGTTATTAGCACAACGCTCTAACCAACTGAGCTAACAGGCCATGTGCTGTAAATTCAATTCAAATCTCCTTGTCAAGTGTCAATGAACACTTTTGGTCGGGATTCCAACACCGCGCAACCCTCGAAGCCGACAGAAATTTAAATTCAGCTAATAAACAAAAAATGTAAGTATTCTCAAACCTGAATCACACCAGGTTTGTTTTGGTGAAAAATAGGCAATGCGATGGAAGTCAAATTAGAGAAGTAATAACTACTAGAGAAGCAAGTAGCCTACTGTTGTAGAAATCTTTTTTCAAAATGTTCTCTGAGACTATTTTCTGACAGATTTAATGTAAAGTCAATTTGCATCTGTCGGTAAACATTTTCAGTGTACTTTCTCGTTGTGATTCTCACCAACACAGAACAACTAATGTAGAAAAAAATTATGACAAAAGATGTGTTGCCTCGACCCGGGATTGAACCAGGGACCTTCAGATCTTCAGTCTGACGCTCTCCCGACTGAGCTATCGAGGCGATAACCTGGCCAGTACGGGGATCGAACCCGCGACATTTGCGTTATTAGCACAACGCTCTAACCAACTGAGCTAACCGGCCATGTGCAGTAAATTGAATTCAAATCTCCTTGTCAAGTGTCAATGAACACTTTTGGTCGGGATTCCAACACCCGCGCAACCCTCGAAGCCGACAGAAATTGAAATTCAGCTAATAAACAAAAAATGTAAGTATTCTCAAACCTGAATCACACCAGGTTTGTTTTGGTGAAAAATAGGCAATGCGATGGAAGTCAAATTAGAGAAGTAATAACTACTAGAGAAGCAAGTAGCCTACTGTTGTAGAAATCTTTTTTCAAAATGTTCTCTGAGACTATTTTCTGACAGATTTAATGTAAAGTCAATTTGCATCTGTCGGTAAACATTTTCAGTGTACTTTCTCGTTGTGATTCTCACCAACACAGAACAACAAATGTAGAAAACAATATTACAAAAGATGTGTTGCCTCGACCCGGGATTGAACCAGGGACCTTCAGATCTTCAGTCTGACGCTCTCCCGACTGAGCTATCGAGGCGATAACCTGGCCAGTACGGGGATCGAACCCGCGACATTTGCGTTATTAGCACAACGCTCTAACCAACTGAGCTAACCGGCCATGTGCAGTAAATTGAATTCAAATCTCCTTGTCAAGTGTCAATGAACACTTTTGGTCGGGATTCCAACACCGCGCAACCCTCGAAGCCGACAGAAATTGAAATTCAGCTAATAAACAAAAAATGTAAGTATTCTCAAACCTGAATCACACCAGGTTTGTTTTGGTGAAAAATAGGCAATGCGACGGAAGTCAAATTAGAGAAGAAGAGAAGCAAGTACTGTTGTAGAAATCTGTTTTCAAAATGTTCTCTGAGACTATTTTCTGACAGATTTAATGTAAAGTCAATTTGCATCTGTCGGTAAACATTTTCAGTGTACTTTCTCGTTGTGATTCTCACCAACACAGAACAACAAATGTAGAAAACAATATTACAAAATGTTGCAAAAGATGTGTTGCCTCGACCCGGGATTGAACCAGGGACCTTCAGATCTTCAGTCTGACGCTCTCCTGACTGAGCTATCGAGGCGATAACCTGGCCAGTACGGGGATCGAACCCGCGACATTTGCGTTATTAGCACAACGCTCTAACCAACTGAGCTAACCGGCCATGTGCAGTAAATTGAATTCAAATCTCCTTGTCAAGTGTCAATGAACACTTTTGGTCGGGATTCCAACACCGCGCAACCCTCGAAGCCGACAGAAATTGAAATTCAGCTAATAAACAAAAAATGTAAGTATTCTCAAACCTGAATCACACCAGGTTTGTTTTGGTGAAAAATAGGCAATGCGATGGAAGTCAAATTAGAGAAGTACTAACTACTAGAGAAGCAAGTAGCCTACTGTTGTAGAAATCTTTTTTCAAAATGTTCTCTGAGACTATTTTCTGACAGATTTAATGTAAAGTCAATTTGCATCTGTCGGTAAACATTTTCAGTGCACTTTCTCGTTGTGATTCTCACCAACACAGAACAACTAATGTAGAAAACAATATTACAAAAGATGTGTTGCCTCGACCCGGGATTGAACAAGGGACCTTCAGATCTTCAGTCTGACGCTCTCCCGACTGAGCTATGGAGGCGATAACCTGGCCAGTACGGGGATCGAACCCGCGACATTTGCGTTATTAGCACAACGCTCTAACCAACTGAGCTAACAGGCCATGTGCTGTAAATTCAATTCAAATCTCCTTGTCAAGTGTCAATGAACACTTTTGGTCGGGATTCCAACACCGCGCAACCCTCGAAGCCGACAGAAATTTAAATTCAGCTAATAAACAAAAAATGTAAGTATTCTCAAACCTGAATCACACCAGGTTTGTTTTGGTGAAAAATAGGCAATGCGATGGAAGTCAAATTAGAGAAGTAATAACTACTAGAGAAGCAAGTAGCCTACTGTTGTAGAAATCTTTTTTCAAAATGTTCTCTGAGACTATTTTCTGACAGATTTAATGTAAAGTCAATTTGCATCTGTCGGTAAACATTTTCAGTGTACTTTCTCGTTGTGATTCTCACCAACACAGAACAACTAATGTAGAAAAAAATTATGACAAAAGATGTGTTGCCTCGACCCGGGATTGAACCAGGGACCTTCAGATCTTCAGTCTGACGCTCTCCCGACTGAGCTATCGAGGCGATAACCTGGCCAGTACGGGGATCGAACCCGCGACATTTGCGTTATTAGCACAACGCTCTAACCAACTGAGCTAACCGGCCATGTGCTGTAAATTGAATTCAAATCTCCTTGTCAAGTGTCAATGAACACTTTTGGTCGGGATTCCAACACCGCGCAACCCTCGAAGCCGACAGAAATTTAAATTCAGCTAATAAACAAAAAATGTAAGTATTCTCAAACCTGAATCACACCAGGTTTGTTTTGGTGAAAAATAGGCAATGCGACGGAAGTCAAATTAGAGAAGTAGAGAAGCAAGTACTGTTGTAGAAATCTTTTTTCAAAATGTTCTCTGAGACTATTTTCTGACAGATTTAATGTAAAGTCAATTTGCATCTGTCGGTAAACATTTTCAGTGTACTTTCTCGTTGTGATTCTCACCAACACAGAACAACAAATGTAGAAAACAATATTACAAAATGTTGCAAAAGATGTGTTGCCTCGACCCGGGATTGAACCAGGGACCTTCAGATCTTCAGTCTGACGCTCTCCCGACTGAGCTATCGAGGCGATAACCTGGCCAGTACGGGGATCGAACCCGCGACATTTGCGTTATTAGCACAACGCTCTAACCAACTGAGCTAACCGGCCATGTGCAGTAAATTGAATTCAAATCTCCTTGTCAAGTGTCAATGAACACTTTTGGTCGGGATTCCAACACCCGCGCAACCCTCGAAGCCGACAGAAATTGAAATTCAGCTAATAAACAAAAAATGTAAGTATTCTCAAACCTGAATCACACCAGGTTTGTTTTGGTGAAAAATAGGCAATGCGATGGAAGTCAAATTAGAGAAGTAATAAACTACTAGAGAAGCAAGTACTGTTGTAGAAATCTTTTTTCAAAATGTTCTCTGAGACTATTTTCTGACAGATTTAATGTAAAGTCAATTTGCATCTGTCGGTAAACATTTTCAGTGTACTTTCTCGTTGTGATTCTCACCATCACAGAACAACAAATGTAGAAAAAAATATTACAAAATGTTGCAAAAGATGTGTTGCCTCGACCCGGGATTGAACCAGGGACCTTCAGATCTTCAGTCTGACGCTCTCCCGACTGAGCCATCGAGGCGATAACCTGGCCAGAACGGGGATCGAACCCGCGACATTTGCGTTATTAGCACAACGCTCTAACCAAGTGAGCTAACCGGCCATGTGCAGTAAATTGAATTCAAATCTCCTTGTCAAGTGTCAATGAACACTTTTGGTCGGGATTCCAACACCGCGCAACCCTCGAAGCCGACAGAAATTTAAATTCAGCTAATAAACAAAAAATGTAAGTATTCTCAAACCTGAATCACACCAGGTTTGTTTTGGTGAAAAATAGGCAATGCGATGGAAGTCAAATTAGAGAAGTAATAACTACTAGAGAAGTAAGTAGCCTACTGTAGTAGAAATCTTTTTTCAAAATGTTCTCTGAGACTATTTTCTGACAGATTTAATGTAAAGTCAATTTGCATCTGTCGGTAAACATTTTCAGTGCACTTTCTCGTTGTGATTCTCACCAACACAGAACAACTAATGTAGAAAAAAATATTACAAAAGATGTGTTGCCTCGACCCGGGATTGAACCAGGGACCTTCAGATCTTCAGTCTGACGCTCTCCCGACTGAGCTATCGAGGCGATAACCTGGCCAGTACGGGGATCGAACCCGCGACATTTGCGTTATTAGCACAACGCTCTAATCAACTGAGCTAACCGGCCATGTACTGTAAATTGAATTCAAATCTCCTTGTCATTAAGTGTCAATGAACACTTTTGGTCGGGATTCCAACACCGCGCAACCCTCGAAGCCGACAGAAATTGAAATTCAGCTAATAAACAAAAAATGTAAGTATTCTCAAACCTGAATCACACCAGGTTTGTTTTGGTGAAAAATAGGCAATGCGACGGAAGTCAAATTAGAGAAGTAATAAACTACTAGAGAAGTAAGTAGCCTACTGTAGTAGAAATCTTTTTTCAAAATGTTCTCTGAGACTATTTTCTGACAGATTTAATGTAAAGTCAATTTGCATCTGTCGGTAAACATTTTCAGTGCACTTTCTCGTTGTGATTCTCACCAACACAGAACAACTAATGTAGAAAAAAATATTACAAAAGATGTGTTGCCTCGACCCGGGATTGAACCAGGGACCTTCAGATCTTCAGTCTGACGCTCTCCCGACTGAGCTATCGAGGCGATAACCTGGCCAGTACGGGGATCGAACCCGCGACATTTGCGTTATTAGCACAACGCTCTAATCAACTGAGCTAACCGGCCATGTACTGTAAATTGAATTCAAATCTCCTTGTCATTAAGTGTCAATGAACACTTTTGGTCGGGATTCCAACACCGCGCAACCCTCGAAGCCGACAGAAATTGAAATTCAGCTAATAAACAAAAAATGTAAGTATTCTCAAACCTGAATCACACCAGGTTTGTTTTGGTGAAAAATAGGCAATGCGACGGAAGTCAAATTAGAGAAGTAATAAACTACTAGAGAAGCAAGTACTGTTGTAGAAATCTTTTTTCAAAATGTTCTCTGAGACTATTTTCTGACAGATTTAATGTAAAGTCAATTTGCATCTGTCGGTAAACATTTTCAGTGTACTTTCTCGTTGTGATTCTCACCAACACAGAACAACAAATGTAGAAAACAATATTACAAAATGTTGCAAAAGATGTGTTGCCTCGACCCGGGATTGAACCAGGGACCTTCAGATCTTCAGTCTGACGCTCTCCCGACTGAGCTATCGAGGCGATAACCTGGCCAGTACGGGGATCGAACCCGCGACATTTGCGTTATTAGCACAACGCTCTAACCAACAGAGCTAACCGGCCATGTGCTGTAAATTGAATTCAAATCTCCTTGTCAAGTGTCAATGAACACTTTTGGTCGGGATTCCAACACCGCGCAACCCTCGGAGCCGACAGAAATTGAAATTCAGCTAATAAACAAACAATGTAAGTATTCTCAAACCTGAATCACACCAGGTTTGTTTTGGTGAAAAATAGGCAATGCGATGGAAGTCAAATTAGAGAAGTAATAACTACTAGAGAAGCAAGTAGCCTACTGTAGTAAAAATCTTTTTTCAAAATGTTCTGTGAGACTATTTTCTGACAGATTTAATGTAAAGTCAATTTGCATCTGTCGGTAAACATTTTCAGTGCACTTTCTCGTTGTGATTCTCACCAACACAGAACAACTAATGTAGAAAAAAATATTACAAAAGATGTGTTGCCTCGACCCGGGATTGAACCAGGGACCTTCAGATGTTCAGTCTGACGCTCTCCCGACTGAGCTATCGAGGCGATAACCTGGCCAGTACGGGGATCGAACCCGCGACATTTGCGTTATTAGCACAACGCTCTAATCAACTGAGCTAACCGGCCATGTACTGTAAATTGAATTCAAATCTCCTTGTCATTAAGTGTCAATGAACACTTTTGGTCGGGATTCCAACACCGCGCAACCCTCGAAGCCGACAGAAATTTAAATTCAGCTAATAAACAAACAATGTAAGTATTCTCAAACCTGAATCACACCAGGTTTGTTTTGGTGAATAATAGGCAATGTGACGGAAGTCAAATTAGAGAAGTAATAAACTACTAGAGAAGCAAGTACTGTTGTAGAAATCTTTTTTCAAAATGTCCTCTGAGACTATTTTCTGACAGATTTAATGTAAAGTCAATTTGCATCTGTCGGTAAACATTTTCAGTGCACTTTCTCGTTGTGATTCTCACCAATACAGAACAACTAATGTAGAAAAAAATATTACAAAAGATGTGTTGCCTCGACCCGGGATTGAACCAGGGACCTTCAGATCTTCAGTCTGACGCTCTCCCGACTGAGCTATCGAGGCGATAACCTGGCCAGTACGGGGATCGAACCCGCGACATTTGCGTTATTAGCACAACGCTCTAACCAACTGAGCTAACCGGCCATGTACTGTAAATTGAATTCAAATCTCCTTGTCATTAAGTGTCAATGAACACTTTTGGTCGGGATTCCAACACCGCGCAACCCTCGAAGCCGACAGAAATTGAAATTCAGCTAATAAACAAAAAATGTAAGTATTCTCAAACCTGAATCACACCAGGTTTGTTTTGGTGAAAAATAGGCAATGTGACGGAAGTCAAATTAGAGAAGTAATAAACTACTAGAGAAGCAAGTAGCCTACTGTTGTAGAAATCTTTTTTCAAAATGTCCTCTGAGACTATTTTCTGACAGATTTAATGTAAAGTCAATTTGCATCTGTCGGTAAACATTTTCAGTGCACTTTCTCGTTGTGATTCTCACCAACACAGAACAACTAATGTAGAAAACAATATTACAAAATGTTGCAAAAGATGTGTTGCCTCGACCCGGGATTGAACCAGGGACCTTCAGATCTTCAGTCTGACGCTCTCCCGACTGAGCTATCGAGGCGATAACCTGGCCAGTACGGGGATCGAACCCGCGACATTTGCGTTATTAGCACAACGCTCTAACCAACTGAGCTAACCGGCCATGTGCTGTAAATTCAATTCAAATCTCCTTGTCAAGTGTCAATGAACACTTTTGGTCGGGATTCCAACACCGCGCAACCCTCGGAGCCGACAGAAATTTAAATTCAGCTAATAAACAAACAATGTAAGTATTCTCAAACCTGAATCACACCAGGTTTGTTTTGGTGAAAAATAGGCAATGCGACGGAAGTCAAATTAGAGAAGTAATAAACTACTAGAGAAGCAAGTAGCCTACTGTTGTAGAAATCTTTTTTCAAAATGTCCTCTGAGACTATTTTCTGACAGATTTAATGTAAAGTCAATTTGCATCTGTCGGTAAACATTTTCAGTGTACTTTCTCGTTGTGATTCTCACCAACACAGAACAACAAATGTAGAAAACAATATTACAAAATGTTGCAAAAAATGTGTTGCCTCGACCCGGGATTGAATCATGGACCTTCAGATCTTCAGTCTGACGCTCTCCCGACTGAGCTATCGAGGCGATAACCTGGCCAGTACGGCGATCGAACCCGCGACATTTGCGTTATTAGCACAACGCTCTAACCAACTGAGCTAACCGGCCATGTGCAGTAAATTGAATTCAAATCTCCTTGTCAAGTGTCAATGAACACTTTTGGACGGGATTCCAACACCGCGCAACCCTCGAAGCCGACAGAAATTGAAATTCAGCTAATAAACAAAAAATGTAAGTATTCTCAAACCTGAATCACACCAGGTTTGTTTTGGTGAAAAATAGGCAATGCGATGGATGTAAAATTAGAGAAGTAATAACTACTAGAGAAGCAAGTAGCCTACTGTTGTAGAAATCTTTTTTCAAAATGTTCTCTGAGACTATTTTCTGACAGATTTAATGTAAAGTCAATTTGCATCTGTCGGTAAACATTTTCAGTGTACTTTCTCGTTGTGATTCTCACCAACACAGAACAACAAATGTAGAAAACAATATTACAAAATGTTGCAAAAGATGTGTTGCCTCGACCCGGGATTGAACCAGGGACCTTCAGATCTTCAGTCTGACGCTCTCCTGACTGAGCCATCGAGGCGATAACCTGGCCAGTACGGGGATCGAACCCGCGACATTTGCGTTATTAGCACAACGCTCTAACCAACTGAGCTAACCGGCCATGTGCAGTAAATTGAATTCAAATCTCCTTGTCAAGTGTCAATGAACACTTTTGGTCGGGATTCCAACACCGCGCAACCCTCGAAGCCGACAGAAATTGAAATTCAGCTAATAAACAAAAAATGTAAGTATTCTCAAACCTGAATCACACCAGGTTTGTTTTGGTGAAAAATAGGCAATGCGATGGAAGTCAAATTAGAGAAGTACTAACTACTAGAGAAGCAAGTAGCCTACTGTTGTAGAAATCTTTTTTCAAAATGTTCTCTGAGACTATTTTCTGACAGATTTAATGTAAAGTCAATTTGCATCTGTCGGTAAACATTTTCAGTGCACTTTCTCGTTGTGATTCTCACCAACACAGAACAACTAATGTAGAAAACAATATTACAAAAGATGTGTTGCCTCGACCCGGGATTGAACAAGGGACCTTCAGATCTTCAGTCTGACGCTCTCCCGACTGAGCTATCGAGGCGATAACCTGGCCAGTACGGGGATCGAACCCGCGACATTTGCGTTATTAGCACAACGCTCTAACCATCATCATCATCATCATCATTTTATTTTCAGTTGCGTACGCGGTTATTGCATGCAAATAAAATATAATAGGCAAGCAACTGGTGGATGGCGAAGGGACCATATAGGTCATCGAGTCAGCCACCCGTGTACAGAAATAATGATAAATAGGCAAAAAGGAAAAAAGATAGTCACACAGCAGGAGTCTTTTGATAATTAAAACTAGAGCAGTGTGCACAGTTTACAGTAATGCAAATGATGTACTGTATTGGTCTTGTAAATGTTATCATACATTACACGTGGTTGCTAGGGAACTGGCGGGAGGAATACAAGCGAAAGGTACACAGCATTGGAAAGTAACGTGAAAAATAATGCGGATAAGAAGTATGGCACACATGTAAAAACTTACCAGGTCAGATACATGTCCAAAAGGCTTTTTTTGTATAATTTGCTAAACAAGCGAAGAGGGTTGTTTTTTATGTAATGAGGAATGGAATTCCATAATTTTGGGCCTTGGTAAATAGATGCTGCCTGGGATTTTGTTGAGGACATTCGTTTGATGAAAAAGTGGTTAGTGGCAGACTGACGTGTTATATGATTATGAATGGAACTAATGTAAGTATAGGCAGAGGTGTAGACAGGAGGCAGTAGCTTATTGTGAACTTTGAACATAAATTTTCCTAGTTCAAAATTGTACATGTCAGGAATTTTAAGAATTTGACTTTTCGAATATACATGATTTAAGTTTTCTCTGTATGATACGTTTGTTAAATTTCGGACAGCCTTATTGTGAAGAACATTTAGATGATGTAGAGTTTGGGATGTAGCCGTGCCCCAGCTCAGAATGCCATAAGTCAAATGACTTGCGACAAGAGCTGAATAAACAGGCTTTAATGAAGTTGATGGCAAATATTTTTTAAGCGTAAATAGCATACCTGACCCGGAGGCTAGCTTTGTTGCAAGGTATGCAACATGTTGTTTCCAAGAGAGTTTGTCATCTATGATCATTCCGAGGTATTTGGTATGGGACACTTGGTTTAGTTTCTGTTGACCACAACTTACGCTAAAGCATTTTTGTGAGATTGATTTTTGAGGGAAAATTATAAAATTAGTTTTTAAAGTATTAATGGTAAGCTTGTTTGAAGACATCCATTGGCTTATTTTGTTTAGTTGCTGGTTTACTTCAACCTCTAATATTTGGACGTTTTTGTTGGACATGAAGAGAGCTGTGTCATCCGCAAATAAGTTTGTTTTGAAGTTGGTAATGGAAGGTAAGTCATTTATATAAATGAGAAATAGAATTGGAGAAAGAACTGAGCCCTGCGGGACGCCACAAACAATGTCCTGATATTGAGACTGTGTTGAATTTAACATTACAAATTGTTTACGACCGGTCAAAAACGAAGTGAGAAGTTTCAATGGAATGCCTCTAATTCCATGTTTTTCAAGCTTACCAAGAAGAATTTGGTGGTCAACGGTGTCAAATGCTTTTTTGAGATCCAGAAATATTGCACATGTTGTCTTCTTTACACTATTTTGCATTAAAAGGTAGTCGTATAATTCTAGAAGCGAAAGTGTTGTTGAGAAACTTGTTCTAAACCCAGCTTGATTATCTGTGATGATATTGAATTTATTTAGGTAAGAATTTAGATTTTTTTTCAAAAGTTTTTCAAATATCTTCGAGAAATGTGGAAGGATTGATATTGGTCTGTAATTGCAGAAAAGTTGATGGTCCCCACTTTTGAAAATTGGAATCACTTTAGCAATTTTCATGTCATCTGGAAATACACCTGTACTTACACAAAGGTTGTAGATTTCAGTAAGGTATGCAGATATTATTGGACAACTAACTTTGATTAAATTTAAGGGAATGTCGAAGGTGTCTTTAGAGGAGTTATTTTTAAGATTGTTTATTGTGCTTTCCATCTCATAGTTATCAATAGGGTGTAGGTACATGGAATGATTGAAGGTGCTGGTGATATATTTTAGAGGTGAATGATTTGATGCTGGAATGGATTGAGCAAGCTTCAGACCAATTGTGGAAAAGTACTTGTTGAAGTTGTTGGCAACTGTTAGGGGATGAGAAGTTGTGGTGGGATCGGAATTTGATGTTTTCATGGAAGAGATGGGTGGGGATGATTTCCTTTTGTTTAGTATATCCCCAATTACCTTCCACATCTTTTTTGGGTTGCCAGAGTTACTTTGTAAAATACTTGCATAGTAGTTGATTTTGGCGTTCTTTTTTATATGAGTTAATGTGTTATTGTATTTTTTGTATTTATTATATGCCGCAATGGTTCGTTTTTTAATAGCTTTGCGGTATAGTTTGTTTTTAGTTTTTATGGACTTTATAATGCTGTTTGTAATCCAAGGCTTTTTGAAGAATTTTTGATGAGATTTAGAGAGTTTAACAAGAGGAGCATGTTTATACAGGACTGATATGAAGATGTCATTAAATTCGGAGAATAACTTGTTGGGATTATCGAGGTAGGAGCTGATATGATTAGACAATTTTAAATCTAAATCTGCTAAAAACTGACTTTTATCTATTAAATTAAATTTACGTATCCAGACTTGGGTCTGGGTGTGTGATTTGTGTCCTTTTAGAAGCATAAATGTTGGTAAGTGATCGCTGATGTCAAACGTTATAGTGCCTGCTAGGGAGAGTGCAGGGTTGCTGTTCGTGTATATATGATCAAGAAGGGATGGTTGTTGATTGGGCATAAATCTGGTCGGAGTGTCAATTAGGGAATGATTTCCAGATGCTTGTAAGCTTTGAATGTAGTTATGTGTAACCAACTGAGCTAACAGGCCATGTGCTGTAAATTCAATTCAAATCTCCTTGTCAAGTGTCAATGAACACTTTTGGTCGGGATTCCAACACCGCGCAACCCTCGAAGCCGACAGAAATTGAAATTCAGCTAATAAACAAAAAATGTAAGTATTCTCAAACCTGAATCACACCAGGTTTGTTTTGGTGAAAAATAGGCAATGCGACGGAAGTCAAATTAGAGAAGTAATAAACTACTAGAGAAGCAAGTACTGTTGTAGAAATCTTTTTTCAAAATGTTCTCTGAGACTATTTTCTGACAGATTTAATGTAAAGTCAATTTGCATCTGTCGGTAAACATTTTCAGTGTACTTTCTCGTTGTGATTCTCACCAACACAGAACAACAAATGTAGAAAAAAATATTACAAAATGTTGCAAAAGATGTGTTGCCTCGACCCGGGATTGAACCAGGGACCTTCAGATCTTCAGTCTGACGCTCTCCCGACTGAGCCATCGAGGCGATAACCTGGCCAGAACGGGGATCGAACCCGCGACATTTGCGTTATTAGCACAACGCTCTAACCAAGTGAGCTAACCGGCCATGTGCAGTAAATTGAATTCAAATCTCCTTGTCAAGTGTCAATGAACACTTTTGGTCGGGATTCCAACACCGCGCAACCCTCGAAGCCGACAGAAATTGAAATTCAGCTAATAAACAAAAAATGTAAGTATTCTCAAACCTGAATCACACCAGGTTTGTTTTGGTGAAAAATAGGCAATGCGATGGAAGTCAAATTAGAGAAGTAATAACTACTAGAGAAGTAAGTAGCCTACTGTAGTAGAAATCTTTTTTCAAAATGTTCTCTGAGACTATTTTCTGACAGATTTAATGTAAAGTCAATTTGCATCTGTCGGTAAACATTTTCAGTGCACTTTCTCGTTGTGATTCTCACCAACACAGAACAACTAATGTAGAAAAAAATATTACAAAAGACGTGTTGCCTCGACCCGGGATTGAACCAGGGACCTTCAGATCTTCAGTCTGACGCCCACCCGACTGAGCTATCGAGGCGATAACCTGGCCAGTACGGGGATCGAACCCGCGACATTTGCGTTATTAGCACAACGCTCTAATCAACTGAGCTAACCGGCCATGTACTGTAAATTGAATTCAAATCTCCTTGTCATTAAGTGTCAATGAACACTTTTGGTCGGGATTCCAACACCGCGCAACCCTCGAAGCCGACAGAAATTGAAATTCAGCTAATAAACAAAAAATGTAAGTATTCTCAAACCTGAATCACACCAGGTTTGTTTTGGTGAAAAATAGGCAATGCGACGGAAGTCAAATTAGAGAAGTAATAAACTACTAGAGAAGCAAGTACTGTTGTAGAAATCTTTTTTCAAAATGTTCTCTGAGACTATTTTCTGACAGATTTAATGTAAAGTCAATTTGCATCTGTCGGTAAACATTTTCAGTGTACTTTCTCGTTGTGATTCTCACCAACACAGAACAACAAATGTAGAAAACAATATTACAAAATGTTGCAAAAGATGTGTTGCCTCGACCCGGGATTGAACCAGGGACCTTCAGATCTTCAGTCTGACGCTCTCCCGACTGAGCTACCGAGGCGATAACCTGGCCAGTACGGGGATCGAACCCGCGACATTTGCGTTATTAGCACAACGCTCTAAGCAACTGAGCTAACCGGCCATGTGCTGTAAATTGAATTCAAATCTCCTTGTCAAGTGTCAATGAACACTTTTGGTCGGGATTCCAACACCGCGCAACCCTCGAAGCCGACAGAAATTGAAATTCAGCTAATAAACAAACAATGTAAGTATTCTCAAACCTGAATCACACCAGGTTTGTTTTGGTGAAAAATAGGCAATGCGATGGAAGTCAAATTAGAGAAGTAATAACTACTAGAGAAGCAAGTAGCCTACTGTAGTAAAAATCTTTTTTCAAAATGTTCTGTGAGACTATTTTCTGACAGATTTAATGTAAAGTCAATTTGCATCTGTCGGTAAACATTTTCAGTGCACTTTCTCGTTGTGATTCTCACCAACACAGAACAACTAATGTAGAAAAAAATATTACAAAAGATGTGTTGCCTCGACCCGGGATTGAACCAGGGACCTTCAGATGTTCAGTCTGACGCTCTCCCGACTGAGCTATCGAGGCGATAACCTGGCCAGTACGGGGATCGAACCCGCGACATTTGCGTTATTAGCACAACGCTCTAATCAACTGAGCTAACCGGCCATGTACTGTAAATTGAATTCAAATCTCCTTGTCATTAAGTGTCAATGAACACTTTTGGTCGGGATTCCAACACCGCGCAACCCTCGAAGCCGACAGAAATTTAAATTCAGCTAATAAACAAACAATGTAAGTATTCTCAAACCTGAATCACACCAGGTTTGTTTTGGTGAATAATAGGCAATGTGACGGAAGTCAAATTAGAGAAGTAATAAACTACTAGAGAAGCAAGTACTGTTGTAGAAATCTTTTTTCAAAATGTCCTCTGAGACTATTTTCTGACAGATTTAATGTAAAGTCAATTTGCATCTGTCGGTAAACATTTTCAGTGCACTTTCTCGTTGTGATTCTCACCAACACAGAACAACTAATGTAGAAAAAAATATTACAAAAGATGTGTTGCCTCGACCCGGGATTGAACCAGGGACCTTCAGATCTTCAGTCTGACGCTCTCCCGACTGAGCTATCGAGGCGATAACCTGGCCAGTACGGGGATCGAACCCGCGACATTTGCGTTATTAGCACAACGCTCTAATCAACTGAGCTAACCGGCCATGTACTGGAAATTGAATTCAAATCTCCTTGTCATTAAGTGTCAATGAACACTTTTGGTCGGGATTCCAACACCGCGCAACCCTCGAAGCCGACAGAAATTGAAATTCAGCTAATAAACAAAAAATGTAAGTATTCTCAAACCTGAATCACACCAGGTTTGTTTTGGTGAAAAATAGGCAATGTGACGGAAGTCAAATTAGAGAAGTAATAAACTACTAGAGAAGCAAGTAGCCTACTGTTGTAGAAATCTTTTTTCAAAATGTCCTCTGAGACTATTTTCTGACAGATTTAATGTAAAGTCAATTTGCATCTGTCGGTAAACATTTTCAGTGCACTTTCTCGTTGTGATTCTCACCAACACAGAACAACTAATGTAGAAAACAATATTACAAAATGTTGCAAAAGATGTGTTGCCTCGACCCGGGATTGAACCAGGGACCTTCAGATCTTCAGTCTGACGCTCTCCCGACTGAGCTATCGAGGCGATAACCTGGCCAGTACGGGGATCGAACCCGCGACATTTGCGTTATTAGCACAACGCTCTAACCAACTGAGCTAACCGGCCATGTGCTGTAAATTCAATTCAAATCTCCTTGTCAAGTGTCAATGAACACTTTTGGTCGGGATTCCAACACCGCGCAACCCTCGAAGCCGACAGAAATTGAAATTCAGCTAATAAACAAACAATGTAAGTATTCTCAAACCTGAATCACACCAGGTTTGTTTTGGTGAAAAATAGGCAATGCGACGGAAGTCAAATTAGAGAAGTAATAAACTACTAGAGAAGCAAGTAGCCTACTGTTGTAGAAATCTTTTTTCAAAATGTCCTCTGAGACTATTTTCTGACAGATTTAATGTAAAGTCAATTTGCATCTGTCGGTAAACATTTTCAGTGTACTTTCTCGTTGTGATTCTCACCAACACAGAACAACAAATGTAGAAAACAATATTACAAAATGTTGCAAAAAATGTGTTGCCTCGACCCGGGATTGAATCATGGACCTTCAGATCTTCAGTCTGACGCTCTCCCGACTGAGCTATCGAGGCGATAACCTGGCCAGTACGGCGATCGAACCCGCGACATTTGCGTTATTAGCACAACGCTCTAACCAACTGAGCTAACCGGCCATGTGCAGTAAATTGAATTCAAATCTCCTTGTCAAGTGTCAATGAACACTTTTGGACGGGATTCCAACACCGCGCAACCCTCGAAGCCGACAGAAATTGAAATTCAGCTAATAAACAAAAAATGTAAGTATTCTCAAACCTGAATCACACCAGGTTTGTTTTGGTGAAAAATAGGCAATGCGATGGATGTAAAATTAGAGAAGTAATAACTACTAGAGAAGCAAGTAGCCTACTGTTGTAGAAATCTTTTTTCAAAATGTTCTCTGAGACTATTTTCTGACAGATTTAATGTAAAGTCAATTTGCATCTGTCGGTAAACATTTTCAGTGTACTTTCTCGTTGTGATTCTCACCAACACAGAACAACAAATGTAGAAAACAATATTACAAAATGTTGCAAAAGATGTGTTGCCTCGACCCGGGATTGAACCAGGGACCTTCAGATCTTCAGTCTGACGCTCTCCCGACTGAGCTACCGAGGCGATAACCTGGCCAGTACGGGGATCGAACCCGCGACATTTGCGTTATTAGCACAACGCTCTAAGCAACTGAGCTAACCGGCCATGTGCTGTAAATTGAATTCAAATCTCCTTGTCAAGTGTCAATGAACACTTTTGGTCGGGATTCCAACACCGCGCAACCCTCGAAGCCGACAGAAATTGAAATTCAGCTAATAAACAAACAATGTAAGTATTCTCAAACCTGAATCACACCAGGTTTGTTTTGGTGAAAAATAGGCAATGCGATGGAAGTCAAATTAGAGAAGTAATAACTACTAGAGAAGCAAGTAGCCTACTGTAGTAAAAATCTTTTTTCAAAATGTTCTGTGAGACTATTTTCTGACAGATTTAATGTAAAGTCAATTTGCATCTGTCGGTAAACATTTTCAGTGCACTTTCTCGTTGTGATTCTCACCAACACAGAACAACTAATGTAGAAAAAAATATTACAAAAGATGTGTTGCCTCGACCCGGGATTGAACCAGGGACCTTCAAATGTTCAGTCTGACGCTCTCCCGACTGAGCTATCGAGGCGATAACCTGGCCAGTACGGGGATCGAACCCGCGACATTTGCGTTATTAGCACAACGCTCTAATCAACTGAGCTAACCGGCCATGTACTGTAAATTGAATTCAAATCTCCTTGTCATTAAGTGTCAATGAACACTTTTGGTCGGGATTCCAACACCGCGCAACCCTCGAAGCCGACAGAAATTTAAATTCAGCTAATAAACAAACAATGTAAGTATTCTCAAACCTGAATCACACCAGGTTTGTTTTGGTGAATAATAGGCAATGTGACGGAAGTCAAATTAGAGAAGTAATAAACTACTAGAGAAGCAAGTACTGTTGTAGAAATCTTTTTTCAAAATGTCCTCTGAGACTATTTTCTGACAGATTTAATGTAAAGTCAATTTGCATCTGTCGGTAAACATTTTCAGTGCACTTTCTCGTTGTGATTCTCACCAACACAGAACAACTAATGTAGAAAAAAATATTACAAAAGATGTGTTGCCTCGACCCGGGATTGAACCAGGGACCTTCAGATCTTCAGTCTGACGCTCTCCCGACTGAGCTATCGAGGCGATAACCTGGCCAGTACGGGGATCGAACCCGCGACATTTGCGTTATTAGCACAACGCTCTAATCAACTGAGCTAACCGGCCATGTACTGGAAATTGAATTCAAATCTCCTTGTCATTAAGTGTCAATGAACACTTTTGGTCGGGATTCCAACACCGCGCAACCCTCGAAGCCGACAGAAATTGAAATTCAGCTAATAAACAAAAAATGTAAGTATTCTCAAACCTGAATCACACCAGGTTTGTTTTGGTGAAAAATAGGCAATGTGACGGAAGTCAAATTAGAGAAGTAATAAACTACTAGAGAAGCAAGTAGCCTACTGTTGTAGAAATCTTTTTTCAAAATGTCCTCTGAGACTATTTTCTGACAGATTTAATGTAAAGTCAATTTGCATCTGTCGGTAAACATTTTCAGTGCACTTTCTCGTTGTGATTCTCACCAACACAGAACAACTAATGTAGAAAACAATATTACAAAATGTTGCAAAAGATGTGTTGCCTCGACCCGGGATTGAACCAGGGACCTTCAGATCTTCAGTCTGACGCTCTCCCGACTGAGCTATCGAGGCGATAACCTGGCCAGTACGGGGATCGAACCCGCGACATTTGCGTTATTAGCACAACGCTCTAACCAACTGAGCTAACCGGCCATGTGCTGTAAATTCAATTCAAATCTCCTTGTCAAGTGTCAATGAACACTTTTGGTCGGGATTCCAACACCGCGCAACCCTCGAAGCCGACAGAAATTGAAATTCAGCTAATAAACAAACAATGTAAGTATTCTCAAACCTGAATCACACCAGGTTTGTTTTGGTGAAAAATAGGCAATGCGACGGAAGTCAAATTAGAGAAGTAATAAACTACTAGAGAAGCAAGTAGCCTACTGTTGTAGAAATCTTTTTTCAAAATGTCCTCTGAGACTATTTTCTGACAGATTTAATGTAAAGTCAATTTGCATCTGTCGGTAAACATTTTCAGTGTACTTTCTCGTTGTGATTCTCACCAACACAGAACAACAAATGTAGAAAACAATATTACAAAATGTTGCAAAAAATGTGTTGCCTCGACCCGGGATTGAATCATGGACCTTCAGATCTTCAGTCTGACGCTCTCCCGACTGAGCTATCGAGGCGATAACCTGGCCAGTACGGCGATCGAACCCGCGACATTTGCGTTATTAGCACAACGCTCTAACCAACTGAGCTAACCGGCCATGTGCAGTAAATTGAATTCAAATCTCCTTGTCAAGTGTCAATGAACACTTTTGGACGGGATTCCAACACCGCGCAACCCTCGAAGCCGACAGAAATTGAAATTCAGCTAATAAACAAAAAATGTAAGTATTCTCAAACCTGAATCACACCAGGTTTGTTTTGGTGAAAAATAGGCAATGCGATGGATGTAAAATTAGAGAAGTAATAACTACTAGAGAAGCAAGTAGCCTACTGTTGTAGAAATCTTTTTTCAAAATGTTCTCTGAGACTATTTTCTGACAGATTTAATGTAAAGTCAATTTGCATCTGTCGGTAAACATTTTCAGTGTACTTTCTCGTTGTGATTCTCACCAACACAGAACAACAAATGTAGAAAACAATATTACAAAATGTTGCAAAAGATGTGTTGCCTCGACCCGGGATTGAACCAGGGACCTTCAGATCTTCAGTCTGACGCTCTCCCGACTGAGCTATCGAGGCGATAACCTGGCCAGTACGGGGATCGAACCCGCGACATTTGCGTTATTAGCACAACGCTCTAACCAACTGAGCTAACCGGCCATGTGCAGCAAATTGAATTCAAATCTCCTTGTCAAGTGTCAATGAACACTTTTGGTCGGGATTCCAACACCCGCGCAACCCTCGAAGCCGACAGAAATTGAAATTCACCTAATAAACAAAAAATGTAAGTATTCTCAAACCTGAATCACACCAGGTTTGTTTTGGTGAAAAATAGGCAATGCGACGGAAGTCAAATTAGAGAAGTAATAAACTACTAGAGAAGCAAGTACTGTTGTAGAAATCTTTTTTCAAAATGTTCTCTGAGACTATTTTCTGACAGATTTAATGTAAAGTCAATTTGCATCTGTCGGTAAACATTTTCAGTGTACTTTCTCGTTGTGATTCTCACCAACACAGAACAACAAATGTAGAAAAAATATTACAAAATGTTGCAAAAGATGTGTTGCCTCGACCCGGGATTGAACCAGGGACCTTCAGATCTTCAGTCTGACGCTCTCCCGACTGAGCCATCGAGGCGATAACCTGGCCAGAACGGGGATCGAACCCGCGACATTTGCGTTATTAGCACAACGCTCTAACCAACTGAGCTAACCGGCCATGTGCAGTAAATTGAATTCAAATCTCCTTGTCAAGTGTCAATGAACACTTTTGGTCGGGATTCCAACACCGCGCAACCCTCGAAGCCGACAGAAATTTAAATTCAGCTAATAAACAAAAAATGTAAGTATTCTCAAACCTGAATCACACCAGGTTTGTTTTGGTGAAAAATAGGCAATGCGATGGAAGTCAAATTAGAGAAGTAATAACTACTAGAGAAGTAAGTAGCCTACTGTAGTAGAAATCTTTTTTCAAAATGTTCTCTGAGACTATTTTCTGACAGATTTAATGTAAAGTCAATTTGCATCTGTCGGTAAACATTTTCAGTGCACTTTCTCGTTGTGATTCTCACCAACACAGAACAACCAATGTAGAAAACAATATTACAAAATGTTGCAAAAGATGTGTTGCCTCGACCCGGGATTGAACCAGGGACCTTCAGATCTTCAGTCTGACGCTCTCCCGACTGAGCTATCGAGGCGATAACCTGGCCAGTACGGGGATCGAACCCGCGACATTTGCGTTATTAGCACAACGCTCTAATCAACTGAGCTAACCGGCCATGTACTGTAAATTGAATTCAAATCTCCTTGTCATTAAGTGTCAATGAACACTTTTGGTCGGGATTCCAACACCGCGCAACCCTCGAAGCCGACAGAAATTTAAATTCAGCTAATAAACAAACAATGTAAGTATTCTCAAACCTGAATCACACCAGGTTTGTTTTGGTGAATAATAGGCAATGTGACGGAAGTCAAATTAGAGAAGTAATAAACTACTAGAGAAGCAAGTACTGTTGTAGAAATCTTTTTTCAAAATGTCCTCTGAGACTATTTTCTGACAGATTTAATGTAAAGTCAATTTGCATCTGTCGGTAAACATTTTCAGTGCACTTTCTCGTTGTGATTCTCACCAACACAGAACAACTAATGTAGAAAAAAATATTACAAAAGATGTGTTGCCTCGACCCGGGATTGAACCAGGGACCTTCAGATGTTCAGTCTGACGCTCTCCCGACTGAGCTATCGAGGCGATAACCTGGCCAGTACGGGGATCGAACCCGCGACATTTGCGTTATTAGCACAACGCTCTAATCAACTGAGCTAACCGGCCATGTACTGTAAATTGAATTCAAATCTCCTTGTCATTAAGTGTCAATGAACACTTTTGGTCGGGATTCCAACACCGCGCAACCCTCGAAGCCGACAGAAATTGAAATTCAGCTAATAAACAAAAAATGTAAGTATTCTCAAACCTGAATCACACCAGGTTTGTTTTGGTGAAAAATAGGCAATGTGACGGAAGTCAAATTAGAGAAGTAATAAACTACTAGAGAAGCAAGTAGCCTACTGTTGTAGAAATCTTTTTTCAAAATGTCCTCTGAGACTATTTTCTGACAGATTTAATGTAAAGTCAATTTGCATCTGTCGGTAAACATTTTCAGTGCACTTTCTCGTTGTGATTCTCACCAACACAGAACAACAAATGTAGAAAACAATATTACAAAATGTTGCAAAAAATGTGTTGCCTCGACCCGGGATTGAATCATGGACCTTCAGATCTTCAGTCTGACGCTCTCCCGACTGAGCTATCGAGGCGATAACCTGGCCAGTACGGCGATCGAACCCGCGACATTTGCGTTATTAGCACAACGCTCTAACCAACTGAGCTAACCGGCCATGTGCAGTAAATTGAATTCAAATCTCCTTGTCAAGTGTCAATGAACACTTTTGGACGGGATTCCAACACCGCGCAACCCTCGAAGCCGACAGAAATTGAAATTCAGCTAATAAACAAAAAATGTAAGTATTCTCAAACCTGAATCACACCAGGTTTGTTTTGGTGAAAAATAGGCAATGCGATGGATGTAAAATTACAGAAGTAATAACTACTAGAGAAGCAAGTAGCCTACTGTTGTAGAAATCTTTTTTCAAAATGTTCTCTGAGACTATTTTCTGACAGATTTAATGTAAAGTCAATTTGCATCTGTCGGTAAACATTTTCAGTGTACTTTCTCGTTGTGATTCTCACCAACACAGAACAACAAATGTAGAAAACAATATTACAAAATGTTGCAAAAGATGTGTTGCCTCGACCCGGGATTGAACCAGGGACCTTCAGATCTTCAGTCTGACGCTCTCCCGACTGAGCTATCGAGGCGATAACCTGGCCAGTACGGCGATCGAACCCGCGACATTTGCGTTATTAGCACAACGCTCTAACCAACTGAGCTAACCGGCCATGTGCAGTAAATTGAATTCAAATCTCCTTGTCAAGTGTCAATGAACACTTTTGGACGGGATTCCAACACCGCGCAACCCTCGAAGCCGACAGAAATTGAAATTCAGCTAATAAACAAAAAATGTAAGTATTCTCAAACCTGAATCACACCAGGTTTGTTTTGGTGAAAAATAGGCAATGCGATGGATGTAAAATTAGAGAAGTAATAACTACTAGAGAAGCAAGTAGCCTACTGTTGTAGAAATCTTTTTTCAAAATGTTCTCTGAGACTATTTTCTGACAGATTTAATGTAAAGTCAATTTGCATCTGTCGGTAAACATTTTCAGTGTACTTTCTCGTTGTGATTCTCACCAACACAGAACAACAAATGTAGAAAACAATATTACAAAATGTTGCAAAAGATGTGTTGCCTCGACCCGGGATTGAACCAGGGACCTTCAGATCTTCAGTCTGACGCTCTCCCGACTGAGCTATCGAGGCGATAACCTGGCCAGTACGGGGATCGAACCCGCGACATTTGCGTTATTAGCACAACGCTCTAACCAACTGAGCTAACCGGCCATGTGCTGTAAAATGAATTCAAATCTCCTTGTCAAGTGTCAATGAACACTTTTGGTCGGGATTCCAACACCGCGCAACCCTCGAAGCCAACAGAAATTGAAATTCAGCTAATAAACAAACAATGTAAGTATTCTCAAACCTGAATCACACCAGGTTTGTTTTGGTGAAAAATAGGCAATGCGACGGAAGTCAAATTAGAGAAGTAATAAACTACTAGAGAAGCAAGTACTGTTGTAGAAATCTTTTTTCAAAATGTCCTCTGAGACTATTTTCTGACAGATTTAATGTAAAGTCAATTTGCATCTGTCGGTAAACATTTTCAGTGCACTTTCTCGTTGTGATTCTCACCAACACAGAACAACCAATGTAGAAAAAAATATTACAAAAGATGTGTTGCCTCGACCCGGGATTGAACCAGGGACCTTCAGATCTTCAGTCTGACGCTCTCCCGACTGAGCTATCGAGGCGATAACCTGGCCAGTACGGGGATCGAACCCGCGACATTTGCGTTATTAGCACAACGCTCTAATCAACTGAGCTAACCGGCCATGTACTGTAAATTGAATTCAAATCTCCTTGTCATTAAGTGTCAATGAACACTTTTGGTCGGGATTCCAACACCGCGCAACCCTCGAAGCCGACAGAAATTGAAATTCAGCTAATAAACAAAAAATGTAAGTATTCTCAAACCTGAATCACACCAGGTTTGTTTTGGTGAAAAATAAGCAATGCGACGGAAGTCAAATTAGAGAAGTAATAAACTACTAGAGAAGCAAGTAGCCTACTGTTGTAGAAATCTTTTTTCAAAATGTTCTCTGAGACTATTTTCTGACAGATTTAATGTAAAGTCAATTTGCATCTGTCGGTAAACATTTTCAGTGTACTTTCTCGTTGTGATTCTCACCAACACAGAACAACAAATGTAGAAAACAATATTACAAAATGTTGCAAAAGATGTGTTGCCTCGACCCGGGATTGAACCAGGGACCTTCAGATCTTCAGTCTGACGCTCTCCCGACTGAGCTATCGAGGCGATAACCTGGCCAGTACGGGGATCGAACCCGCGACATTTGCGTTATTAGCACAACGCTCTAATCAACTGAGCTAACCGGCCATGTACTGTAAATTGAATTCAAATCTCCTTGTCATTAAGTGTCAATGAACACTTTTGGTCGGGATTCCAACACCGCGCAACCCTCGAAGCCGACAGAAATTTAAATTCAGCTAATAAACAAACAATGTAAGTATTCTCAAACCTGAATCACACCAGGTTTGTTTTGGTGAATAATAGGCAATGTGACGGAAGTCAAATTAGAGAAGTAATAAACTACTAGAGAAGCAAGTACTGTTGTAGAAATCTTTTTTCAAAATGTCCTCTGAGACTATTTTCTGACAGATTTAATGTAAAGTCAATTTGCATCTGTCGGTAAACATTTTCAGTGCACTTTCTCGTTGTGATTCTCACCAACACAGAACAACTAATGTAGAAAAAAATATTACAAAAGATGTGTTGCCTCGACCCGGGATTGAACCAGGGACCTTCAGATGTTCAGTCTGACGCTCTCCCGACTGAGCTATCGAGGCGATAACCTGGCCAGTACGGGGATCGAACCCGCGACATTTGCGTTATTAGCACAACGCTCTAATCAACTGAGCTAACCGGCCATGTACTGTAAATTGAATTCAAATCTCCTTGTCATTAAGTGTCAATGAACACTTTTGGTCGGGATTCCAACACCGCGCAACCCTCGAAGCCGACAGAAATTGAAATTCAGCTAATAAACAAAAAATGTAAGTATTCTCAAACCTGAATCACACCAGGTTTGTTTTGGTGAAAAATAGGCAATGTGACGGAAGTCAAATTAGAGAAGTAATAAACTACTAGAGAAGCAAGTAGCCTACTGTTGTAGAAATCTTTTTTCAAAATGTCCTCTGAGACTATTTTCTGACAGATTTAATGTAAAGTCAATTTGCATCTGTCGGTAAACATTTTCAGTGCACTTTCTCGTTGTGATTCTCACCAACACAGAACAACAAATGTAGAAAACAATATTACAAAATGTTGCAAAAAATGTGTTGCCTCGACCCGGGATTGAATCATGGACCTTCAGATCTTCAGTCTGACGCTCTCCCGACTGAGCTATCGAGGCGATAACCTGGCCAGTACGGCGATCGAACCCGCGACATTTGCGTTATTAGCACAACGCTCTAACCAACTGAGCTAACCGGCCATGTGCAGTAAATTGAATTCAAATCTCCTTGTCAAGTGTCAATGAACACTTTTGGACGGGATTCCAACACCGCGCAACCCTCGAAGCCGACAGAAATTGAAATTCAGCTAATAAACAAAAAATGTAAGTATTCTCAAACCTGAATCACACCAGGTTTGTTTTGGTGAAAAATAGGCAATGCGATGGATGTAAAATTAGAGAAGTAATAACTACTAGAGAAGCAAGTAGCCTACTGTTGTAGAAATCTTTTTTCAAAATGTTCTCTGAGACTATTTTCTGACAGATTTAATGTAAAGTCAATTTGCATCTGTCGGTAAACATTTTCAGTGTACTTTCTCGTTGTGATTCTCACCAACACAGAACAACAAATGTAGAAAACAATATTACAAAATGTTGCAAAAGATGTGTTGCCTCGACCCGGGATTGAACCAGGGACCTTCAGATCTTCAGTCTGACGCTCTCCCGACTGAGCTATCGAGGCGATAACCTGGCCAGTACGGCGATCGAACCCGCGACATTTGCGTTATTAGCACAACGCTCTAACCAACTGAGCTAACCGGCCATGTGCAGTAAATTGAATTCAAATCTCCTTGTCAAGTGTCAATGAACACTTTTGGACGGGATTCCAACACCGCGCAACCCTCGAAGCCGACAGAAATTGAAATTCAGCTAATAAACAAAAAATGTAAGTATTCTCAAACCTGAATCACACCAGGTTTGTTTTGGTGAAAAATAGGCAATGCGATGGATGTAAAATTAGAGAAGTAATAACTACTAGAGAAGCAAGTAGCCTACTGTTGTAGAAATCTTTTTTCAAAATGTTCTCTGAGACTATTTTCTGACAGATTTAATGTAAAGTCAATTTGCATCTGTCGGTAAACATTTTCAGTGTACTTTCTCGTTGTGATTCTCACCAACACAGAACAACAAATGTAGAAAACAATATTACAAAATGTTGCAAAAGATGTGTTGCCTCGACCCGGGATTGAACCAGGGACCTTCAGATCTTCAGTCTGACGCTCTCCCGACTGAGCTATCGAGGCGATAACCTGGCCAGTACGGGGATCGAACCCGCGACATTTGCGTTATTAGCACAACGCTCTAACCAACTGAGCTAACCGGCCATGTGCTGTAAAATGAATTCAAATCTCCTTGTCAAGTGTCAATGAACACTTTTGGTCGGGATTCCAACACCGCGCAACCCTCGAAGCCAACAGAAATTGAAATTCAGCTAATAAACAAACAATGTAAGTATTCTCAAACCTGAATCACACCAGGTTTGTTTTGGTGAAAAATAGGCAATGCGACGGAAGTCAAATTAGAGAAGTAATAAACTACTAGAGAAGCAAGTACTGTTGTAGAAATCTTTTTTCAAAATGTCCTCTGAGACTATTTTCTGACAGATTTAATGTAAAGTCAATTTGCATCTGTCGGTAAACATTTTCAGTGCACTTTCTCGTTGTGATTCTCACCAACACAGAACAACTAATGTAGAAAAAATATTACAAAATGTTGCAAAAGATGTGTTGCCTCGACCCGGGATTGAACCAGGGACCTTCAGATCTTCAGTCTGACGCTCTCCCGACTGAGCTATCGAGGCGATAACCTGGCGAGTACGGGGATCGAACCCGCGACATTTGCGTTATTAGCACAACGCTCTAACCAACTGAGCTAACCGGCCATGTGCAGTAAATTGAATTCAAATCTCCTTGTCAAGTGTCAATGAACACTTTTGGTCGGGATTCCAACACCGCGCAACCCTCGAAGCCGACAGAAATTGAAATTCAGCTAATAAACAAAAAATGTAAGTATTCTCAAACTTGAATCACACCAGGTTTGTTTTGGTGAAAAATAGGCAATTCGACGGAAGTCAAATTAGAGAAGTAGAGAAGCAAGTACTGTTGTAGAAATCTTTTTTCAAAATGTTCTCTGAGACTATTTTCTGACAGATTTAATGTAAAGTCAATTTGCATCTGTCGGTAAACATTTTCAGTGTACTTTCTCGTTGTGATTCTCACCAACACAGAACAACTAATGTAGAAAACAATATTACAAAATGTTGCAAAAGATGTGTTGCCTCGACCCGGGATTGAACCAGGGACCTTCAGATCTTCAGTCTGACGCTCTCCCGACTGAGCTATCGAGGCGATAACCTGGCCAGTACGGGGATCGAACCCGCGACATTTGCGTTATTAGCACAACGCTCTAACCAACTGAGCTAACCGGCCATGTGCTGTAAATTGAATTCAAATCTCCTTGTCAAGTGTCAATGAACACTTTTGGTCGGGATTCCAACACCGCGCAACCCTCGGAGCCGACAGAAATTGAAATTCAGCTAATAAACAAACAATGTAAGTATTCTCAAACCTGAATCACACCAGGTTTGTTTTGGTGAAAAATAAGCAATGCGATGGAAGTCAAATTAGAGAAGCAATAACTACTAGAGAAGCAAGTAGCCTACTGTAGTAGAAATCTTTTTTCAAAATGTTCTCTGAGACTATTTTCTGACAGATTTAATGTAAAGTCAATTTGCATCTGTCGGTAAACATTTTCAGTGCACTTTCTCGTTGTGATTCTCACCAACACAGAACAACTAATGTAGAAAAAAATATGACAAAAGATGTGTTGCCTCGACCCGGGATTGAACCAGGGACCTTCAGATCTTCAGTCTGACGCTCTCCCGACTGAGCTATCGAGGCGATAACCTGGCCAGTACGGGGATCGAACCCGCGACATTTGCGTTATTAGCACAACGCTCTAATCAACTGAGCTAACCGGCCATGTACTGTAAATTGAATTCAAATCTCCTTGTCATTAAGTGTCAATGAACACTTTTGGTCGGGATTCCAACACCGCGCAACCCTCGAAGCCGACAGAAATTGAAATTCAGCTAATAAACAAAAAATGTAAGTATTCTCAAACCTGAATCACACCAGGTTTGTTTTGGTGAAAAATAGGCAATGCGATGGATGTAAAATTAGAGAAGTAATAACTACTAGAGAAGCAAGTAGCCTACTGTTGTAGAAATCTTTTTTCAAAATGTTCTCTGAGACTATTTTCTGACAGATTTAATGTAAAGTCAATTTGCATCTGTCGGTAAACATTTTCAGTGTACTTTCTCGTTGTGATTCTCACCAACACAGAACAACAAATGTAGAAAACAATATTACAAAATGTTGCAAAAGATGTGTTGCCTCGACCCGGGATTGAACCAGGGACCTTCAGATCTTCAGTCTGACGCTCTCCCGACTGAGCTATCGAGGCGATAACCTGGCCAGTACGGGGATCGAACCCGCGACATTTGCGTTATTAGCACAACGCTCTAACCAACTGAGCTAACCGGCCATGTGCTGTAAATTCAATTCAAATCTCCTTGTCAAGTGTCAATGAACACTTTTGGTCGGGATTCCAACACCGCGCAACCCTCGAAGCCGACAGAAATTGAAATTCAGCTAATAAACAAAAAATGTAAGTATTCTCAAACCTGAATCACACCAGGTTTGTTTTGGTGAAAAATAGGCAATGTGACGGAAGTCAAATTAGAGAAGTAATAAACTACTAGAGAAGCAAGTAGCCTACTGTTGTAGAAATCTTTTTTCAAAATGTCCTCTGAGACTATTTTCTGACAGATTTAATGTAAAGTCAATTTGCATCTGTCGGTAAACATTTTCAGTGCACTTTCTCGTTGTGATTCTCACCAACACAGAACAACTAATGTAGAAAACAATATTACAAAATGTTGCAAAAGATGTGTTGCCTCGACCCGGGATTGAACCAGGGACCTTCAGATCTTCAGTCTGACGCTCTCCCGACTGAGCTATCGAGGCGATAACCTGGCCGGTACGGGGATCGAACCCGCGACATTTGCGTTATTAGCACAACGCTCTAATCAACTGAGCTAACTGGCCATGTGCTGTAAATTCAATTCAAATCTCCTTGTCAAGTGTCAATGAACACTTTTGGTCGGGATTCCAACACCGCGCAACCCTCGGAGCCGACAGAAATTTAAATTCAGCTAATAAACAAACAATGTAAGTATTCTCAAACCTGAATCACACCAGGTTTGTTTTGGTGAAAAATAAGCAATGCGATGGAAGTCAAATTAGAGAAGCAATAACTACTAGAGAAGCAAGTAGCCTACTGTAGTAGAAATCTTTTTTCAAAATGTTCTCTGAGACTATTTTCTGACAGATTTAATGTAAAGTCAATTTGCATCTGTCGGTAAACATTTTCAGTGCACTTTCTCGTTGTGATTCTCACCAACACAGAACAACTAATGTAGAAAAAAATATTACAAAAGATGTGTTGCCTCGACCCTGGATTGAACCAGGGACCTTCAGATCTTCAGTCTGACGCTCTCCCGACTGAGCTATCGAGGCGATAACCTGGCCAGTACGGGGATCGAACCCGCGACATTTGCGTTATTAGCACAACGCTCTAACCAACTGAGCTAACCGGCCATGTGCTGTAAAATGAATTCAAATCTCCTTGTCAAGTGTCAATGAACACTTTTGGTCGGGATTCCAACACCGCGCAACCCTCGAAGCCGACAGAAATTGAAATTCAGCTAATAAACAAACAATGTAAGTATTCTCAAACCTGAATCACACCAGGTTTGTTTTGGTGAAAAATAGGCAATGCGACGGAAGTCAAATTAGAGAAGTAATAAACTACTAGAGAAGCAAGTACTGTTGTAGAAATCTTTTTTCAAAATGTTGTCTGAGACTATTTTCTGACAGATTTAATGTAAAGTCAATTTGCATCTGTCGGTAAACATTTTCAGTGCACTTTCTCGTTGTGATTCTCACCAACACAGAACAACTAATGTAGAAAAAAATATTACAAAATGTTGCAAAAGATGTGTTGCCTCGACCCTGGATTGAACCAGGGACCTTCAGATCTTCAGTCTGACGCTCTCCCGACTGAGCTATCGAGGCGATAACCTGGCCAGTACGGGGATCGAACCCGCGACATTTGCGTTATTAGCACAACGCTCTAACCAACTGAGCTAACCGGCCATGTGCAGTAAATTGAATTCAAATCTCCTTGTCAAGTGTCAATGAACACTTTTGGTCGGGATTCCAACACCGCGCAACCCTCGAAGCCGACAGAAATTTAAATTCAGCTAATAAACAAAAAATGTAAGTATTCTCAAACCTGAATCACACCAGGTTTGTTTTGGTGAAAAATAGGCAATGCGACGGAAGTCAAATTAGAGAAGTAGAGAAGCAAGTACTGTTGTAGAAATCTTTTTTCAAAATGTTCTCTGAGACTATTTTCTGACAGATTTAATGTAAAGTCAATTTGCATCTGTCGGTAAACATTTTCAGTGTACTTTCTCGTTGTGATTCTCACCAACACAGAACAACTAATGTAGAAAACAATATTACAAAATGTTGCAAAAGATGTGTTGCCTCGACCCGGGATTGAACCAGGGACCTTCAGATCTTCAGTCTGACGCTCTCCCGACTGAGCTATCGAGGCGATAACCTGGCCAGTACGGGGATCGAACCCGCGACATTTGCGTTATTAGCACAACGCTCTAACCAACTGAGCTAAGCGGCCATGCACTGTAAATTGAATTCAAATCTCCTTGTCATTAAGTGTCAATGAACACTTTTGGTCGGGATTCCAACACCGCGCAACCCTCGGAGCCGACAGAAATTTAAATTCAGCTAATAAACAAACAATGTAAGTATTCTCAAACCTGAATCACACCAGGTTTGTTTTGGTGAAAAATAAGCAATGCGATGGAAGTCAAATTAGAGAAGCAATAACTACTAGAGAAGCAAGTAGCCTACTGTAGTAGAAATCTTTTTTCAAAATGTTCTCTGAGACTATTTTCTGACAGATTTAATGTAAAGTCAATTTGCATCTGTCGGTAAACATTTTCAGTGCACTTTCTCGTTGTGATTCTCACCAACACAGAACAACTAATGTAGAAAAAAATATTACAAAAGATGTGTTGCCTCGACCCTGGATTGAACCAGGGACCTTCAGATCTTCAGTCTGACGCTCTCCCGACTGAGCTATCGAGGCGATAACCTGGCCAGTACGGGGATCGAACCCGCGACATTTGCGTTATTAGCACAACGCTCTAATCAACTGAGCTAACCGGCCATGTACTGTAAATTGAATTCAAATCTCCTTGTCATTAAGTGTCAATGAACACTTTTGGTCGGGATTCCAACACCGCGCAACCCTCGAAGCCGACAGAAATTGAAATTCAGCTAATAAACAAAAAATGTAAGTATTCTCAACCCTGAATCACACCAGGTTTGTTTTGGTGAAAAATAGGCAATGCGATGGATGTAAAATTAGAGAAGTAATAACTACTAGAGAAGCAAGTAGCCTACTGTTGTAGAAATCTTTTTTCAAAATGTTCTCTGAGACTATTTTCTGACAGATTTAATGTAAAGTCAATTTGCATCTGTCGGTAAACATTTTCAGTGTACTTTCTCGTTGTGATTCTCACCAACACAGAACAACAAATGTAGAAAACAATATTACAAAATGTTGCAAAAGATGTGTTGCCTCGACCCGGGATTGAACCAGGGACCTTCAGATCTTCAGTCTGACGCTCTCCCGACTGAGCTATCGAGGCGATAACCTGGCCAGTACGGGGATCGAACCCGCGACATTTGCGTTATTAGCACAACGCTCTAACCAACTGAGCTAACCGGCCATGTGCAGTAAATTGAATTCAAATCTCCTTGTCAAGTGTCAATGAACACTTTTGGTCGGGATTCCAACACCGCGCAACCCTCGAAGCCGACAGAAATTGAAATTCAGCTAATAAACAAAAAATGTAAGTATTCTCAAACTTGAATCACACCAGGTTTGTTTTGGTGAAAAATAGGCAATTCGACGGAAGTCAAATTAGAGAAGTAGAGAAGCAAGTACTGTTGTAGAAATCTTTTTTCAAAATGTTCTCTGAGACTATTTTCTGACAGATTTAATGTAAAGTCAATTTGCATCTGTCGGTAAACATTTTCAGTGTACTTTCTCGTTGTGATTCTCACCAACACAGAACAACTAATGTAGAAAACAATATTACAAAATGTTGCAAAAGATGTGTTGCCTCGACCCGGGATTGAACCAGGGACCTTCAGATCTTCAGTCTGACGCTCTCCCGACTGAGCTATCGAGGCGATAACCTGGCCAGTACGGGGATCGAACCCGCGACATTTGCGTTATTAGCACAACGCTCTAACCAACTGAGCTAACCGGCCATGTGCTGTAAATTCAATTCAAATCTCCTTGTCAAGTGTCAATGAACACTTTTGGTCGGGATTCCAACACCGCGCAACCCTCGGAGCCGACAGAAATTGAAATTCAGCTAATAAACAAACAATGTAAGTATTCTCAAACCTGAATCACACCAGGTTTGTTTTGGTGAAAAATAAGCAATGCGATGGAAGTCAAATTAGAGAAGCAATAACTACTAGAGAAGCAAGTAGCCTACTGTAGTAGAAATCTTTTTTCAAAATGTTCTCTGAGACTATTTTCTGACAGATTTAATGTAAAGTCAATTTGCATCTGTCGGTAAACATTTTCAGTGCACTTTCTCGTTGTGATTCTCACCAACACAGAACAACTAATGTAGAAAAAAATATGACAAAAGATGTGTTGCCTCGACCCGGGATTGAACCAGGGACCTTCAGATCTTCAGTCTGACGCTCTCCCGACTGAGCTATCGAGGCGATAACCTGGCCAGTACGGGGATCGAACCCGCGACATTTGCGTTATTAGCACAACGCTCTAATCAACTGAGCTAACCGGCCATGTACTGTAAATTGAATTCAAATCTCCTTGTCATTAAGTGTCAATGAACACTTTTGGTCGGGATTCCAACACCGCGCAACCCTCGAAGCCGACAGAAATTGAAATTCAGCTAATAAACAAAAAATGTAAGTATTCTCAAACCTGAATCACACCAGGTTTGTTTTGGTGAAAAATAGGCAATGCGATGGATGTAAAATTAGAGAAGTAATAACTACTAGAGAAGCAAGTAGCCTACTGTTGTAGAAATCTTTTTTCAAAATGTTCTCTGAGACTATTTTCTGACAGATTTAATGTAAAGTCAATTTGCATCTGTCGGTAAACATTTTCAGTGTACTTTCTCGTTGTGATTCTCACCAACACAGAACAACAAATGTAGAAAACAATATTACAAAATGTTGCAAAAGATGTGTTGCCTCGACCCGGGATTGAACCAGGGACCTTCAGATCTTCAGTCTGACGCTCTCCCGACTGAGCTATCGAGGCGATAACCTGGCCAGTACGGGGATCGAACCCGCGACATTTGCGTTATTAGCACAACGCTCTAACCAACTGAGCTAACCGGCCATGTGCTGTAAATTCAATTCAAATCTCCTTGTCAAGTGTCAATGAACACTTTTGGTCGGGATTCCAACACCGCGCAACCCTCGAAGCCGACAGAAATTGAAATTCAGCTAATAAACAAAAAATGTAAGTATTCTCAAACCTGAATCACACCAGGTTTGTTTTGGTGAAAAATAGGCAATGTGACGGAAGTCAAATTAGAGAAGTAATAAACTACTAGAGAAGCAAGTAGCCTACTGTTGTAGAAATCTTTTTTCAAAATGTCCTCTGAGACTATTTTCTGACAGATTTAATGTAAAGTCAATTTGCATCTGTCGGTAAACATTTTCAGTGCACTTTCTCGTTGTGATTCTCACCAACACAGAACAACTAATGTAGAAAACAATATTACAAAATGTTGCAAAAGATGTGTTGCCTCGACCCGGGATTGAACCAGGGACCTTCAGATCTTCAGTCTGACGCTCTCCCGACTGAGCTATCGAGGCGATAACCTGGCCAGTACGGGGATCGAACCCGCGACATTTGCGTTATTAGCACAACGCTCTAATCAACTGAGCTAACTGGCCATGTGCTGTAAATTCAATTCAAATCTCCTTGTCAAGTGTCAATGAACACTTTTGGTCGGGATTCCAACACCGCGCAACCCTCGGAGCCGACAGAAATTTAAATTCAGCTAATAAACAAACAATGTAAGTATTCTCAAACCTGAATCACACCAGGTTTGTTTTGGTGAAAAATAAGCAATGCGATGGAAGTCAAATTAGAGAAGCAATAACTACTAGAGAAGCAAGTAGCCTACTGTAGTAGAAATCTTTTTTCAAAATGTTCTCTGAGACTATTTTCTGACAGATTTAATGTAAAGTCAATTTGCATCTGTCGGTAAACATTTTCAGTGCACTTTCTCGTTGTGATTCTCACCAACACAGAACAACTAATGTAGAAAAAAATATTACAAAAGATGTGTTGCCTCGACCCTGGATTGAACCAGGGACCTTCAGATCTTCAGTCTGACGCTCTCCCGACTGAGCTATCGAGGCGATAACCTGGCCAGTACGGGGATCGAACCCGCGACATTTGCGTTATTAGCACAACGCTCTAACCAACTGAGCTAACCGGCCATGTGCTGTAAAATGAATTCAAATCTCCTTGTCAAGTGTCAATGAACACTTTTGGTCGGGATTCCAACACCGCGCAACCCTCGAAGCCGACAGAAATTGAAATTCAGCTAATAAACAAACAATGTAAGTATTCTCAAACCTGAATCACACCAGGTTTGTTTTGGTGAAAAATAGGCAATGCGACGGAAGTCAAATTAGAGAAGTAATAAACTACTAGAGAAGCAAGTACTGTTGTAGAAATCTTTTTTCAAAATGTTGTCTGAGACTATTTTCTGACAGATTTAATGTAAAGTCAATTTGCATCTGTCGGTAAACATTTTCAGTGCACTTTCTCGTTGTGATTCTCACCAACACAGAACAACTAATGTAGAAAAAAATATTACAAAATGTTGCAAAAGATGTGTTGCCTCGACCCTGGATTGAACCAGGGACCTTCAGATCTTCAGTCTGACGCTCTCCCGACTGAGCTATCGAGGCGATAACCTGGCCAGTACGGGGATCGAACCCGCGACATTTGCGTTATTAGCACAACGCTCTAACCAACTGAGCTAACCGGCCATGTGCAGTAAATTGAATTCAAATCTCCTTGTCAAGTGTCAATGAACACTTTTGGTCGGGATTCCAACACCGCGCAACCCTCGAAGCCGACAGAAATTTAAATTCAGCTAATAAACAAAAAATGTAAGTATTCTCAAACCTGAATCACACCAGGTTTGTTTTGGTGAAAAATAGGCAATGCGACGGAAGTCAAATTAGAGAAGTAGAGAAGCAAGTACTGTTGTAGAAATCTTTTTTCAAAATGTTCTCTGAGACTATTTTCTGACAGATTTAATGTAAAGTCAATTTGCATCTGTCGGTAAACATTTTCAGTGTACTTTCTCGTTGTGATTCTCACCAACACAGAACAACTAATGTAGAAAACAATATTACAAAATGTTGCAAAAGATGTGTTGCCTCGACCCGGGATTGAACCAGGGACCTTCAGATCTTCAGTCTGACGCTCTCCCGACTGAGCTATCGAGGCGATAACCTGGCCAGTACGGGGATCGAACCCGCGACATTTGCGTTATTAGCACAACGCTCTAACCAACTGAGCTAAGCGGCCATGCACTGTAAATTGAATTCAAATCTCCTTGTCATTAAGTGTCAATGAACACTTTTGGTCGGGATTCCAACACCGCGCAACCCTCGGAGCCGACAGAAATTTAAATTCAGCTAATAAACAAACAATGTAAGTATTCTCAAACCTGAATCACACCAGGTTTGTTTTGGTGAAAAATAAGCAATGCGATGGAAGTCAAATTAGAGAAGCAATAACTACTAGAGAAGCAAGTAGCCTACTGTAGTAGAAATCTTTTTTCAAAATGTTCTCTGAGACTATTTTCTGACAGATTTAATGTAAAGTCAATTTGCATCTGTCGGTAAACATTTTCAGTGCACTTTCTCGTTGTGATTCTCACCAACACAGAACAACTAATGTAGAAAAAAATATTACAAAAGATGTGTTGCCTCGACCCTGGATTGAACCAGGGACCTTCAGATCTTCAGTCTGACGCTCTCCCGACTGAGCTATCGAGGCGATAACCTGGCCAGTACGGGGATCGAACCCGCGACATTTGCGTTATTAGCACAACGCTCTAATCAACTGAGCTAAGCGGCCATGTACTGTAAATTGAATTCAAATCTCCTTGTCATTAAGTGTCAATGAACACTTTTGGTCGGGATTCCAACACCGCGCAACCCTCGAAGCCGACAGAAATTGAAATTCAGCTAATAAACAAAAAATGTAAGTATTCTCAACCCTGAATCACACCAGGTTTGTTTTGGTGAAAAATAGGCAATGCGATGGATGTAAAATTAGAGAAGTAATAACTACTAGAGAAGCAAGTAGCCTACTGTTGTAGAAATCTTTTTTCAAAATGTTCTCTGAGACTATTTTCTGACAGATTTAATGTAAAGTCAATTTGCATCTGTCGGTAAACATTTTCAGTGTACTTTCTCGTTGTGATTCTCACCAACACAGAACAACAAATGTAGAAAACAATATTACAAAATGTTGCAAAAGATGTGTTGCCTCGACCCGGGATTGAACCAGGGACCTTCAGATCTTCAGTCTGACGCTCTCCCGACTGAGCTATCGAGGCGATAACCTGGCCAGTACGGGGATCGAACCCGCGACATTTGCGTTATTAGCACAACGCTCTAACCAACTGAGCTAACCGGCCATGTGCAGTAAATTGAATTCAAATCTCCTTGTCAAGTGTCAATGAACACTTTTGGTCGGGATTCCAACACCGCGCAACCCTCGAAGCGGACAGAAATTGAAATTCAGCTAATAAACAAAAAATGTAAGTATTCTCAAACCTGAATCACACCAGGTTTGTTTTGGTGAAAAATAGGCAATGCGATGGATGTAAAATTAGAGAAGTAATAACTACTAGAGAAGCAAGTAGCCTACTGTTGTAGAAATCTTTTTTCAAAATGTTCTCTGAGACTATTTTCTGACAGATTTAATGTAAAGTCAATTTGCATCTGTCGGTAAACATTTTCAGTGTACTTTCTCGTTGTGATTCTCACCAACACAGAACAACAAATGTAGAAAACAATATTACAAAATGTTGCAAAAGATGTGTTGCCTCGACCCGGGATTGAACCAGGGACCTTCAGATCTTCAGTCTGACGCTCTCCCGACTGAGCTATCGAGGCGATAACCTGGCCAGTACGGCGATCGAACCCGCGACATTTGCGTTATTAGCACAACGCTCTAACCAACTGAGCTAACCGGCCATGTGCAGTAAATTGAATTCAAATCTCCTTGTCAAGTGTCAATGAACACTTTTGGACGGGATTCCAACACCGCGCAACCCTCGAAGCCGACAGAAATTGAAATTCAGCTAATAAACAAAAAATGTAAGTATTCTCAAACCTGAATCACACCAGGTTTGTTTTGGTGAAAAATAGGCAATGCGATGGTTGTAAAATTAGAGAAGTAATAACTACTAGAGAAGCAAGTAGCCTACTGTTGTAGAAATCTTTTTTCAAAATGTTCTCTGAGACTATTTTCTGACAGATTTAATGTAAAGTCAATTTGCATCTGTCGGTAAACATTTTCAGTGTACTTTCTCGTTGTGATTCTCACCAACACAGAACAACAAATGTAGAAAACAATATTACAAAATGTTGCAAAAGATGTGTTGCCTCGACCCGGGATTGAACCAGGGACCTTCAGATCTTCAGTCTGACGCTCTCCCGACTGAGCTATCGAGGCGATAACCTGGCCAGTACGGGGATCGAACCCGCGACATTTGCGTTATTAGCACAACGCTCTAACCAACTGAGCTAACCGGCCATGTGCTGTAAATTCAATTCAAATCTCCTTGTCAAGTGTCAATGAACACTTTTGGTCGGGATTCCAACACCGCGCAACCCTCGAAGCCGACAGAAATTGAAATTCAGCTAATAAACAAAAAATGTAAGTATTCTCAAACCTGAATCACACCAGGTTTGTTTTGGTGAAAAATAGGCAATGTGACGGAAGTCAAATTAGAGAAGTAATAAACTACTAGAGAAGCAAGTAGCCTACTGTTGTAGAAATCTTTTTTCAAAATGTCCTCTGAGACTATTTTCTGACAGATTTAATGTAAAGTCAATTTGCATCTGTCGGTAAACATTTTCAGTGCACTTTCTCGTTGTGATTCTCACCAACACAGAACAACTAATGTAGAAAACAATATTACAAAATGTTGCAAAAGATGTGTTGCCTCGACCCGGGATTGAACCAGGGACCTTCAGATCTTCAGTCTGACGCTCTCCCGACTGAGCTATCGAGGCGATAACCTGGCCAGTACGGGGATCGAACCCGCGACATTTGCGTTATTAGCACAACGCTCTAACCAACTGAGCTAACTGGCCATGTGCTGTAAATTCAATTCAAATCTCCTTGTCAAGTGTCAATGAACACTTTTGGTCGGGATTCCAACACCGCGCAACCCTCGGAGCCGACAGAAATTTAAATTCAGCTAATAAACAAACAATGTAAGTATTCTCAAACCTGAATCACACCAGGTTTGTTTTGGTGAAAAATAAGCAATGCGATGGAAGTCAAATTAGAGAAGCAATAACTACTAGAGAAGCAAGTAGCCTACTGTAGTAGAAATCTTTTTTCAAAATGTTCTCTGAGACTATTTTCTGACAGATTTAATGTAAAGTCAATTTGCATCTGTCGGTAAACATTTTCAGTGCACTTTCTCGTTGTGATTCTCACCAACACAGAACAACTAATGTAGAAAAAAATATTACAAAAGATGTGTTGCCTCGACCCTGGATTGAACCAGGGACCTTCAGATCTTCAGTCTGACGCTCTCCCGACTGAGCTATCGAGGCGATAACCTGGCCAGTACGGGGATCGAACCCGCGACATTTGCGTTATTAGCACAACGCTCTAACCAACTGAGCTAACCGGCCATGTGCTGTAAAATGAATTCAAATCTCCTTGTCAAGTGTCAATGAACACTTTTGGTCGGGATTCCAACACCGCGCAACCCTCGAAGCCGACAGAAATTTAAATTCAGCTAATAAACAAACAATGTAAGTATTCTCAAACCTGAATCACACCAGGTTTGTTTTGGTGAAAAATAGGCAATGCGACGGAAGTCAAATTAGAGAAGTAATAAACTACTAGAGAAGCAAGTACTGTTGTAGAAATCTTTTTTCAAAATGTCCTCTGAGACTATTTTCTGACAGATTTAATGTAAAGTCAATTTGCATCTGTCGGTAAACATTTTCAGTGCACTTTCTCGTTGTGATTCTCACCAACACAGAACAACTAATGTAGAAAAAAATATTACAAAATGTTGCAAAAGATGTGTTGCCTCGACCCTGGATTGAACCAGGGACCTTCAGATCTTCAGTCTGACGCTCTCCCGACTGAGCTATCGAGGCGATAACCTGGCCAGTACGGGGATCGAACCCGCGACATTTGCGTTATTAGCACAACGCTCTAACCAACTGAGCTAACCGGCCATGTGCAGTAAATTGAATTCAAATCTCCTTGTCAAGTGTCAATGAACACTTTTGGTCGGGATTCCAACACCGCGCAACCCTCGAAGCCGACAGAAATTTAAATTCAGCTAATAAACAAAAAATGTAAGTATTCTCAAACCTGAATCACACCAGGTTTGTTTTGGTGAAAAATAGGCAATGCGACGGAAGTCAAATTAGAGAAGTAGAGAAGCAAGTACTGTTGTAGAAATCTTTTTTCAAAATGTTCTCTGAGACTATTTTCTGACAGATTTAATGTAAAGTCAATTTGCATCTGTCGGTAAACATTTTCAGTGTACTTTCTCGTTGTGATTCTCACCAACACAGAACAACTAATGTAGAAAACAATATTACAAAATGTTGCAAAAGATGTGTTGCCTCGACCCGGGATTGAACCAGGGACCTTCAGATCTTCAGTCTGACGCTCTCCCGACTGAGCTATCGAGGCGATAACCTGGCCAGTACGGGGATCGAACCCGCGACATTTGCGTTATTAGCACAACGCTCTAACCAACTGAGCTAACCGGCCATGCACTGTAAATTGAATTCAAATCTCCTTGTCATTAAGTGTCAATGAACACTTTTGGTCGGGATTCCAACACCGCGCAACCCTCGGAGCCGACAGAAATTTAAATTCAGCTAATAAACAAACAATGTAAGTATTCTCAAACCTGAATCACACCAGGTTTGTTTTGGTGAAAAATAAGCAATGCGATGGAAGTCAAATTAGAGAAGCAATAACTACTAGAGAAGCAAGTAGCCTACTGTTGTAGAAATCTTTTTTCAAAATGTTCTCTGAGACTATTTTCTGACAGATTTAATGTAAAGTCAATTTGCATCTGTCGGTAAACATTTTCAGTGCACTTTCTCGTTGTGATTCTCACCAACACAGAACAACTAATGTAGAAAAAAATATTACAAAAGATGTGTTGCCTCGACCCTGGATTGAACCAGGGACCTTCAGATCTTCAGTCTGACGCTCTCCCGACTGAGCTATCGAGGCGATAACCTGGCCAGTACGGGGATCGAACCCGCGACATTTGCGTTATTAGCACAACGCTCTAACCAACTGAGCTAACCGGCCATGTGCTGTAAATTCAATTCAAATCTCCTTGTCAAGTGTCAATGAACACTTTTGGTCGGGATTCCAACACCGCGCAACCCTCGGAGCCGACAGAAATTTAAATTCAGCTAATAAACAAACAATGTAAGTATTCTCAAACCTGAATCACACCAGGTTTGTTTTGGTGAAAAATAAGCAATGCGATGGAAGTCAAATTAGAGAAGCAATAACTACTAGAGAAGCAAGTAGCCTACTGTAGTAGAAATCTTTTTTCAAAATGTTCTCTGAGACTATTTTCTGACAGATTTAATGTAAAGTCAATTTGCATCTGTCGGTAAACATTTTCAGTGCACTTTCTCGTTGTGATTCTCACCAACACAGAACAACTAATGTAGAAAAAAATATTACAAAAGATGTGTTGCCTCGACCCTGGATTGAACCAGGGACCTTCAGATCTTCAGTCTGACGCTCTCCCGACTGAGCTATCGAGGCGATAACCTGGCCAGTACGGGGATCGAACCCGCGACATTTGCGTTATTAGCACAACGCTCTAATCAACTGAGCTAACCGGCCATGTACTGTAAATTGAATTCAAATCTCCTTGTCATTAAGTGTCAATGAACACTTTTGGTCGGGATTCCAACACCGCGCAACCCTCGGAGCCGACAGAAATTTAAATTCAGCTAATAAACAAAAAATGTAAGTATTCTCAAACCTGAATCACACCAGGTTTGTTTTGGTGAAAAATAAGCAATGCGATGGAAGTCAAATTAGAGAAGCAATAACTACTAGAGAAGCAAGTAGCCTACTGTAGTAGAAATCTTTTTTCAAAATGTTCTCTGAGACTATTTTCTGACAGATTTAATGTAAAGTCAATTTGCATCTGTCGGTAAACATTTTCAGTGCACTTTCTCGTTGTGATTCTCACCAACACAGAACAACTAATGTAGAAAAAAATATTACAAAAGATGTGTTGCCTCGACCCTGGATTGAACCAGGGACCTTCAGATCTTCAGTCTGACGCTCTCCCGACTGAGCTATCGAGGCGATAACCTGGCCAGTACGGGGATCGAACCCGCGACATTTGCGTTATTAGCACAACGCTCTAATCAACTGAGCTAACCGGCCATGTACTGTAAATTGAATTCAAATCTCCTTGTCATTAAGTGTCAATGAACACTTTTGGTCGGGATTCCAACACCGCGCAACCCTCGAAGCCGACAGAAATTGAAATTCAGCTAATAAACAAAAAATGTAAGTATTCTCAACCCTGAATCACACCAGGTTTGTTTTGGTGAAAAATAGGCAATGCGATGGATGTAAAATTAGAGAAGTAATAACTACTAGAGAAGCAAGTAGCCTACTGTTGTAGAAATCTTTTTTCAAAATGTTCTCTGAGACTATTTTCTGACAGATTTAATGTAAAGTCAATTTGCATCTGTCGGTAAACATTTTCAGTGTACTTTCTCGTTGTGATTCTCACCAACACAGAACAACAAATGTAGAAAACAATATTACAAAATGTTGCAAAAGATGTGTTGCCTCGACCCGGGATTGAACCAGGGACCTTCAGATCTTCAGTCTGACGCTCTCCCGACTGAGCTATCGAGGCGATAACCTGGCCAGTACGGGGATCGAACCCGCGACATTTGCGTTATTAGCACAACGCTCTAACCAACTGAGCTAAGCGGCCATGTGCAGTAAATTGAATTCAAATCTCCTTGTCAAGTGTCAATGAACACTTTTGGTCGGGATTCCAACACCGCGCAACCCTCGAAGCCGACAGAAATTGAAATTCAGCTAATAAACAAAAAATGTAAGTATTCTCAAACCTGAATCACACCAGGTTTGTTTTGGTGAAAAATAGGCAATGTGACGGAAGTCAAATTAGAGAAGTAATAAACTACTAGAGAAGCAAGTAGCCTACTGTTGTAGAAATCTTTTTTCAAAATGTCCTCTGAGACTATTTTCTGACAGATTTAATGTAAAGTCAATTTGCATCTGTCGGTAAACATTTTCAGTGCACTTTCTCGTTGTGATTCTCACCAACACAGAACAACTAATGTAGAAAACAATATTACAAAATGTTGCAAAAGATGTGTTGCCTCGACCCGGGATTGAACCAGGGACCTTCAGATCTTCAGTCTGACGCTCTCCCGACTGAGCTATCGAGGCGATAACCTGGCCAGTACGGGGATCGAACCCGCGACATTTGCGTTATTAGCACAACGCTCTAACCAACTGAGCTAACCGGCCATGTGCTGTAAATTCAATTCAAATCTCCTTGTCAAGTGTCAATGAACACTTTTGGTCGGGATTCCAACACCGCGCAACCCTCGGAGCCGACAGAAATTTAAATTCAGCTAATAAACAAACAATGTAAGTATTCTCAAACCTGAATCACACCAGGTTTGTTTTGGTGAAAAATAAGCAATGCGATGGAAGTCAAATTAGAGAAGCAATAACTACTAGAGAAGCAAGTAGCCTACTGTAGTAGAAATCTTTTTTCAAAATGTTCTCTGAGACTATTTTCTGACAGATTTAATGTAAAGTCAATTTGCATCTGTCGGTAAACATTTTCAGTGCACTTTCTCGTTGTGATTCTCACCAACACAGAACAACTAATGTAGAAAAAAATATTACAAAAGATGTGTTGCCTCGACCCTGGATTGAACCAGGGACCTTCAGATCTTCAGTCTGACGCTCTCCCGACTGAGCTATCGAGGCGATAACCTGGCCAGTACGGGGATCGAACCCGCGACATTTGCGTTATTAGCACAACGCTCTAATCAACTGAGCTAACCGGCCATGTACTGTAAATTGAATTCAAATCTCCTTGTCATTAAGTGTCAATGAACACTTTTGGTCGGGATTCCAACACCGCGCAACCCTCGAAGCCGACAGAAATTGAAATTCAGCTAATAAACAAAAAATGTAAGTATTCTCAAACCTGAATCACACCAGGTTTGTTTTGGTGAAAAATAGGCAATGCGATGGATGTAAAATTAGAGAAGTAATAACTACTAGAGAAGCAAGTAGCCTACTGTTGTAGAAATCTTTTTTCAAAATGTTCTCTGAGACTATTTTCTGACAGATTTAATGTAAAGTCAATTTGCATCTGTCGGTAAACATTTTCAGTGCACTTTCTCGTTGTGATTCTCACCAACACAGAACAACTAATGTAGAAAACAATATTACAAAATGTTGCAAAAGATGTGTTGCCTCGACCCTGGATTGAACCAGGGACCTTCAGATCTTCAGTCTGACGCTCTCCCGACTGAGCTATCGAGGCGATAACCTGGCCAGTACGGGGATCGAACCCGCGACATTTGCGTTATTAGCACAACGCTCTAACCAACTGAGCTAACCGGCCATGTGCTGTAAATTCAATTCAAATCTCCTTGTCAAGTGTCAATGAACACTTTTGGTCGGGATTCCAACACCGCGCAACCCTCGGAGCCGACAGAAATTGAAATTCAGCTAATAAACAAACAATGTAAGTATTCTCAAACCTGAATCACACCAGGTTTGTTTTGGTGAAAAATAAGCAATGCGATGGAAGTCAAATTAGAGAAGCAATAACTACTAGAGAAGCAAGTAGCCTACTGTAAGAGAAATCTTTTTTCAAAATGTTCTCTGAGACTATTTTCTGACAGATTTAATGTAAAGTCAATTTGCATCTGTCGGTAAACATTTTCAGTGCACTTTCTCGTTGTGATTCTCACCAACACAGAACAACTAATGTAGAAAAAAATATTACAAAAGATGTGTTGCCTCGACCCGGGATTGAACCAGGGACCTTCAGATCTTCAGTCTGACGCTCTCCCGACTGAGCTATCGAGGCGATAACCTGGCCAGTACGGGGATCGAACCCGCGACATTTGCGTTATTAGCACAACGCTCTAATCAACTGAGCTAACCGGCCATGTGCTGTAAATTGAATTCAAATCTCCTTGTCAAGTGTCAATGAACACTTTTGGTCGGGATTCCAACACCGCGCAACCCTCGAAGCCGACAGAAATTGAAATTCAGCTAATAAACAAAAAATGTAAGTATTCTCAAACCTGAATCACACCAGGTTTGTTTTGGTGAAAAATAGGCAATGTGACGGAAGTCAAATTAGAGAAGTAATAAACTACTAGAGAAGCAAGTAGCCTACTGTTGTAGAAATCTTTTTTCAAAATGTCCTCTGAGACTATTTTCTGACAGATTTAATGTAAAGTCAATTTGCATCTGTCGGTAAACATTTTCAGTGCACTTTCTCGTTGTGATTCTCACCAACACAGAACAACTAATGTAGAAAACAATATTACAAAATGTTGCAAAAGATGTGTTGCCTCGACCCGGGATTGAACCAGGGACCTTCAGAACTTCAGTCTGACGCTCTCCCGACTGAGCTATCGAGGCGATAACCTGGCCAGTACGGGGATCGAACCCGCGACATTTGCGTTATTAGCACAACGCTCTAACCAACTGAGCTAACCGGCCATGTGCTGTAAATTCAATTCAAATCTCCTTGTCAAGTGTCAATGAACACTTTTGGTCGGGATTCCAACACCGCGCAACCCTCGGAGCCGACAGAAATTGAAATTCAGCTAATAAACAAACAATGTAAGTATTCTCAAACCTGAATCACACCAGGTTTGTTTTGGTGAAAAATAAGCAATGCGATGGAAGTCAAATTAGAGAAGCAATAACTACTAGAGAAGCAAGTAGCCTACTGTAGTAGAAATCTTTTTTCAAAATGTTCTCTGAGACTATTTTCTGACAGATTTAATGTAAAGTCAATTTGCATCTGTCGGTAAACATTTTCAGTGCACTTTCTCGTTGTGATTCTCACCAACACAGAACAACTAATGTAGAAAAAAATATTACAAAAGATGTGTTGCCTCGACCCTGGATTGAACCAGGGACCTTCAGATCTTCAGTCTGACGCTCTCCCGACTGAGCTATCGAGGCGATAACCTGGCCAGTACGGGGATCGAACCCGCGACATTTGCGTTATTAGCACAACGCTCTAATCAACTGAGCTAACCGGCCATGTACTGTAAATTGAATTCAAATCTCCTTGTCATTAAGTGTCAATGAACACTGTTGGTCGGGATTCCAACACCGCGCAACCCTCGAAGCCGACAGAAATTGAAATTCAGCTAATAAACAAACAATGTAAGTATTCTCAAACCTGAATCACACCAGGTTTGTTTTGGTGAAAAATAGGCAATGTGACGGAAGTCAAATTAGAGAAGTAATAAACTACTAGAGAAGCAAGTACTGTTGTAGAAATCTTTTTTCAAAATGTCCTCTGAGACTATTTTCTGACAGATTTAATGTAAAGTCAATTTGCATCTGTCGGTAAACATTTTCAGTGCACTTTCTCGTTGTGATTCTCACCAACACAGAACAACTAATGTAGAAAAAAATATTACAAAATGTTGCAAAAGATGTGTTGCCTCGACCCGGGATTGAACCAGGGACCTTCAGATCTTCAGTCTGACGCTCTCCCGACTGAGCTATCGAGGCGATAACCTGGCCAGTACGGGGATCGAACCCGCGACATTTGCGTTATTAGCACAACGCTCTAATCAACTGAGCTAACCGGCCATGTGCTGTAAATTGAATTCAAATCTCCTTGTCAAGTGTCAATGAACACTTTTGGTCGGGATTCCAACACCGCGCAACCCTCGAAGCCGACAGAAATTGAAATTCAGCTAATAAACAAAAAATGTAAGTATTCTCAAACCTGAATCACACCAGGTTTGTTTTGGTGAAAAATAGGCAATGTGACGGAAGTCAAATTAGAGAAGTAATAAACTACTAGAGAAGCAAGTAGCCTACTGTTGTAGAAATCTTTTTTCAAAATGTCCTCTGAGACTATTTTCTGACAGATTTAATGTAAAGTCAATTTGCATCTGTCGGTAAACATTTTCAGTGCACTTTCTCGTTGTGATTCTCACCAACACAGAACAACTAATGTAGAAAACAATATTACAAAATGTTGCAAAAGATGTGTTGCCTCGACCCGGGATTGAACCAGGGACCTTCAGATCTTCAGTCTGACGCTCTCCCGACTGAGCTATCGAGGCGATAACCTGGCCAGTACGGGGATCGAACCCGCGACATTTGCGTTATTAGCACAACGCTCTAACCAACTGAGCTAACCGGCCATGTGCTGTAAATTCAATTCAAATCTCCTTGTCAAGTGTCAATGAACACTTTTGGTCGGGATTCCAACACCGCGCAACCCTCGGAGCCGACAGAAATTGAAATTCAGCTAATAAACAAACAATGTAAGTATTCTCAAACCTGAATCACACCAGGTTTGTTTTGGTGAAAAATAAGCAATGCGATGGAAGTCAAATTAGAGAAGCAATAACTACTAGAGAAGCAAGTAGCCTACTGTAGTAGAAATCTTTTTTCAAAATGTTCTCTGAGACTATTTTCTGACAGATTTAATGTAAAGTCAATTTGCATCTGTCGGTAAACATTTTCAGTGCACTTTCTCGTTGTGATTCTCACCAACACAGAACAACTAATGCAGAAAAAAATATTACAAAAGATGTGTTGCCTCGACCCTGGATTGAACCAGGGACCTTCAGATCTTCAGTCTGACGCTCTCCCGACTGAGCTATCGAGGCGATAACCTGGCCAGTACGGGGATCGAACCCGCGACATTTGCGTTATTAGCACAACGCTCTAATCAACTGAGCTAACCGGCCATGTACTGTAAATTGAATTCAAATCTCCTTGTCATTAAGTGTCAATGAACACTTTTGGTCGGGATTCCAACACCGCGCAACCCTCGAAGCCGACAGAAATTGAAATTCAGCTAATAAACAAACAATGTAAGTATTCTCAAACCTGAATCACACCAGGTTTGTTTTGGTGAAAAATAGGCAATGTGACGGAAGTCAAATTAGAGAAGTAATAAACTACTAGAGAAGCAAGTACTGTTGTAGAAATCTTTTTTCAAAATGTCCTCTGAGACTATTTTCTGACAGATTTAATGTAAAGTCAATTTGCATCTGTCGGTAAACATTTTCAGTGCACTTTCTCGTTGTGATTCTCACCAACACAGAACAACTAATGTAGAAAAAAATATTACAAAATGTTGCAAAAGATGTGTTGCCTCGACCCGGGATTGAACCAGGGACCTTCAGATCTTCAGTCTGACGCTCTCCCGACTGAGCTATCGAGGCGATAACCTGGCCAGTACGGGGATCGAACCCGCGACATTTGCGTTATTAGCACAACGCTCTAATCAACTGAGCTAACCGGCCATGTACTGTAAATTGAATTCAAATCTCCTTGTCATTAAGTGTCAATGAACACTTTTGGTCGGGATTCCAACACCGCGCAACCCTCGAAGCCGACAGAAATTGAAATTCAGCTAATAAACAAAAAATGTAAGTATTCTCAAACCTGAATCACACCAGGTTTGTTTTGGTGAAAAATAGGCAATGCGACGGAAGTCAAATTAGAGAAGTAATAAACTACTAGAGAAGCAAGTACTGTTGTAGAAATCTTTTTTCAAAATGTCCTCTGAGACTATTTTCTGACAGATTTAATGTAAAGTCAATTTGCATCTGTCGGTAAACGTTTTTAGTGTACTTTCTCGTTGTGATTCTCACCAACACAGAACAACTAATGTAGAAAAAAATATTACAAAATGTTGCAAAAAATGTGTTGCCTCGACCCGGGATTGAATCATGGACCTTCAGATCTTCAGTCTGACGCTCTCCCGACTGAGCTATCGAGGCGATAACCTGGCCAGTACGGCGATCGAACCCGCGACATTTGCGTTATTAGCACAACGCTCTAACCAACTGAGCTAACCGGCCATGTGCAGTAAATTGAATTCAAATCTCCTTGTCAAGTGTCAATGAACACTTTTGGACGGGATTCCAACACCGCGCAACCCTCGAAGCCGACAGAAATTTAAATTCAGCTAATAAACAAAAAATGTAAGTATTCTCAAACCTGAATCACACCAGGTTTGTTTTGGTGAAAAATAGGCAATGCGATGGATGTAAAATTAGAGAAGTAATAACTACTAGAGAAGCAAGTAGCCTACTGTTGTAGAAATCTTTTTTCAAAATGTTCTCTGAGACTATTTTCTGACAGATTTAATGTAAAGTCAATTTGCATCTGTCGGTAAACATTTTCAGTGTACTTTCTCGTTGTGATTCTCACCAACACAGAACAACAAATGTAGAAAACAATATTACAAAATGTTGCAAAAGATGTGTTGCCTCGACCCGGGATTGAACCAGGGACCTTCAGATCTTCAGTCTGACGCTCTCCCGACTGAGCTATCGAGGCGATAACCTGGCCAGTACGGGGATCGAACCCGCGACATTTGCGTTATTAGCACAACGCTCTAACCAACTGAGTTAACCGGCCATGTGCTGTAAAATGAATTCAAATCTCCTTGTCAAGTGTCAATGAACACTTTTGGTCGGGATTCCAACACCGCGCAACCCTCGAAGCCGACAGAAATTGAAATTCAGCTAATAAACAAAAAATGTAAGTATTCTCAAACCTGAATCACACCAGGTTTGTTTTGGTGAAAAATAGGCAATGCGACGGAAGTCAAATTAGAGAAGTAGAGAAGCAAGTACTGTTGTAGAAATCTTTTTTCAAAATGTTCTCTGAGACTATTTTCTGACAGATTTAATGTAAAGTCAATTTGCATCTGTCGGTAAACATTTTCAGTGTACTTTCTCGTTGTGATTCTCACCAACACAGAACAACTAATGTAGAAAACAATATTACAAAATGTTGCAAAAGATGTGTTGCCTCGACCCGGGATTGAACCAGGGACCTTCAGATCTTCAGTCTGACGCTCTCCCGACTGAGCTATCGAGGCGATAACCTGGCCAGTACGGGGATCGAACCCACGACATTTGCGTTATTAGCACAACGCTCTAACCAACTGAGCTAACCGGCCATGTGCTGTAAATTGAATTCAAATCTCCTTGTCATTAAGTGTCAATGAACACTTTTGGTCGGGATTCCAACACCGCGCAACCCTCGGAGCCGACAGAAATTGAAATTCAGCTAATAAACAAACAATGTAAGTATTCTCAAACCTGAATCACACCAGGTTTGTTTTGGTGAAAAATAAGCAATGCGATGGATGTAAAATTAGAGAAGTAATAACTACTAGAGAAGCAAGTAGCCTACTGTTGTAGAAATCTTTTTTCAAAATGTTCTCTGAGACTATTTTCTGACAGATTTAATGTAAAGTCAATTTGCATCTGTCGGTAAACATTTTCAGTGTACTTTCTCGTTGTGATTCTCACCAACACAGAACAACAAATGTAGAAAACAATATTACAAAATGTTGCAAAAGATGTGTTGCCTCGACCCGGGATTGAACCAGGGACCTTCAGATCTTCAGTCTGACGCTCTCCCGACTGAGCTATCGAGGCGATAACCTGGCCAGTACGGCGATCGAACCCGCGACATTTGCGTTATTAGCACAATGCTCTAATCAACTGAGCTAAGCGGCCATGTACTGTAAATTGAATTCAAATCTCCTTGTCATTAAGTGTCAATGAACACTTTTGGTCGGGATTCCAACACCGCGCAACCCTCGAAGCCGACAGAAATTGAAATTCAGCTAATAAACAAAAAATGTAAGTATTCTCAAACCTGAATCACACCAGGTTTGTTTTGGTGAAAAATAGGCAATGCGACGGAAGTCAAATTAGAGAAGTAATAAACTACTAGAGAAGCAAGTACTGTTGTAGAAATCTTTTTTCAAAATGTCCTCTGAGACTATTTACTGACAGATTTAATGTAAAGTCAATTTGCATCTGTCGGTAAACGTTTTTAGTGTACTTTCTCGTTGTGATTCTCACCAACACAGAACAACTAATGTAGAAAAAAATATTACAAAATGTTGCAAAAAATGTGTTGCCTCGACCCGGGATTGAATCATGGACCTTCAGATCTTCAGTCTGACGCTCTCCCGACTGAGCTATCGAGGCGATAACCTGGCCAGTACGGCGATCGAACCCGCGACATTTGCGTTATTAGCACAACGCTCTAACCAACTGAGCTAACCGGCCATGTGCAGTAAATTGAATTCAAATCTCCTTGTCAAGTGTCAATGAACACTTTTGGACGGGATTCCAACACCGCGCAACCCTCGAAGCCGACAGAAATTTAAATTCAGCTAATAAACAAAAAATGTAAGTATTCTCAAACCTGAATCACACCAGGTTTGTTTTGGTGAAAAATAGGCAATGCGATGGATGTAAAATTAGAGAAGTAATAACTACTAGAGAAGCAAGTAGCCTACTGTTGTAGAAATCTTTTTTCAAAATGTTCTCTGAGACTATTTTCTGACAGATTTAATGTAAAGTCAATTTGCATCTGTCGGTAAACATTTTCAGTGTACTTTCTCGTTGTGATTCTCACCAACACAGAACAACAAATGTAGAAAACAATATTACAAAATGTTGCAAAAGATGTGTTGCCTCGACCCGGGATTGAACCAGGGACCTTCAGATCTTCAGTCTGACGCTCTCCCGACTGAGCTATCGAGGCGATAACCTGGCCAGTACGGGGATCGAACCCGCGACATTTGCGTTATTAGCACAACGCTCTAACCAACTGAGCTAACCGGCCATGTGCTGTTAAATGAATTCAAATCTCCTTGTCATTAAGTGTCAATGAACACTTTTGGTCGGGATTCCAACACCGCGCAACCCTCGAAGCCGACAGAAATTGAAATTCAGCTAATAAACAAACAATGTAAGTATTCTCAAACCTGAATCACACCAGGTGTGTTTTGGTGAAAAATAGGCAATGCGACGGAAGTCAAATTAGAGAAGTAATAAACTACTAGAGAAGCAAGTAGCCTACTGTTGTAGAAATCTTTTTTCAAAATGTCCTCTGAGACTATTTTCTGACAGATTTAATGTAAAGTCAATTTGCATCTGTCGGTAAACATTTTCAGTGCACTTTCTCGTTGTGATTCTCACCAACACAGAACAACTAATGTAGAAAAAAATATTACAAAATGTTGCAAAAGATGTGTTGCCTCGACCCTGGATTGAACCAGGGACCTTCAGATCTTCAGTCTGACGCTCTCCCGACTGAGCTATCGAGGCGATAACCTGGCCAGTACGGGGATCGAACCCGCGACATTTGCGTTATTAGCACAACGCTCTAACCAACTGAGCTAACCGGCCATGTGCAGTAAATTGAATTCAAATCTCCTTGTCAAGTGTCAATGAACACTTTTGGTCGGGATTCCAACACCGCGCAACCCTCGAAGCCGACAGAAATTGAAATTCAGCTAATAAACAAAAAATGTAAGTATTCTCAAACCTGAATCACACCAGGTTTGTTTTGGTGAAAAATAGGCAATGCGACGGAAGTCAAATTAGAGAAGTAGAGAAGCAAGTACTGTTGTAGAAATCTTTTTTCAAAATGTTCTCTGAGACTATTTTCTGACAGATTTAATGTAAAGTCAATTTGCATCTGTCGGTAAACATTTTCAGTGTACTTTCTCGTTGTGATTCTCACCAACACAGAACAACTAATGTAGAAAACAATATTACAAAATGTTGCAAAAGATGTGTTGCCTCGACCCGGGATTGAACCAGGGACCTTCAGATCTTCAGTCTGACGCTCTCCCGACTGAGCTATCGAGGCGATAACCTGGCCAGTACGGGGATCGAACCCACGACATTTGCGTTATTAGCACAACGCTCTAACCAACTGAGCTAACCGGCCATGTGCTGTAAATTGAATTCAAATCTCCTTGTCATTAAGTGTCAATGAACACTTTTGGTCGGGATTCCAACACCGCGCAACCCTCGGAGCCGACAGAAATTTAAATTCAGCTAATAAACAAACAATGTAAGTATTCTCAAACCTGAATCACACCAGGTTTGTTTTGGTGAAAAATAAGCAATGCGATGGATGTAAAATTAGAGAAGTAATAACTACTAGAGAAGCAAGTAGCCTACTGTTGTAGAAATCTTTTTTCAAAATGTTCTCTGAGACTATTTTCTGACAGATTTAATGTAAAGTCAATTTGCATCTGTCGGTAAACATTTTCAGTGTACTTTCTCGTTGTGATTCTCACCAACACAGAACAACAAATGTAGAAAACAATATTACAAAATGTTGCAAAAGATGTGTTGCCTCGACCCGGGATTGAACCAGGGACCTTCAGATCTTCAGTCTGACGCTCTCCCGACTGAGCTATCGAGGCGATAACCTGGCCAGTACGGCGATCGAACCCGCGACATTTGCGTTATTAGCACAATGCTCTAATCAACTGAGCTAAGCGGCCATGTACTGTAAATTGAATTCAAATCTCCTTGTCATTAAGTGTCAATGAACACTTTTGGTCGGGATTCCAACACCGCGCAACCCTCGAAGCCGACAGAAATTGAAATTCAGCTAATAAACAAAAAATGTAAGTATTCTCAAACCTGAATCACACCAGGTTTGTTTTGGTGAAAAATAGGCAATGCGACGGAAGTCAAATTAGAGAAGTAATAAACTACTAGAGAAGCAAGTACTGTTGTAGAAATCTTTTTTCAAAATGTCCTCTGAGACTATTTACTGACAGATTTAATTTAAAGTCAATTTGCATCTGTCGGTAAACGTTTTTAGTGTACTTTCTCGTTGTGATTCTCACCAACACAGAACAACTAATGTAGAAAAAAATATTACAAAATGTTGCAAAAAATGTGTTGCCTCGACCCGGGATTGAATCATGGACCTTCAGATCTTCAGTCTGACGCTCTCCCGACTGAGCTATCGAGGCGATAACCTGGCCAGTACGGCGATCGAACCCGCGACATTTGCGTTATTAGCACAACGCTCTAACCAACTGAGCTAACCGGCCATGTGCAGTAAATTGAATTCAAATCTCCTTGTCAAGTGTCAATGAACACTTTTGGACGGGATTCCAACACCGCGCAACCCTCGAAGCCGACAGAAATTTAAATTCAGCTAATAAACAAAAAATGTAAGTATTCTCAAACCTGAATCACACCAGGTTTGTTTTGGTGAAAAATAGGCAATGCGATGGATGTAAAATTAGAGAAGTAATAACTACTAGAGAAGCAAGTAGCCTACTGTTGTAGAAATCTTTTTTCAAAATGTTCTCTGAGACTATTTTCTGACAGATTTAATGTAAAGTCAATTTGCATCTGTCGGTAAACATTTTCAGTGTACTTTCTCGTTGTGATTCTCACCAACACAGAACAACAAATGTAGAAAAAAATATTACAAAATGTTGCAAAAGATGTGTTGCCTCGACCCGGGATTGAACCAGGGACCTTCAGATCTTCAGTCTGACGCTCTCCCGACTGAGCTATCGAGGCGATAACCTGGCCAGTACGGGGATCGAACCCGCGACATTTGCGTTATTAGCACAACGCTCTAACCAACTGAGCTAACCGGCCATGTGCTGTAAAATGAATTCAAATCTCCTTGTCATTAAGTGTCAATGAACACTTTTGGTCGGGATTCCAACACCGCGCAACCCTCGAAGCCGACAGAAATTTAAATTCAGCTAATAAACAAACAATGTAAGTATTCTCAAACCTGAATCACACCAGGTTTGTTTTGGTGAAAAATAGGCAATGCGACGGAAGTCAAATTAGAGAAGTAATAAACTACTAGAGAAGCAAGTAGCCTACTGTTGTAGAAATCTTTTTTCAAAATGTCCTCTGAGACTATTTTCTGACAGATTTAATGTAAAGTCAATTTGCATCTGTCGGTAAACATTTTCAGTGCACTTTCTCGTTGTGATTCTCACCAACACAGAACAACTAATGTAGAAAAAAATATTACAAAATGTTGCAAAAGATGTGTTGCCTCGACCCTGGATTGAACCAGGGACCTTCAGATCTTCAGTCTGACGCTCTCCCGACTGAGCTATCGAGGCGATAACCTGGCCAGTACGGGGATCGAACCCGCGACATTTGCGTTATTAGCACAACGCTCTAACCAACTGAGCTAACCGGCCATGTGCAGTAAATTGAATTCAAATCTCCTTGTCAAGTGTCAATGAACACTTTTGGTCGGGATTCCAACACCGCGCAACCCTCGAAGCCGACAGAAATTGAAATTCAGCTAATAAACAAACAATGTAAGTATTCTCAAACCTGAATCACACCAGGTTTGTTTTGGTGAAAAATAGGCAATGCGACGGAAGTCAAATTAGAGAAGTAGAGAAGCAAGTACTGTTGTAGAAATCTTTTTTCAAAATGTTCTCTGAGACTATTTTCTGACAGATTTAATGTAAAGTCAATTTGCATCTGTCGGTAAACATTTTCAGTGTACTTTCTCGTTGTGATTCTCACCAACACAGAACAACTAATGTAGAAAACAATATTACAAAATGTTGCAAAAGATGTGTTGCCTCGACCCGGGATTGAACCAGGGACCTTCAGATCTTCAGTCTGACGCTCTCCCGACTGAGCTATCGAGGCGATAACCTGGCCAGTACGGGGATCGAACCCGCGACATTTGCGTTATTAGCACAACGCTCTAACCAACTGAGCTAACCGGCCATGTGCTGTAAATTCAATTCAAATCTCCTTGTCAAGTGTCAATGAACACTTTTGGTCGGGATTCCAACACCGCGCAACCCTCGGAGCCGACAGAAATTGAAATTCAGCTAATAAACAAACAATGTAAGTATTCTCAAACCTGAATCACACCAGGTTTGTTTTGGTGAAAAATAAGCAATGCGATGGAAGTCAAATTAGAGAAGCAATAACTACTAGAGAAGCAAGTAGCCTACTGTAGTAGAAATCTTTTTTCAAAATGTTCTCTGAGACTATTTTCTGACAGATTTAATGTAAAGTCAATTTGCATCTGTCGGTAAACATTTTCAGTGCACTTTCTCGTTGTGATTCTCACCAACACAGAACAACTAATGTAGAAAAAAATATTACAAAAGATGTGTTGCCTCGACCCTGGATTGAACCAGGGACCTTCAGATCTTCAGTCTGACGCTCTCCCGACTGAGCTATCGAGGCGATAACCTGGCCAGTACGGGGATCGAACCCGCGACATTTGCGTTATTAGCACAACGCTCTAACCAACTGAGCTAACCGGCCATGTGCTGTAAATTCAATTCAAATCTCCTTGTCAAGTGTCAATGAACACTTTTGGTCGGGATTCCAACACCGCGCAACCCTCGGAGCCGACAGAAATTGAAATTCAGCTAATAAACAAACAATGTAAGTATTCTCAAACCTGAATCACACCAGGTTTGTTTTGGTGAAAAATAAGCAATGCGATGGAAGTCAAATTAGAGAAGCAATAACTACTAGAGAAGCAAGTAGCCTACTGTAGTAGAAATCTTTTTTCAAAATGTTCTCTGAGACTATTTTCTGACAGATTTAATGTAAAGTCAATTTGCATCTGTCGGTAAACATTTTCAGTGCACTTTCTCGTTGTGATTCTCACCAACACAGAACAACTAATGCAGAAAAAAATATTACAAAAGATGTGTTGCCTCGACCCTGGATTGAACCAGGGACCTTCAGATCTTCAGTCTGACGCTCTCCCGACTGAGCTATCGAGGCGATAACCTGGCCAGTACGGGGATCGAACCCGCGACATTTGCGTTATTAGCACAACGCTCTAATCAACTGAGCTAACCGGCCATGTACTGTAAATTGAATTCAAATCTCCTTGTCATTAAGTGTCAATGAACACTTTTGGTCGGGATTCCAACACCGCGCAACCCTCGAAGCCGACAGAAATTGAAATTCAGCTAATAAACAAAAAATGTAAGTATTCTCAAACCTGAATCACACCAGGTTTGTTTTGGTGAAAAATAGGCAATGCGATGGATGTAAAATTAGAGAAGTAATAACTACTAGAGAAGCAAGTAGCCTACTGTTGTAGAAATCTTTTTTCAAAATGTTCTCTGAGACTATTTTCTGACAGATTTAATGTAAAGTCAATTTGCATCTGTCGGTAAACATTTTCAGTGTACTTTCTCGTTGTGATTCTCACCAACACAGAACAACTAATGTAGAAAAAAATATTACAAAATGTTGCAAAAGATGTGTTGCCTCGACCCGGGATTGAACCAGGGACCTTCAGATCTTCAGTCTGACGCTCTCCCGACTGAGCTATCGAGGCGATAACCTGGCCAGTACGGGGATCGAACCCGCGACATTTGCGTTATTAGCACAACGCTCTAATCAACTGAGCTAAGCGGCCATGTACTGTAAATTGAATTCAAATCTCCTTGTCATTAAGTGTCAATGAACACTTTTGGTCGGGATTCCAACACCGCGCAACCCTCGAAGCCGACAGAAATTGAAATTCAGCTAATAAACAAAAAATGTAAGTATTCTCAAACCTGAATCACACCAGGTTTGTTTTGGTGAAAAATAGGCAATGCGACGGAAGTCAAATTAGAGAAGTAATAAACTACTAGAGAAGCAAGTACTGTTGTAGAAATCTTTTTTCAAAATGTCCTCTGAGACTATTTTCTGACAGATTTAATGTAAAGTCAATTTGCATCTGTCGGTAAACGTTTTTAGTGTACTTTCTCGTTGTGATTCTCACCAACACAGAACAACTAATGTAGAAAAAAATATTACAAAATGTTGCAAAAAATGTGTTGCCTCGACCCGGGATTGAATCATGGACCTTCAGATCTTCAGTCTGACGCTCTCCCGACTGAGCTATCGAGGCGATAACCTGGCCAGTACGGCGATCGAACCCGCGACATTTGCGTTATTAGCACAACGCTCTAACCAACTGAGCTAACCGGCCATGTGCAGTAAATTGAATTCAAATCTCCTTGTCAAGTGTCAATGAACACTTTTGGACGGGATTCCAACACCGCGCAACCCTCGAAGCCGACAGAAATTTAAATTCAGCTAATAAACAAAAAATGTAAGTATTCTCAAACCTGAATCACACCAGGTTTGTTTTGGTGAAAAATAGGCAATGCGATGGATGTAAAATTAGAGAAGTAATAACTACTAGAGAAGCAAGTAGCCTACTGTTGTAGAAATCTTTTTTCAAAATGTTCTCTGAGACTATTTTCTGACAGATTTAATGTAAAGTCAATTTGCATCTGTCGGTAAACATTTTCAGTGTACTTTCTCGTTGTGATTCTCACCAACACAGAACAACAAATGTAGAAAACAATATTACAAAATGTTGCAAAAGATGTGTTGCCTCGACCCGGGATTGAACCAGGGACCTTCAGATCTTCAGTCTGACGCTCTCCCGACTGAGCCATCGAGGCGATAACCTGGCCAGTACGGGGATCGAACCCGCGACATTTGCGTTATTAGCACAACGCTCTAACCAACTGAGCTAACCGGCCATGTGCTGTAAATTGAATTCAAATCTCCTTGTCAAGTGTCAATGAACACTTTTGGTCGGGATTCCAACACCGCGCAACCCTCGAAGCCGACAGAAATTGAAATTCAGCTAATAAACAAAAAATGTAAGTATTCTCAAACCTGAATCACACCAGGTTTGTTTTGGTGAAAAATAGGCAATGCGACGGAAGTCAAATTAGAGAAGTAGAGAAGCAAGTACTGTTGTAGAAATCTTTTTTCAAAATGTTCTCTGAGACTATTTTCTGACAGATTTAATGTAAAGTCAATTTGCATCTGTCGGTAAACATTTTCAGTGTACTTTCTCGTTGTGATTCTCACCAACACAGAACAACTAATGTAGAAAACAATATTACAAAATGTTGCAAAAGATGTGTTGCCTCGACCCGGGATTGAACCAGGGACCTTCAGATCTTCAGTCTGACGCTCTCCCGACTGAGCTATCGAGGCGATAACCTGGCCAGAACGGGGATCGAACCCGCGACATTTGCGTTATTAGCACAACGCTCTAACCAACTGAGCTAACCGGCCATGTGCTGTAAATTCAATTCAAATCTCCTTGTCATTAAGTGTCAATGAACACTTTTGGTCGGGATTCCAACACCGCGCAACCCTCGGAGCCGACAGAAATTTAAATTCAGCTAATAAACAAACAATGTAAGTATTCTCAAACCTGAATCACACCAGGTTTGTTTTGGTGAAAAATAAGCAATGCGATGGATGTAAAATTAGAGAAGTAATAACTACTAGAGAAGCAAGTAGCCTACTGTTGTAGAAATCTTTTTTCAAAATGTTCTCTGAGACTATTTTCTGACAGATTTAATGTAAAGTCAATTTGCATCTGTCGGTAAACATTTTCAGTGTACTTTCTCGTTGTGATTCTCACCAACACAGAACAACAAATGTAGAAAACAATATTACAAAATGTTGCAAAAGATGTGTTGCCTCGACCCGGGATTGAACCAGGGACCTTCAGATCTTCAGCCTGACGCTCTCCCGACTGAGCCATCGAGGCGATAACCTGGCCAGAACGGGGATCGAACCCGCGACATTTGCGTTATTAGCACAACGCTCTAACCAAGTGAGCTAACCGGCCATGTGCAGTAAATTGAATTCAAATCTCCTTGTCAAGTGTCAATGAACACTTTTGGTCGGGATTCCAACACCGCGCAACCCTCGAAGCCGACAGAAATTTAAATTCAGCTAATAAACAAAAAATGTAAGTATTCTCAAACCTGAATCACACCAGGTTTGTTTTGGTGAAAAATAGGCAATGCGATGGAAGTCAAATTAGAGAAGTAATAACTACTAGAGAAGTAAGTAGCCTACTGTAGTAGAAATCTTTTTTCAAAATGTTCTCTGAGACTATTTTCTGACAGATTTAATGTAAAGTCAATTTGCATCTGTCGGTAAACATTTTCAGTGCACTTTCTCGTTGTGATTCTCACCAACACAGAACAACTAATGTAGAAAAAAATATTACAAAAGATGTGTTGCCTCGACCCGGGATTGAACCAGGGACCTTCAGATCTTCAGTCTGACGCTCTCCCGACTGAGCTATCGAGGCGATAACCTGGCCAGTACGGGGATCGAACCCGCGACATTTGCGTTATTAGCACAACGCTCTAATCAACTGAGCTAACCGGCCATGTACTGTAAATTGAATTCAAATCTCCTTGTCATTAAGTGTCAATGAACACTTTTGGTCGGGATTCCAACACCGCGCAACCCTCGAAGCCGACAGAAATTTAAATTCAGCTAATAAACAAAAAATGTAAGTATTCTCAAACCTGAATCACACCAGGTTTGTTTTGGTGAAAAATAGGCAATGCGACGGAAGTCAAATTAGAGAAGTAATAAACTACTAGAGAAGCAAGTACTGTTGTAGAAATCTTTTTTCAAAATGTCCTCTGAGACTATTTTCTGACAGATTTAATGTAAAGTCAATTTGCATCTGTCGGTAAACGTTTTTAGTGTACTTTCTCGTTGTGATTCTCACCAACACAGAACAACTAATGTAGAAAAAAATATTACAAAATGTTGCAAAAAATGTGTTGCCTCGACCCGGGATTGAATCATGGACCTTCAGATCTTCAGTCTGACGCTCTCCCGACTGAGCTATCGAGGCGATAACCTGGCCAGTACGGCGATCGAACCCGCGACATTTGCGTTATTAGCACAACGCTCTAACCAACTGAGCTAACCGGCCATGTGCAGTAAATTGAATTCAAATCTCCTTGTCAAGTGTCAATGAACACTTTTGGACGGGATTCCAACACCGCGCAACCCTCGAAGCCGACAGAAATTGAAATTCAGCTAATAAACAAAAAATGTAAGTATTCTCAAACCTGAATCACACCAGGTTTGTTTTGGTGAAAAATAGGCAATGCGATGGAAGTCAAATTAGAGAAGTAATAACTACTAGAGAAGTAAGTAGCCTACTGTAGTAGAAATCTTTTTTCAAAATGTTCTCTGAGACTATTTTCTGACAGATTTAATGTAAAGTCAATTTGCATCTGTCGGTAAACATTTTCAGTGCACTTTCTCGTTGTGATTCTCACCAACACAGAACAACTAATGTAGAAAAAAATATTACAAAAGATGTGTTGCCTCGACCCGGGATTGAACCAGGGACCTTCAGATCTTCAGTCTGACGCTCTCCCGACTGAGCTATCGAGGCGATAACCTGGCCAGTACGGGGATCGAACCCGCGACATTTGCGTTATTAGCACAACGCTCTAATCAACTGAGCTAACCGGCCATGTACTGTAAATTGAATTCAAACCTCCTTGTCATTAAGTGTCAATGAACACTTTTGGTCGGGATTCCAACACCGCGCAACCCTCGAAGCCGACAGAAATTGAAATTCAGCTAATAAACAAAAAATGTAAGTATTCTCAAACCTGAATCACACCAGGTTTGTTTTGGTGAAAAATAGGCAATGCGACGGAAGTCAAATTAGAGAAGTAATAAACTACTAGAGAAGCAAGTACTGTTGTAGAAATCTTTTTTCAAAATGTCCTCTGAGACTATTTTCTGACAGATTTAATGTAAAGTCAATTTGCATCTGTCGGTAAACGTTTTTAGTGTACTTTCTCGTTGTGATTCTCACCAACACAGAACAACTAATGTAGAAAAAAATATTACAAAATGTTGCAAAAAATGTGTTGCCTCGACCCGGGATTGAATCATGGACCTTCAGATCTTCAGTCTGACGCTCTCCCGACTGAGCTATCGAGGCGATAACCTGGCCAGTACGGCGATCGAACCCGCGACATTTGCGTTATTAGCACAACGCTCTAACCAACTGAGCTAACCGGCCATGTGCAGTAAATTGAATTCAAATCTCCTTGTCAAGTGTCAATGAACACTTTTGGACGGGATTCCAACACCGCGCAACCCTCGAAGCCGACAGAAATTTAAATTCAGCTAATAAACAAAAAATGTAAGTATTCTCAAACCTGAATCACACCAGGTTTGTTTTGGTGAAAAATAGGCAATGCGATGGATGTAAAATTAGAGAAGTAATAACTACTAGAGAAGCAAGTAGCCTACTGTTGTAGAAATCTTTTTTCAAAATGTTCTCTGAGACTATTTTCTGACAGATTTAATGTAAAGTCAATTTGCATCTGTCGGTAAACATTTTCAGTGTACTTTCTCGTTGTGATTCTCACCAACACAGAACAACAAATGTAGAAAAAAATATTACAAAATGTTGCAAAAGATGTGTTGCCTCGACCCGGGATTGAACCAGGGAGCTTCAGATCTTCAGTCTGACGCTCTCCCGACTGAGCTATCGAGGCGATAACCTGGCCAGTACGGGGATCGAACCCGCGACATTTGCGTTATTAGCACAACGCTCTAACCAACTGAGCTAACCGGCCATGTGCTGTAAATTGAATTCAAATCTCCTTGTCAAGTGTCAATGAACACTTTTGGTCGGGATTCCAACACCGCGCAACCCTCGGAGCCGACAGAAATTGAAATTCAGCTAATAAACAAACAATGTAAGTATTCTCAAACCTGAATCACACCAGGTTTGTTTTGGTGAAAAATAGGCAATGCGACGGAAGTCAAATTAGAGAAGTAATAAACTACTAGAGAAGCAAGTACTGTTGTAGAAATCTTTTTTCAAAATGTTCTCTGAGACTATTTTCTGACAGATTTAATGTAAAGTCAATTTGCATCTGTCGGTAAACATTTTCAGTGTACTTTCTCGTTGTGATTCTCACCAACACAGAACAACAAATGTAGAAAACAATATTACAAAATGTTGCAAAAGATGTGTTGCCTCGACCCGGGATTGAACCAGGGAGCTTCAGATCTTCAGTCTGACGCTCTCCCGACTGAGCTATCGAGGCGATAACCTGGCCAGTACGGGGATCGAACCCGCGACATTTGCGTTATTAGCACAACGCTCTAATCAACTGAGCTAACCGGCCATGTACTGTAAATTGAATTCAAATCTCCTTGTCATTAAGTGTCAATGAACACTTTTGGTCGGGATTCCAACACCGCGCAACCCTCGAAGCCGACAGAAATTGAAATTCAGCTAATAAACAAAAAATGTAAGTATTCTCAAACCTGAATCACACCAGGTTTGTTTTGGTGAAAAATAGGCAATGCGACGGAAGTCAAATTAGAGAAGTAATAAACTACTAGAGAAGCAAGTACTGTTGTAGAAATCTTTTTTCAAAATGTCCTCTGAGACTATTTTCTGACAGATTTAATGTAAAGTCAATTTGCATCTGTCGGTAAACGTTTTTAGTGTACTTTCTCGTTGTGATTCTCACCAACACAGAACAACTAATGTAGAAAAAAATATTACAAAATGTTGCAAAAAATGTGTTGCCTCGACCCGGGATTGAATCATGGACCTTCAGATCTTCAGTCTGACGCTCTCCCGACTGAGCTATCGAGGCGATAACCTGGCCAGTACGGCGATCGAACCCGCGACATTTGCGTTATTAGCACAACGCTCTAACCAACTGAGCTAACCGGCCATGTGCAGTAAATTGAATTCAAATCTCCTTGTCAAGTGTCAATGAACACTTTTGGACGGGATTCCAACACCGCGCAACCCTCGAAGCCGACAGAAATTTAAATTCAGCTAATAAACAAAAAATGTAAGTATTCTCAAACCTGAATCACACCAGGTTTGTTTTGGTGAAAAATAGGCAATGCGATGGAAGTCAAATTAGAGAAGTAATAACTACTAGAGAAGTAAGTAGCCTACTGTAGTAGAAATCTTTTTTCAAAATGTTCTCTGAGACTATTTTCTGACAGATTTAATGTAAAGTCAATTTGCATCTGTCGGTAAACATTTTCAGTGCACTTTCTCGTTGTGATTCTCACCAACACAGAACAACTAATGTAGAAAAAAATATTACAAAAGATGTGTTGCCTCGACCCGGGATTGAACCAGGGACCTTCAGATCTTCAGTCTGACGCTCTCCCGACTGAGCTATCGAGGCGATAACCTGGCCAGTACGGGGATCGAACCCGCGACATTTGCGTTATTAGCACAACGCTCTAATCAACTGAGCTAACCGGCCATATACTGTAAATTGAATTCAAACCTCCTTGTCATTAAGTGTCAATGAACACTTTTGGTCGGGATTCCAACACCGCGCAACCCTCGAAGCCGACAGAAATTGAAATTCAGCTAATAAACAAAAAATGTAAGTATTCTCAAACCTGAATCACACCAGGTTTGTTTTGGTGAAAAATAGGCAATGCGACGGAAGTCAAATTAGAGAAGTAATAAACTACTAGAGAAGCAAGTACTGTTGTAGAAATCTTTTTTCAAAATGTCCTCTGAGACTATTTTCTGACAGATTTAATGTAAAGTCAATTTGCATCTGTCGGTAAACGTTTTTAGTGTACTTTCTCGTTGTGATTCTCACCAACACAGAACAACTAATGTAGAAAAAAATATTACAAAATGTTGCAAAAAATGTGTTGCCTCGACCCGGGATTGAATCATGGACCTTCAGATCTTCAGTCTGACGCTCTCCCGACTGAGCTATCGAGGCGATAACCTGGCCAGTACGGCGATCGAACCCGCGACATTTGCGTTATTAGCACAACGCTCTAACCAACTGAGCTAACCGGCCATGTGCAGTAAATTGAATTCAAATCTCCTTGTCAAGTGTCAATGAACACTTTTGGACGGGATTCCAACACCGCGCAACCCTCGAAGCCGACAGAAATTTAAATTCAGCTAATAAACAAAAAATGTAAGTATTCTCAAACCTGAATCACACCAGGTTTGTTTTGGTGAAAAATAGGCAATGCGATGGATGTAAAATTAGAGAAGTAATAACTACTAGAGAAGCAAGTAGCCTACTGTTGTAGAAATCTTTTTTCAAAATGTTCTCTGAGACTATTTTCTGACAGATTTAATGTAAAGTCAATTTGCATCTGTCGGTAAACATTTTCAGTGTACTTTCTCGTTGTGATTCTCACCAACACAGAACAACAAATGTAGAAAACAATATTACAAAATGTTGCAAAAGATGTGTTGCCTCGACCCGGGATTGAACCAGGGACCTTCAGATCTTCAGTCTGACGCTCTCCCGACTGAGCTATCGAGGCGATAACCTGGCCAGTACGGGGATCGAACCCGCGACATTTGCGTTATTAGCACAACGCTCTAACCAACTGAGCTAACCGGCCATGTGCTGTAAATTGAATTCAAATCTCCTTGTCATTAAGTGTCAATGAACACTTTTGGTCGGGATTCCAACACCGCGCAACCCTCGAAGCCGACAGAAATTGAAATTCAGCTAATAAACAAACAATGTAAGTATTCTCAAACCTGAATCACACCAGGTTTGTTTTGGTGAAAAATAGGCAATGCGACGGAAGTCAAATTAGAGAAGTAATAAACTACTAGAGAAGCAAGTAGCCTACTGTTGTAGAAATCTTTTTTCAAAATGTCCTCTGAGACTATTTTCTGACAGATTTAATGTAAAGTCAATTTGCATCTGTCGGTAAACATTTTCAGTGCACTTTCTCGTTGTGATTCTCACCAACACAGAACAACTAATGTAGAAAAAAATATTACAAAATGTTGCAAAAGATGTGTTGCCTCGACCCTGGATTGAACCAGGGACCTTCAGATCTTCAGTCTGACGCTCTCCCGACTGAGCTATCGAGGCGATAACCTGGCCAGTACGGGGATCGAACCCGCGACATTTGCGTTATTAGCACAACGCTCTAATCAACTGAGCTAACCGGCCATGTGCAGTAAATTGAATTCAAATCTCCTTGTCAAGTGTCAATGAACACTTTTGGTCGGGATTCCAACACCGCGCAACCCTCGAAGCCGACAGAAATTGAAATTCAGCTAATAAACAAAAAATGTAAGTATTCTCAAACCTGAATCACACCAGGTTTGTTTTGGTGAAAAATAGGCAATGCGACGGAAGTCAAATTAGAGAAGTAGAGAAGCAAGTACTGTTGTAGAAATCTTTTTTCAAAATGTTCTCTGAGACTATTTTCTGACAGATTTAATGTAAAGTCAATTTGCATCTGTCGGTAAACATTTTCAGTGTACTTTCTCGTTGTGATTCTCACCAACACAGAACAACAAATGTAGAAAAAAATATTACAAAATGTTGCAAAAGATGTGTTGCCTCGACCCGGGATTGAACCAGGGACCTTCAGATCTTCAGTCTGACGCTCTCCCGACTGAGCTATCGAGGCGATAACCTGGCCAGTACGGGGATCGAACCCGCGACATTTGCGTTATTAGCACAACGCTCTAACCAACTGAGCTAACCGGCCATGTGCTGTAAATTCAATTCAAATCTCCTTGTCAAGTGTCAATGAACACTTTTGGTCGGGATTCCAACACCGCGCAACCCTCGGAGCCGACAGAAATTTAAATTCAGCTAATAAACAAACAATGTAAGTATTCTCAAACCTGAATCACACCAGGTTTGTTTTGGTGAAAAATAAGCAATGCGATGGAAGTCAAATTAGAGAAGCAATAACTACTAGAGAAGCAAGTAGCCTACTGTAGTAGAAATCTTTTTTCAAAATGTTCTCTGAGACTATTTTCTGACAGATTTAATGTAAAGTCAATTTGCATCTGTCGGTAAACATTTTCAGTGCACTTTCTCGTTGTGATTCTCACCAACACAGAACAACTAATGTAGAAAAAAATATTACAAAAGATGTGTTGCCTCGACCCTGGATTGAACCAGGGACCTTCAGATCTTCAGTCTGACGCTCTCCCGACTGAGCTATCGAGGCGATAACCTGGCCAGTACGGGGATCGAACCCGCGACATTTGCGTTATTAGCACAACGCTCTAACCAACTGAGCTAACCGGCCATGTACTGTAAATTGAATTCAAATCTCCTTGTCATTAAGTGTCAATGAACACTTTTGGTCGGGATTCCAACACCGCGCAACCCTCGAAGCCGACAGAAATTGAAATTCAGCTAATAAACAAAAAATGTAAGTATTCTCAAACCTGAATCACACCAGGTTTGTTTTGGTGAAAAATAGGCAATGCGATGGATGTAAAATTAGAGAAGTAATAACTACTAGAGAAGCAAGTAGCCTACTGTTGTAGAAATCTTTTTTCAAAATGTTCTCTGAGACTATTTTCTGACAGATTTAATGTAAAGTCAATTTGCATCTGTCGGTAAACATTTTCAGTGTACTTTCTCGTTGTGATTCTCACCAACACAGAACAACAAATGTAGAAAACAATATTACAAAAGATGTGTTGCCTCGACCCGGGATTGAACCAGGGACCTTCAGATCTTCAGTCTGACGCTCTCCCGACTGAGCTATCGAGGCGATAACCTGGCCAGTACGGGGATCGAACCCGCGACATTTGCGTTATTAGCACAACGCTCTAATCAACTGAGCTAACCGGCCATGTACTGTAAATTGAATTCAAATCTCCTTGTCATTAAGTGTCAATGAACACTTTTGGTCGGGATTCCAACACCGCGCAACCCTCGAAGCCGACAGAAATTGAAATTCAGCTAATAAACAAAAAATGTAAGTATTCTCAAACCTGAATCACACCAGGTTTGTTTTGGTGAAAAATAGGCAATGCGACGGAAGTCAAATTAGAGAAGTAATAAACTACTAGAGAAGCAAGTACTGTTGTAGAAATCTTTTTTCAAAATGTCCTCTGAGACTATTTTCTGACAGATTTAATGTAAAGTCAATTTGCATCTGTCGGTAAACGTTTTTAGTGTACTTTCTCGTTGTGATTCTCACCAACACAGAACAACTAATGTAGAAAAAAATATTACAAAATGTTGCAAAAAATGTGTTGCCTCGACCCGGGATTGAATCATGGACCTTCAGATCTTCAGTCTGACGCTCTCCCGACTGAGCTATCGAGGCGATAACCTGGCCAGTACGGCGATCGAACCCGCGACATTTGCGTTATTAGCACAACGCTCTAACCAACTGAGCTAACCGGCCATGTGCAGTAAATTGAATTCAAATCTCCTTGTCAAGTGTCAATGAACACTTTTGGACGGGATTCCAACACCGCGCAACCCTCGAAGCCGACAGAAATTTAAATTCAGCTAATAAACAAAAAATGTAAGTATTCTCAAACCTGAATCACACCAGGTTTGTTTTGGTGAAAAATAGGCAATGCGATGGAAGTCAAATTAGAGAAGTAATAACTACTAGAGAAGTAAGTAGCCTACTGTAGTAGAAATCTTTTTTCAAAATGTTCTCTGAGACTATTTTCTGACAGATTTAATGTAAAGTCAATTTGCATCTGTCGGTAAACATTTTCAGTGCACTTTCTCGTTGTGATTCTCACCAACACAGAACAACTAATGTAGAAAAAAATATTACAAAAGATGTGTTGCCTCGACCCGGGATTGAACCAGGGACCTTCAGATCTTCAGTCTGACGCTCTCCCGACTGAGCTATCGAGGCGATAACCTGGCCAGTACGGGGATCGAACCCGCGACATTTGCGTTATTAGCACAACGCTCTAATCAACTGAGCTAACCGGCCATATACTGTAAATTGAATTCAAACCTCCTTGTCATTAAGTGTCAATGAACACTTTTGGTCGGGATTCCAACACCGCGCAACCCTCGAAGCCGACAGAAATTGAAATTCAGCTAATAAACAAAAAATGTAAGTATTCTCAAACCTGAATCACACCAGGTTTGTTTTGGTGAAAAATAGGCAATGCGACGGAAGTCAAATTAGAGAAGTAATAAACTACTAGAGAAGCAAGTACTGTTGTAGAAATCTTTTTTCAAAATGTCCTCTGAGACTATTTTCTGACAGATTTAATGTAAAGTCAATTTGCATCTGTCGGTAAACGTTTTTAGTGTACTTTCTCGTTGTGATTCTCACCAACACAGAACAACTAATGTAGAAAAAAATATTACAAAATGTTGCAAAAAATGTGTTGCCTCGACCCGGGATTGAATCATGGACCTTCAGATCTTCAGTCTGACGCTCTCCCGACTGAGCTATCGAGGCGATAACCTGGCCAGTACGGCGATCGAACCCGCGACATTTGCGTTATTAGCACAACGCTCTAACCAACTGAGCTAACCGGCCATGTGCAGTAAATTGAATTCAAATCTCCTTGTCAAGTGTCAATGAACACTTTTGGACGGGATTCCAACACCGCGCAACCCTCGAAGCCGACAGAAATTGAAATTCAGCTAATAAACAAAAAATGTAAGTATTCTCAAACCTGAATCACACCAGGTTTGTTTTGGTGAAAAATAGGCAATGCGATGGATGTAAAATTAGAGAAGTAATAACTACTAGAGAAGCAAGTAGCCTACTGTTGTAGAAATCTTTTTTCAAAATGTTCTCTGAGACTATTTTCTGACAGATTTAATGTAAAGTCAATTTGCATCTGTCGGTAAACATTTTCAGTGTACTTTCTCGTTGTGATTCTCACCAACACAGAACAACAAATGTAGAAAACAATATTACAAAAGATGTGTTGCCTCGACCCGGGATTGAACCAGGGACCTTCAGATCTTCAGTCTGACGCTCTCCCGACTGAGCTATCGAGGCGATAACCTGGCCAGTACGGGGATCGAACCCGCGACATTTGCGTTATTAGCACAACGCTCTAACCAACTGAGCTAACCGGCCATGTGCTGTAAAATGAATTCAAATCTCCTTGTCATTAAGTGTCAATGAACACTTTTGGTCGGGATTCCAACACCGCGCAACCCTCGAAGCCGACAGAAATTTAAATTCAGCTAATAAACAAACAATGTAAGTATTCTCAAACCTGAATCACACCAGGTTTGTTTTGGTGAAAAATAGGCAATGCGACGGAAGTCAAATTAGAGAAGTAATAAACTACTAGAGAAGCAAGTAGCCTACTGTTGTAGAAATCTTTTTTCAAAATGTCCTCTGAGACTATTTTCTGACAGATTTAATGTAAAGTCAATTTGCATCTGTCGGTAAACATTTTCAGTGCACTTTCTCGTTGTGATTCTCACCAACACAGAACAACTAATGTAGAAAAAAATATTACAAAATGTTGCAAAAGATGTGTTGCCTCGACCCTGGATTGAACCAGGGACCTTCAGATCTTCAGTCTGACGCTCTCCCGACTGAGCTATCGAGGCGATAACCTGGCCAGTACGGGGATCGAACCCGCGACATTTGCGTTATTAGCACAACGCTCTAATCAACTGAGCTAACCGGCCATGTGCAGTAAATTGAATTCAAATCTCCTTGTCAAGTGTCAATGAACACTTTTGGTCGGGATTCCAACACCGCGCAACCCTCGAAGCCGACAGAAATTGAAATTCAGCTAATAAACAAAAAATGTAAGTATTCTCAAACCTGAATCACACCAGGTTTGTTTTGGTGAAAAATAGGCAATGCGACGGAAGTCAAATTAGAGAAGTAGAGAAGCAAGTACTGTTGTAGAAATCTTTTTTCAAAATGTTCTCTGAGACTATTTTCTGACAGATTTAATGTAAAGTCAATTTGCATCTGTCGGTAAACATTTTCAGTGTACTTTCTCGTTGTGATTCTCACCAACACAGAACAACTAATGTAGAAAAAAATATTACAAAATGTTGCAAAAGATGTGTTGCCTCGACCCGGGATTGAACCAGGGACCTTCAGATCTTCAGTCTGACGCTCTCCCGACTGAGCTATCGAGGCGATAACCTGGCCAGTACGGGGATCGAACCCGCGACATTTGCGTTATTAGCACAACGCTCTAACCAACTGAGCTAACCGGCCATGTGCTGTAAATTCAATTCAAATCTCCTTGTCAAGTGTCAATGAACACTTTTGGTCGGGATTCCAACACCGCGCAACCCTCGGAGCCGACAGAAATTTAAATTCAGCTAATAAACAAACAATGTAAGTATTCTCAAACCTGTATCACACCAGGTTTGTTTTGGTGAAAAATAAGCAATGCGATGGAAGTCAAATTAGAGAAGCAATAACTACTAGAGAAGCAAGTAGCCTACTGTAGTAGAAATCTTTTTTCAAAATGTTCTCTGAGACTATTTTCTGACAGATTTAATGTAAAGTCAATTTGCATCTGTCGGTAAACATTTTCAGTGCACTTTCTCGTTGTGATTCTCACCAACACAGAACAACTAATGTAGAAAAAAATATTACAAAAGATGTGTTGCCTCGACCCTGGATTGAACCAGGGACCTTCAGATCTTCAGTCTGACGCTCTCCCGACTGAGCTATCGAGGCGATAACCTGGCCAGTACGGGGATCGAACCCGCGACATTTGCGTTATTAGCACAACGCTCTAACCAACTGAGCTAACCGGCCATGTACTGTAAATTGAATTCAAATCTCCTTGTCATTAAGTGTCAATGAACACTTTTGGTCGGGATTCCAACACCGCGCAACCCTCGGAGCCGACAGAAATTTAAATTCAGCTAATAAACAAAAAATGTAAGTATTCTCAAACCTGAATCACACCAGGTTTGTTTTGGTGAAAAATAGGCAATGCGATGGATGTAAAATTAGAGAAGTAATAACTACTAGAGAAGCAAGTAGCCTACTGTTGTAGAAATCTTTTTTCAAAATGTTCTCTGAGACTATTTTCTGACAGATTTAATGTAAAGTCAATTTGCATCTGTCGGTAAACATTTTCAGTGTACTTTCTCGTTGTGATTCTCACCAACACAGAACAACAAATGTAGAAAACAATATTACAAAAGATGTGTTGCCTCGACCCGGGATTGAACCAGGGACCTTCAGATCTTCAGTCTGACGCTCTCCCGACTGAGCTATCGAGGCGATAACCTGGCCAGTACGGGGATCGAACCCGCGACATTTGCGCTATTAGCACAACGCTCTAATCAACTGAGCTAACCGGCCATGTACTGTAAATTGAATTCAAATCTCCTTGTCATTAAGTGTCAATGAACACTTTTGGTCGGGATTCCAACACCGCGCAACCCTCGAAGCCGACAGAAATTGAAATTCAGCTAATAAACAAAAAATGTAAGTATTCTCAAACCTGAATCACACCAGGTTTGTTTTGGTGAAAAATAGGCAATGCGACGGAAGTCAAATTAGAGAAGTAATAAACTACTAGAGAAGCAAGTACTGTTGTAGAAATCTTTTTTCAAAATGTCCTCTGAGACTATTTTCTGACAGATTTAATGTAAAGTCAATTTGCATCTGTCGGTAAACGTTTTTAGTGTACTTTCTCGTTGTGATTCTCACCAACACAGAACAACTAATGTAGAAAAAAATATTACAAAATGTTGCAAAAAATGTGTTGCCTCGACCCGGGATTGAATCATGGACCTTCAGATCTTCAGTCTGACGCTCTCCCGACTGAGCTATCGAGGCGATAACCTGGCCAGTACGGCGATCGAACCCGCGACATTTGCGTCATTAGCACAACGCTCTAACCAACTGAGCTAACCGGCCATGTGCAGTAAATTGAATTCAAATCTCCTTGTCAAGTGTCAATGAACACTTTTGGACGGGATTCCAACACCGCGCAACCCTCGAAGCCGACAGAAATTTAAATTCAGCTAATAAACAAAAAATGTAAGTATTCTCAAACCTGAATCACACCAGGTTTGTTTTGGTGAAAAATAGGCAATGCGATGGAAGTCAAATTAGAGAAGTAATAACTACTAGAGAAGTAAGTAGCCTACTGTAGTAGAAATCTTTTTTCAAAATGTTCTCTGAGACTATTTTCTGACAGATTTAATGTAAAGTCAATTTGCATCTGTCGGTAAACATTTTCAGTGCACTTTCTCGTTGTGATTCTCACCAACACAGAACAACTAATGTAGAAAAAAATATTACAAAAGATGTGTTGCCTCGACCCGGGATTGAACCAGGGACCTTCAGATCTTCAGTCTGACGCTCTCCCGACTGAGCTATCGAGGCGATAACCTGGCCAGTACGGGGATCGAACCCGCGACATTTGCGTTATTAGCACAACGCTCTAATCAACTGAGCTAACCGGCCATGTACTGTAAATTGAATTCAAACCTCCTTGTCATTAAGTGTCAATGAACACTTTTGGTCGGGATTCCAACACCGCGCAACCCTCGAAGCCGACAGAAATTGAAATTCAGCTAATAAACAAAAAATGTAAGTATTCTCAAACCTGAATCACACCAGGTTTGTTTTGGTGAAAAATAGGCAATGCGACGGAAGTCAAATTAGAGAAGTAATAAACTACTAGAGAAGCAAGTACTGTTGTAGAAATCTTTTTTCAAAATGTCCTCTGAGACTATTTTCTGACAGATTTAATGTAAAGTCAATTTGCATCTGTCGGTAAACGTTTTTAGTGTACTTTCTCGTTGTGATTCTCACCAACACAGAACAACTAATGTAGAAAAAAATATTACAAAATGTTGCAAAAAATGTGTTGCCTCGACCCGGGATTGAATCATGGACCTTCAGATCTTCAGTCTGACGCTCTCCCGACTGAGCTATCGAGGCGATAACCTGGCCAGTACGGGGATCGAACCCGCGACATTTGCGTTATTAGCACAACGCTCTAACCAACTGAGCTAACCGGCCATGTGCAGTAAATTGAATTCAAATCTCCTTGTCAAGTGTCAATGAACACTTTTGGACGGGATTCCAACACCGCGCAACCCTCGAAGCCGACAGAAATTGAAATTCAGCTAATAAACAAAAAATGTAAGTATTCTCAAACCTGAATCACACCAGGTTTGTTTTGGTGAAAAATAGGCAATGCGATGGATGTAAAATTAGAGAAGTAATAACTACTAGAGAAGCAAGTAGCCTACTGTTGTAGAAATCTTTTTTCAAAATGTTCTCTGAGACTATTTTCTGACAGATTTAATGTAAAGTCAATTTGCATCTGTCGGTAAACATTTTCAGTGTACTTTCTCGTTGTGATTCTCACCAACACAGAACAACAAATGTAGAAAACAATATTACAAAATGTTGCAAAAGATGTGTTGCCTCGACCCGGGATTGAACCAGGGACCTTCAGATCTTCAGTCTGACGCTCTCCCGACTGAGCTATCGAGGCGATAACCTGGCCAGTACGGGGATCGAACCCGCGACATTTGCGTTATTAGCACAACGCTCTAACCAACTGAGCTAACCGGCCATGTGCTGTAAAATGAATTCAAATCTCCTTGTCATTAAGTGTCAATGAACACTTTTGGTCGGGATTCCAACACCGCGCAACCCTCGAAGCCGACAGAAATTGAAATTCAGCTAATAAACAAACAATGTAAGTATTCTCAAACCTGAATCACACCAGGTTTGTTTTGGTGAAAAATAGGCAATGCGACGGAAGTCAAATTAGAGAAGTAATAAACTACTAGAGAAGCAAGTAGCCTACTGTTGTAGAAATCTTTTTTCAAAATGTCCTCTGAGACTATTTTCTGACAGATTTAATGTAAAGTCAATTTGCATCTGTCGGTAAACATTTTCAGTGCACTTTCTCGTTGTGATTCTCACCAACACAGAACAACTAATGTAGAAAAAAATATTACAAAATGTTGCAAAAGATGTGTTGCCTCGACCCTGGATTGAACCAGGGACCTTCAGATCTTCAGTCTGACGCTCTCCCGACTGAGCTATCGAGGCGATAACCTGGCCAGTACGGGGATCGAACCCGCGACATTTGCGTTATTAGCACAACGCTCTAATCAACTGAGCTAACCGGCCATGTGCAGTAAATTGAATTCAAATCTCCTTGTCAAGTGTCAATGAACACTTTTGGTCGGGATTCCAACACCGCGCAACCCTCGAAGCCGACAGAAATTGAAATTCAGCTAATAAACAAAAAATGTAAGTATTCTCAAACCTGAATCACACCAGGTTTGTTTTGGTGAAAAATAGGCAATGCGACGGAAGTCAAATTAGAGAAGTAGAGAAGCAAGTACTGTTGTAGAAATCTTTTTTCAAAATGTTCTCTGAGACTATTTTCTGACAGATTTAATGTAAAGTCAATTTGCATCTGTCGGTAAACATTTTCAGTGTACTTTCTCGTTGTGATTCTCACCAACACAGAACAACTAATGTAGAAAAAAATATTACAAAATGTTGCAAAAGATGTGTTGCCTCGACCCGGGATTGAACCAGGGACCTTCAGATCTTCAGTCTGACGCTCTCCCGACTGAGCTATCGAGGCGATAACCTGGCCAGTACGGGGATCGAACCCGCGACATTTGCGTTATTAGCACAACGCTCTAACCAACTGAGCTAACCGGCCATGTGCTGTAAATTCAATTCAAATCTCCTTGTCAAGTGTCAATGAACACTTTTGGTCGGGATTCCAACACCGCGCAACCCTCGGAGCCGACAGAAATTTAAATTCAGCTAATAAACAAACAATGTAAGTATTCTCAAACCTGAATCACACCAGGTTTGTTTTGGTGAAAAATAAGCAATGCGATGGAAGTCAAATTAGAGAAGCAATAACTACTAGAGAAGCAAGTAGCCTACTGTAGTAGAAATCTTTTTTCAAAATGTTCTCTGAGACTATTTTCTGACAGATTTAATGTAAAGTCAATTTGCATCTGTCGGTAAACATTTTCAGTGCACTTTCTCGTTGTGATTCTCACCAACACAGAACAACTAATGTAGAAAAAAATATTACAAAAGATGTGTTGCCTCGACCCTGGATTGAACCAGGGACCTTCAGATCTTCAGTCTGACGCTCTCCCGACTGAGCTATCGAGGCGATAACCTGGCCAGTACGGGGATCGAACCCGCGACATTTGCGTTATTAGCACAACGCTCTAACCAACTGAGCTAACCGGCCATGTACTGTAAATTGAATTCAAATCTCCTTGTCATTAAGTGTCAATGAACACTTTTGGTCGGGATTCCAACACCGCGCAACCCTCGAAGCCGACAGAAATTGAAATTCAGCTAATAAACAAAAAATGTAAGTATTCTCAAACCTGAATCACACCAGGTTTGTTTTGGTGAAAAATAGGCAATGCGATGGATGTAAAATTAGAGAAGTAATAACTACTAGAGAAGCAAGTAGCCTACTGTTGTAGAAATCTTTTTTCAAAATGTTCTCTGAGACTATTTTCTGACAGATTTAATGTAAAGTCAATTTGCATCTGTCGGTAAACATTTTCAGTGTACTTTCTCGTTGTGATTCTCACCAACACAGAACAACAAATGTAGAAAACAATATTACAAAATGTTGCAAAAGATGTGTTGCCTCGACCCGGGATTGAACCAGGGACCTTCAGATCTACAGTCTGACGCTCTCCCGACTGAGCTATCGAGGCGATAACCTGGCCAGTACGGGGATCGAACCCGCGACATTTGCGTTATTAGCACAACGCTCTAACCAACTGAGCTAACCGGCCATGTGCTGTAAAATGAATTCAAATCTCCTTGTCAAGTGTCAATGAACACTTTTGGTCGGGATTCCAACACCGCGCAACCCTCGAAGCCGACAGAAATTGAAATTCAGCTAATAAACAAACAATGTAAGTATTCTCAAACCTGAATCACACCAGGTTTGTTTTGGTGAAAAATAGGCAATGCGACGGAAGTCAAATTAGAGAAGTAATAAACTACTAGAGAAGCAAGTACTGTTGTAGAAATCTTTTTTCAAAATGTCCTCTGAGACTATTTTCTGACAGATTTAATGTAAAGTCAATTTGCATCTGTCGGTAAACATTTTCAGTGCACTTTCTCGTTGTGATTCTCACCAACACAGAACAACTAATGTAGAAAAAAATATTACAAAATGTTGCAAAAGATGTGTTGCCTCGACCCTGGATTGAACCAGGGACCTTCAGATCTTCAGTCTGACGCTCTCCCGACTGAGCTATCGAGGCGATAACCTGGCCAGTACGGGGATCGAACCCGCGACATTTGCGTTATTAGCACAACGCTCTAACCAACTGAGCTAACCGGCCATGTGCAGTAAATTGAATTCAAATCTCCTTGTCAAGTGTCAATGAACACTTTTGGTCGGGATTCCAACACCGCGCAACCCTCGAAGCCGACAGAAATTGAAATTCAGCTAATAAACAAAAAATGTAAGTATTCTCAAACCTGAATCACACCAGGTTTGTTTTGGTGAAAAATAGGCAATGCGACGGAAGTCAAATTAGAGAAGTAATAAACTACTAGAGAAGCAAGTACTGTTGTAGAAATCTTTTTTCAAAATGTTCTCTGAGACTATTTTCTGACAGATTTAATGTAAAGTCAATTTGCATCTGTCGGTAAACATTTTCAGTGTACTTTCTCGTTGTGATTCTCACCAACACAGAACAACTAATGTAGAAAACAATATTACAAAATGTTGCAAAAGATGTGTTGCCTCGACCCGGGATTGAACCAGGGACCTTCAGATCTTCAGTCTGACGCTCTCCCGACTGAGCTATCGAGGCGATAACCTGGCCAGTACGGGGATCGAACCCGCGACATTTGCGTTATTAGCACAACGCTCTAACCAACTGAGCTAACCGGCCATGTGCTGTAAATTGAATTCAAATCTCCTTGTCAAGTGTCAATGAACACTTTTGGTCGGGATTCCAACACCGCGCAACCCTCGGAGCCGACAGAAATTTAAATTCAGCTAATAAACAAACAATGTAAGTATTCTCAAACCTGAATCACACCAGGTTTGTTTTGGTGAAAAATAAGCAATGCGATGGAAGTCAAATTGGAGAAGCAATAACTACTAGAGAAGCAAGTAGCCTACTGTAGTAGAAATCTTTTTTCAAAATGTTCTCTGAGACTATTTTCTGACAGATTTAATGTAAAGTCAATTTGCATCTGTCGGTAAACATTTTTAGTGTACTTTCTCGTTGTGATTCTCACCAACACAGAACAACAAATGTAGAAAACAACATTACAAAATGTTGCAAAAGACGTGTTGCCTCGACCCGGGATTGAACCAGGGACCTTCAGATCTTCAGTCTGACGCTCTCCCGACTGAGCTATCAAGGCGATAACCTGGCCAGTACGGGGATCGAACCCGCGACATTTGCGTTATTAGCACAACGCTCTAACCAACTGAGCTAACCGGCCATGTGCTGTAAATTCAATTCAAATCTCCTTGTCAAGTGTCAATGAACACTTTTGGTCGGGATTCCAACACCGCGCAACCCTCGGAGCCGACAGAAATTGAAATTCAGCTAATAAACAAACAATGTAAGTATTCTCAAACCTGAATCACACCAGGTTTGTTTTGGTGAAAAATAAGCAATGCGATGGAAGTCAAATTAGAGAAGCAATAACTACTAGAGAAGCAAGTAGCCTACTGTAGTAGAAATCTTTTTTCAAAATGTTCTCTGAGACTATTTTCTGACAGATTTAATGTAAAGTCAATTTGCATCTGTCGGTAAACATTTTCAGTGCACTTTCTCGTTGTGATTCTCACCAACACAGAACAACTAATGTAGAAAACAATATTACAAAATGTTGCAAAAGATGTGTTGCCTCGACCCGGGATTGAACCAGGGACCTTCAGATCTTCAGTCTGACGCTCTCCCGACTGAGCTATCGAGGCGATAACCTGGCCAGTACGGGGATCGAACCCGCGACATTTGCGTTATTAGCACAACGCTCTAACCAACTGAGCTAACCGGCCATGGTCAGTAAATTGAATTCAAATCTCCTCGTCAAGTGTCAATGAACACTTTTGGTCGGGATTCCAACACCGCGCAACCCTCGAAGCCGACAGAAATTGAAATTCACCTAATAAACAAAAAATGTAAGTATTCTCAAACCTGAATCACACCAGGTTTGTTTTGGTGAAAAATAGGCAATGCGACGGAAGTCAAATTAGAGAAGTAATAAACTACTAGAGAAGCAAGTACTGTTGTAGAAATCTTTTTTCAAAATGTTCTCTGAGACTATTTTCTGACAGATTTAATGTAAAGTCAATTTGCATCTGTCGGTAAACATTTTCAGTGTACTTTCTCGTTGTGATTCTCACCAACACAGAACAACAAATGTAGAAAACAACATTACAAAATGTTGCAAAAGATGTGTTGCCTCGACCCGGGATTGAACCAGGGACCTTCAGATCTTCAGTCTGACGCTCTCCCGACTGAGCTATCGAGGCGATAACCTGGCCAGTACGGGGATCGAACCCGCGACATTTGCGTTATTAGCACAACGCTCTAACCAACTGAGCTAACCGGCCATGTGCTGTAAATTCAATTCAAATCTCCTTGTCAAGTGTCAATGAACACTTTTGGTCGGGATTCCAACACCGCGCAACCCTCGGAGCCGACAGAAATTGAAATTCAGCTAATAAACAAACAATGTAAGTATTCTCAAACCTGAATCACACCAGGTTTGTTTTGGTGAAAAATAAGCAATGCGATGGAAGTCAAATTAGAGAAGCAATAACTACTAGAGAAGCAAGTAGCCTACTGTAGTAGAAATCTTTTTTCAAAATGTTCTCTGAGACTATTTTCTGACAGATTTAATGTAAAGTCAATTTGCATCTGTCGGTAAACATTTTCAGTGCACTTTCTCGTTGTGATTCTCACCAACACAGAACAACTAATGTAGAAAAAAATATTACAAAATGTTGCAAAAGATGTGTTGCCTCGACCCGGGATTGAACCAGGGACCTTCAGATCTTCAGTCTGACGCTCTCCCGACTGAGCTATCGAGGCGATAACCTGGCCAGTAAGGGGATCGAACCCGCGACATTTGCGTTATTAGCACAACGCTCTAACCAACTGAGCTAACCGGCCATGTGCTGTAAATTCAATTCAAATCTCCTTGTCAAGTGTCAATGAACACTTTTGGTCGGGATTCCAACACCGCGCAACCCTCGGAGCCGACAGAAATTTAAATTCAGCTAATAAACAAACAATGTAAGTATTCTCAAACCTGAATCACACCAGGTTTGTTTTGGTGAAAAATAAGCAATGCGATGGAAGTCAAATTAGAGAAGCAATAACTACTAGAGAAGCAAGTAGCCTACTGTAGTAGAAATCTTTTTTCAAAATGTTCTCTGAGACTATTTTCTGACAGATTTAATGTAAAGTCAATTTGCATCTGTCGGTAAACATTTTCAGTGCACTTTCTCGTTGTGATTCTCACCAACACAGAACAACTAATGTAGAAAAAAATATTACAAAAGATGTGTTGCCTCGACCCGGGATTGAACCAGGGACCTTCAGATCTTCAGTCTGACGCTCTCCCGACTGAGCTATCGAGGCGATAACCTGGCCAGTACGGGGATCGAACCCGCGACATTTGCGTTATTAGCACAACGCTCTAATCAACTGAGCTAACCGGCCATGTACTGTAAATTGAATTCAAATCTCCTTGTCATTAAGTGTCAATGAACACTTTTGGTCGGGATTCCAACACCGCGCAACCCTCGAAGCCGACAGAAATTGAAATTCAGCTAATAAACAAAAAATGTAAGTATTCTCAAACCTGAATCACACCAGGTTTGTTTTGGTGAAAAATAGGCAATGCGACGGAAGTCAAATTAGAGAAGTAATAAACTACTAGAGAAGCAAGTACTGTTGTAGAAATCTTTTTTCAAAATGTTCTCTGAGACTATTTTCTGACAGATTTAATGTAAAGTCAATTTGCATCTGTCGGTAAACATTTTCAGTGTACTTTCTCGTTGTGATTCTCACCAACACAGAACAACAAATGTAGAAAACAACATTACAAAATGTTGCAAAAGATGTGTTGCCTCGACCCGGGATTGAACCAGGGACCTTCAGATCTTCAGTCTGACGCTCTCCCGACTGAGCTATCGAGGCGATAACCTGGCCAGTACGGGGATCGAACCCGCGACATTTGCGTTATTAGCACAACGCTCTAACCAACTGAGCTAACCGGCCATGTGCTGTAAATTCAATTCAAATCTCCTTGTCAAGTGTCAATGAACACTTTTGGTCGGGATTCCAACACCGCGCAACCCTCGGAGCCGACAGAAATTTAAATTCAGCTAATAAACAAACAATGTAAGTATTCTCAAACCTGAATCACACCAGGTTTGTTTTGGTGAAAAATAAGCAATGCGATGGAAGTCAAATTAGAGAAGCAATAACTACTAGAGAAGCAAGTAGCCTACTGTAGTAGAAATCTTTTTTCAAAATGTTCTCTGAGACTATTTTCTGACAGATTTAATGTAAAGTCAATTTGCATCTGTCGGTAAACATTTTCAGTGCACTTTCTCGTTGTGATTCTCACCAACACAGAACAACTAATGTAGAAAAAAATATTACAAAAGATGTGTTGCAAAAGATGTGTTGCCTCGACCCGGGATTGAACCAGGGACCTTCAGATCTTCAGTCTGACGCTCTCCCGACTGAGCTATCGAGGCGATAACCTGGCCAGTACGGGGATCGAACCCGCGACATTTGCGTTATTAGCACAACGCTCTAACCAACTGAGCTAACCGGCCATGTGCAGTAAATTGAATTCAAATCTCCTTGTCAAGTGTCAATGAACACTTTTGGTCGGGATTCCAACACCGCGCAACCCTCGAAGCCGACAGAAATTGAAATTCAGCTAATAAACAAAAAATGTAAGTATTCTCAAACCTGAATCACACCAGGTTTGTTTTGGTGAAAAATAGGCAATGCGACGGAAGTCAAATTAGAGAAGTAGAGAAGCAAGTACTGTTGTAGAAATCTTTTTTCAAAATGTTCTCTGAGACTATTTTCTGACAGATTTAATGTAAAGTCAATTTGCATCTGTCGGTAAACATTTTCAGTGTACTTTCTCGTTGTGATTCTCACCAACACAGAACAACTAATGTAGAAAACTACATTACAAAATGTTGCAAAAGATGTGTTGCCTCGACCCGGGATTGAACCAGGGACCTTCAGATCTTCAGTCTGACGCTCTCCCGACTGAGCTATCGAGGCGATAACCTGGCCAGTACGGGGATCGAACCCGCGACATTTGCGTTATTAGCACAACGCTCTAACCAACTGAGCTAACCGGCCATGTGCAGTAAATTGAATTCAAATCTCCTTGTCAAGTGTCAATGAACACTTTTGGTCGGGATTCCAACACCGCGCAACCCTCGAAGCCGACAGAAATTTAAATTCAGCTAATAAACAAAAAATGTAAGTATTCTCAAACCTGAATCACACCAGGTTTGTTTTGGTGAAAAATAGGCAATGCGACGGAAGTCAAATTAGAGAAGTAGAGAAGCAAGTACTGTTGTAGAAATCTTTTTTCAAAATGTCCTCTGAGACTATTTTCTGACAGATTTAATGTAAAGTCAATTTGCATCTGTCGGTAAACATTTTCAGTGTACTTTCTCGTTGTGATTCTCACCAACACAGAACAACTAATGTAGAAAACAATATTACAAAATGTTGCAAAAGATGTGTTGCCTCGACCCGGGATTGAACCAGGGACCTTCAGATCTTCAGTCTGACGCTCTCCCGACTGAGCTATCGAGGCGATAACCTGGCCAGTACGGGGATCGAACCCGCGACATTTGCGTTATTAGCACAACGCTCTAACCAACTGAGCTAACCGGCCATGTGCTGTAAATTCAATTCAAATCTCCTTGTCAAGTGTCAATGAACACTTTTGGTCGGGATTCCAACACCGCGCAACCCTCGGAGCCGACAGAAATTGAAATTCAGCTAATAAACAAACAATGTAAGTATTCTCAAACCTGAATCACACCAGGTTTGTTTTGGTGAAAAATAAGCAATGCGATGGAAGTCAAATTAGAGAAGCAATAACTACTAGAGAAGCAAGTAGCCTACTGTAGTAGAAATCTTTTTTCAAAATGTTCTCTGAGACTATTTTCTGACAGATTTAATGTAAAGTCAATTTGCATCTGTCGGTAAACATTTTCAGTGCACTTTCTCGTTGTGATTCTCACCAACACAGAACAACTAATGTAGAAAAAAATATTACAAAAGATGTGTTGCCTCGACCCTGGATTGAACCAGGGACCATCAGATCTTCAGTCTGACGCTCTCCCGACTGAGCTATCGAGGCGATAACCTGGCCAGTACGGGGATCGAACCCGCGACATTTGCGTTATTAGCACAACGCTCTAACCAACTGAGCTAACCGGCCATGTGCTGTAAATTCAATTCAAATCTCCTTGTCAAGTGTCAATGAACACTTTTGGTCGGGATTCCAACACCGCGCAACCCTCGGAGCCGACAGAAATTGAAATTCAGCTAATAAACAAACAATGTAAGTATTCTCAAACCTGAATCACACCAGGTTTGTTTTGGTGAAAAATAAGCAATGCGATGGAAGTCAAATTAGAGAAGCAATAACTACTAGAGAAGCAAGTAGCCTACTGTAGTAGAAATCTTTTTTCAAAATGTTCTCTGAGACTATTTTCTGACAGATTTAATGTAAAGTCAATTTGCATCTGTCGGTAAACATTTTCAGTGCACTTTCTCGTTGTGATTCTCACCAACACAGAACAACTAATGTAGAAAAAAATATTACAAAATGTTGCAAAAGATGTGTTGCCTCGACCCGGGATTGAACCAGGGACCTTCAGATCTTCAGTCTGACGCTCTCCCGACTGAGCTATCGAGGCGATAACCTGGCCAGTACGGGGATCGAACCCGCGACATTTGCGTTATTAGCACAACGCTCTAACCAACTGAGCTAACCGGCCATGTGCAGTAAATTGAATTCAAATCTCCTTGTCAAGTGTCAATGAACACTTTTGGTCGGGATTCCAACACCGCGCAACCCTCGAAGCCGACAGAAATTGAAATTCAGCTAATAAACAAAAAATGTAAGTATTCTCAAACCTGAATCACACCAGGTTTGTTTTGGTGAAAAATAGGCAATGCGACGGAAGTCAAATTAGAGAAGTAGAGAAGCAAGTACTGTTGTAGAAATCTTTTTTCAAAATGTCCTCTGAGACTATTTTCTGACAGATTTAATGTAAAGTCAATTTGCATCTGTCGGTAAACATTTTCAGTGTACTTTCTCGTTGTGATTCTCACCAACACAGAACAACTAATGTAGAAAACAATATTACAAAATGTTGCAAAAGATGTGTTGCCTCGACCCGGGATTGAACCAGGGACCTTCAGATCTTCAGTCTGACGCTCTCCCGACTGAGCTATCGAGGCGATAACCTGGCCAGTACGGGGATCGAACCCGCGACATTTGCGTTATTAGCACAACGCTCTAACCAACTGAGCTAACCGGCCATGTGCTGTAAATTCAATTCAAATCTCCTTGTCAAGTGTCAATGAACACTTTTGGTCGGGATTCCAACACCGCGCAACCCTCGGAGCCGACAGAAATTGAAATTCAGCTAATAAACAAACAATGTAAGTATTCTCAAACCTGAATCACACCAGGTTTGTTTTGGTGAAAAATAAGCAATGCGATGGAAGTCAAATTAGAGAAGCAATAACTACTAGAGAAGCAAGTAGCCTACTGTAGTAGAAATCTTTTTTCAAAATGTTCTCTGAGACTATTTTCTGACAGATTTAATGTAAAATCAATTTGCATCTGTCGGTAAACATTTTCAGTGCACTTTCTCGTTGTGATTCTCACCAACACAGAACAACTAATGTAGAAAAAAATATTACAAAAGATGTGTTGCCTCGACCCGGGATTGAACCAGGGACCTTCAGATCTTCAGTCTGACGCTCTCCCGACTGAGCTATCGAGGCGATAACCTGGCCAGTACGGGGATCGAACCCGCGACATTTGCGTTATTAGCACAACGCTCTAACCAACTGAGCTAACCGGCCATGTGCTGTAAATTCAATTCAAATCTCCTTGTCAAGTGTCAATGAACACTTTTGGTCGGGATTCCAACACCGCGCAACCCTCGGAGCCGACAGAAATTTAAATTCAGCTAATAAACAAACAATGTAAGTATTCTCAAACCTGAATCACACCAGGTTTGTTTTGGTGAAAAATAAGCAATGCGATGGAAGTCAAATTGGAGAAGCAATAACTACTAGAGAAGCAAGTAGCCTACTGTAGTAGAAATCTTTTTTCAAAATGTTCTCTGAGACTATTTTCTGACAGATTTAATGTAAAGTCAATTTGCATCTGTCGGTAAACATTTTCAGTGTACTTTCTCGTTGTGATTCTCACCAACACAGAACAACAAATGTAGAAAACAACATTACAAAATGTTGCAAAAGATGTGTTGCCTCGACCCGGGATTGAACCAGGGACCTTCAGATCTTCAGTCTGACGCTCTCCCGACTGAGCTATCGAGGCGATAACCTGGCCAGTACGGGGATCGAACCCGCGACATTTGCGTTATTAGCACAACGCTCTAACCAACTGAGCTAACCGGCCATGTGCTGTAAATTCAATTCAAATCTCCTTGTCAAGTGTCAATGAACACTTTTGGTCGGGATTCCAACACCGCGCAACCCTCGGAGCCGACAGAAATTGAAATTCAGCTAATAAACAAACAATGTAAGTATTCTCAAACCTGAATCACACCAGGTTTGTTTTGGTGAAAAATAAGCAATGCGATGGAAGTCAAATTAGAGAAGCAATAACTACTAGAGAAGCAAGTAGCCTACTGTAGTAGAAATCTTTTTTCAAAATGTTCTCTGAGACTATTTTCTGACAGATTTAATGTAAAGTCAATTTGCATCTGTCGGTAAACATTTTCAGTGCACTTTCTCGTTGTGATTCTCACCAACACAGAACAACTAATGTAGAAAAAAATATTACAAAATGTTGCAAAAGATGTGTTGCCTCGACCCGGGATTGAACCAGGGACCTTCAGATCTTCAGTCTGACGCTCTCCCGACTGAGCTATCGAGGCGATAACCTGGCCAGTACGGGGATCGAACCCGCGACATTTGCGTTATTAGCACAACGCTCTAACCAACTGAGCTAACCGGCCATGTGCAGTAAATTGAATTCAAATCTCCTCGTCAAGTGTCAATGAACACTTTTGGTCGGGATTCCAACACCGCGCAACCCTCGAAGCCGACAGAAATTGAAATTCACCTAATAAACAAAAAATGTAAGTATTCTCAAACCTGAATCACACCAGGTTTGTTTTGGTGAAAAATAGGCAATGCGACGGAAGTCAAATTAGAGAAGTAATAAACTACTAGAGAAGCAAGTACTGTTGTAGAAATCTTTTTTCAAAATGTTCTCTGAGACTATTTTCTGACAGATTTAATGTAAAGTCAATTTGCATCTGTCGGTAAACATTTTCAGTGTACTTTCTCGTTGTGATTCTCACCAACACAGAACAACAAATGTAGAAAACAACATTACAAAATGTTGCAAAAGATGTGTTGCCTCGACCCGGGATTGAACCAGGGACCTTCAGATCTTCAGTCTGACGCTCTCCCGACTGAGCTATCGAGGCGATAACCTGGCCAGTACGGGGATCGAACCCGCGACATTTGCGTTATTAGCACAACGCTCTAACCAACTGAGCTAACCGGCCATGTGCTGTAAATTCAATTCAAATCTCCTTGTCAAGTGTCAATGAACACTTTTGGTCGGGATTCCAACACCGCGCAACCCTCGGAGCCGACAGAAATTTAAATTCAGCTAATAAACAAACAATGTAAGTATTCTCAAACCTGAATCACACCAGGTTTGTTTTGGTGAAAAATAAGCAATGCGATGGAAGTCAAATTAGAGAAGCAATAACTACTAGAGAAGCAAGTAGCCTACTGTAGTAGAAATCTTTTTTCAAAATGTTCTCTGAGACTATTTTCTGACAGATTTAATGTAAAGTCAATTTGCATCTGTCGGTAAACATTTTCAGTGCACTTTCTCGTTGTGATTCTCACCAACACAGAACAACTAATGTAGAAAAAAATATTACAAAAGATGTGTTGCAAAAGATGTGTTGCCTCGACCCGGGATTGAACCAGGGACCTTCAGATCTTCAGTCTGACGCTCTCCCGACTGAGCTATCGAGGCGATAACCTGGCCAGTACGGGGATCGAACCCGCGACATTTGCGTTATTAGCACAACGCTCTAACCAACTGAGCTAACCGGCCATGTGCAGTAAATTGAATTCAAATCTCCTTGTCAAGTGTCAATGAACACTTTTGGTCGGGATTCCAACACCGCGCAACCCTCGAAGCCGACAGAAATTGAAATTCAGCTAATAAACAAAAAATGTAAGTATTCTCAAACCTGAATCACACCAGGTTTGTTTTGGTGAAAAATAGGCAATGCGACGGAAGTCAAATTAGAGAAGTAGAGAAGCAAGTACTGTTGTAGAAATCTTTTTTCAAAATGTTCTCTGAGACTATTTTCTGACAGATTTAATGTAAAGTCAATTTGCATCTGTCGGTAAACATTTTCAGTGTACTTTCTCGTTGTGATTCTCACCAACACAGAACAACTAATGTAGAAAACTACATTACAAAATGTTGCAAAAGATGTGTTGCCTCGACCCGGGATTGAACCAGGGACCTTCAGATCTTCAGTCTGACGCTCTCCCGACTGAGCTATCGAGGCGATAACCTGGCCAGTACGGGGATCGAACCCGCGACATTTGCGTTATTAGCACAACGCTCTAACCAACTGAGCTAACCGGCCATGTGCAGTAAATTGAATTCAAATCTCCTTGTCAAGTGTCAATGAACACTTTTGGTCGGGATTCCAACACCGCGCAACCCTCGAAGCCGACAGAAATTTAAATTCAGCTAATAAACAAAAAATGTAAGTATTCTCAAACCTGAATCACACCAGGTTTGTTTTGGTGAAAAATAGGCAATGCGACGGAAGTCAAATTAGAGAAGTAGAGAAGCAAGTACTGTTGTAGAAATCTTTTTTCAAAATGTCCTCTGAGACTATTTTCTGACAGATTTAATGTAAAGTCAATTTGCATCTGTCGGTAAACATTTTCAGTGTACTTTCTCGTTGTGATTCTCACCAACACAGAACAACTAATGTAGAAAACAATATTACAAAATGTTGCAAAAGATGTGTTGCCTCGACCCGGGATTGAACCAGGGACCTTCAGATCTTCAGTCTGACGCTCTCCCGACTGAGCTATCGAGGCGATAACCTGGCCAGTACGGGGATCGAACCCGCGACATTTGCGTTATTAGCACAACGCTCTAACCAACTGAGCTAACCGGCCATGTGCTGTAAATTCAATTCAAATCTCCTTGTCAAGTGTCAATGAACACTTTTGGTCGGGATTCCAACACCGCGCAACCCTCGGAGCCGACAGAAATTGAAATTCAGCTAATAAACAAACAATGTAAGTATTCTCAAACCTGAATCACACCAGGTTTGTTTTGGTGAAAAATAAGCAATGCGATGGAAGTCAAATTAGAGAAGCAATAACTACTAGAGAAGCAAGTAGCCTACTGTAGTAGAAATCTTTTTTCAAAATGTTCTCTGAGACTATTTTCTGACAGATTTAATGTAAAGTCAATTTGCATCTGTCGGTAAACATTTTCAGTGCACTTTCTCGTTGTGATTCTCACCAACACAGAACAACTAATGTAGAAAAAAATATTACAAAAGATGTGTTGCCTCGACCCTGGATTGAACCAGGGACCATCAGATCTTCAGTCTGACGCTCTCCCGACTGAGCTATCGAGGCGATAACCTGGCCAGTACGGGGATCGAACCCGCGACATTTGCGTTATTAGCACAACGCTCTAACCAACTGAGCTAACCGGCCATGTGCTGTAAATTCAATTCAAATCTCCTTGTCAAGTGTCAATGAACACTTTTGGTCGGGATTCCAACACCGCGCAACCCTCGGAGCCGACAGAAATTGAAATTCAGCTAATAAACAAACAATGTAAGTATTCTCAAACCTGAATCACACCAGGTTTGTTTTGGTGAAAAATAAGCAATGCGATGGAAGTCAAATTAGAGAAGCAATAACTACTAGAGAAGCAAGTAGCCTACTGTAGTAGAAATCTTTTTTCAAAATGTTCTCTGAGACTATTTTCTGACAGATTTAATGTAAAGTCAATTTGCATCTGTCGGTAAACATTTTCAGTGCACTTTCTCGTTGTGATTCTCACCAACACAGAACAACTAATGTAGAAAAAAATATTACAAAATGTTGCAAAAGATGTGTTGCCTCGACCCGGGATTGAACCAGGGACCTTCAGATCTTCAGTCTGACGCTCTCCCGACTGAGCTATCGAGGCGATAACCTGGCCAGTACGGGGATCGAACCCGCGACATTTGCGTTATTAGCACAACGCTCTAACCAACTGAGCTAACCGGCCATGTGCAGTAAATTGAATTCAAATCTCCTTGTCAAGTGTCAATGAACACTTTTGGTCGGGATTCCAACACCGCGCAACCCTCGAAGCCGACAGAAATTGAAATTCAGCTAATAAACAAAAAATGTAAGTATTCTCAAACCTGAATCACACCAGGTTTGTTTTGGTGAAAAATAGGCAATGCGACGGAAGTCAAATTAGAGAAGTAGAGAAGCAAGTACTGTTGTAGAAATCTTTTTTCAAAATGTCCTCTGAGACTATTTTCTGACAGATTTAATGTAAAGTCAATTTGCATCTGTCGGTAAACATTTTCAGTGTACTTTCTCGTTGTGATTCTCACCAACACAGAACAACTAATGTAGAAAACAATATTACAAAATGTTGCAAAAGATGTGTTGCCTCGACCCGGGATTGAACCAGGGACCTTCAGATCTTCAGTCTGACGCTCTCCCGACTGAGCTATCGAGGCGATAACCTGGCCAGTACGGGGATCGAACCCGCGACATTTGCGTTATTAGCACAACGCTCTAACCAACTGAGCTAACCGGCCATGTGCTGTAAATTCAATTCAAATCTCCTTGTCAAGTGTCAATGAACACTTTTGGTCGGGATTCCAACACCGCGCAACCCTCGGAGCCGACAGAAATTGAAATTCAGCTAATAAACAAACAATGTAAGTATTCTCAAACCTGAATCACACCAGGTTTGTTTTGGTGAAAAATAAGCAATGCGATGGAAGTCAAATTAGAGAAGCAATAACTACTAGAGAAGCAAGTAGCCTACTGTAGTAGAAATCTTTTTTCAAAATGTTCTCTGAGACTATTTTCTGACAGATTTAATGTAAAATCAATTTGCATCTGTCGGTAAACATTTTCAGTGCACTTTCTCGTTGTGATTCTCACCAACACAGAACAACTAATGTAGAAAAAAATATTACAAAAGATGTGTTGCCTCGACCCGGGATTGAACCAGGGACCTTCAGATCTTCAGTCTGACGCTCTCCCGACTGAGCTATCGAGGCGATAACCTGGCCAGTACGGGGATCGAACCCGCGACATTTGCGTTATTAGCACAACGCTCTAACCAACTGAGCTAACCGGCCATGTGCTGTAAATTCAATTCAAATCTCCTTGTCAAGTGTCAATGAACACTTTTGGTCGGGATTCCAACACCGCGCAACCCTCGGAGCCGACAGAAATTTAAATTCAGCTAATAAACAAACAATGTAAGTATTCTCAAACCTGAATCACACCAGGTTTGTTTTGGTGAAAAATAAGCAATGCGATGGAAGTCAAATTGGAGAAGCAATAACTACTAGAGAAGCAAGTAGCCTACTGTAGTAGAAATCTTTTTTCAAAATGTTCTCTGAGACTATTTTCTGACAGATTTAATGTAAAGTCAATTTGCATCTGTCGGTAAACATTTTCAGTGTACTTTCTCGTTGTGATTCTCACCAACACAGAACAACAAATGTAGAAAACAACATTACAAAATGTTGCAAAAGATGTGTTGCCTCGACCCGGGATTGAACCAGGGACCTTCAGATCTTCAGTCTGACGCTCTCCCGACTGAGCTATCGAGGCGATAACCTGGCCAGTACGGGGATCGAACCCGCGACATTTGCGTTATTAGCACAACGCTCTAACCAACTGAGCTAACCGGCCATGTGCTGTAAATTCAATTCAAATCTCCTTGTCAAGTGTCAATGAACACTTTTGGTCGGGATTCCAACACCGCGCAACCCTCGGAGCCGACAGAAATTGAAATTCAGCTAATAAACAAACAATGTAAGTATTCTCAAACCTGAATCACACCAGGTTTGTTTTGGTGAAAAATAAGCAATGCGATGGAAGTCAAATTAGAGAAGCAATAACTACTAGAGAAGCAAGTAGCCTACTGTAGTAGAAATCTTTTTTCAAAATGTTCTCTGAGACTATTTTCTGACAGATTTAATGTAAAGTCAATTTGCATCTGTCGGTAAACATTTTCAGTGCACTTTCTCGTTGTGATTCTCACCAACACAGAACAACTAATGTAGAAAAAAATATTACAAAATGTTGCAAAAGATGTGTTGCCTCGACCCGGGATTGAACCAGGGACCTTCAGATCTTCAGTCTGACGCTCTCCCGACTGAGCTATCGAGGCGATAACCTGGCCAGTACGGGGATCGAACCCGCGACATTTGCGTTATTAGCACAACGCTCTAACCAACTGAGCTAACCGGCCATGGTCAGTAAATTGAATTCAAATCTCCTCGTCAAGTGTCAATGAACACTTTTGGTCGGGATTCCAACACCGCGCAACCCTCGAAGCCGACAGAAATTGAAATTCACCTAATAAACAAAAAATGTAAGTATTCTCAAACCTGAATCACACCAGGTTTGTTTTGGTGAAAAATAGGCAATGCGACGGAAGTCAAATTAGAGAAGTAATAAACTACTAGAGAAGCAAGTACTGTTGTAGAAATCTTTTTTCAAAATGTTCTCTGAGACTATTTTCTGACAGATTTAATGTAAAGTCAATTTGCATCTGTCGGTAAACATTTTCAGTGTACTTTCTCGTTGTGATTCTCACCAACACAGAACAACAAATGTAGAAAACAACATTACAAAATGTTGCAAAAGATGTGTTGCCTCGACCCGGGATTGAACCAGGGACCTTCAGATCTTCAGTCTGACGCTCTCCCGACTGAGCTATCGAGGCGATAACCTGGCCAGTACGGGGATCGAACCCGCGACATTTGCGTTATTAGCACAACGCTCTAACCAACTGAGCTAACCGGCCATGTGCTGTAAATTCAATTCAAATCTCCTTGTCAAGTGTCAATGAACACTTTTGGTCGGGATTCCAACACCGCGCAACCCTCGGAGCCGACAGAAATTGAAATTCAGCTAATAAACAAACAATGTAAGTATTCTCAAACCTGAATCACACCAGGTTTGTTTTGGTGAAAAATAAGCAATGCGATGGAAGTCAAATTAGAGAAGCAATAACTACTAGAGAAGCAAGTAGCCTACTGCAGTAGAAATCTTTTTTCAAAATGTTCTCTGAGACTATTTTCTGACAGATTTAATGTAAAGTCAATTTGCATCTGTCGGTAAACATTTTCAGTGCACTTTCTCGTTGTGATTCTCACCAACACAGAACAACTAATGTAGAAAAAAATATTACAAAATGTTGCAAAAGATGTGTTGCCTCGACCCGGGATTGAACCAGGGACCTTCAGATCTTCAGTCTGACGCTCTCCCGACTGAGCTATCGAGGCGATAACCTGGCCAGTAAGGGGATCGAACCCGCGACATTTGCGTTATTAGCACAACGCTCTAACCAACTGAGCTAACCGGCCATGTGCTGTAAATTCAATTCAAATCTCCTTGTCAAGTGTCAATGAACACTTTTGGTCGGGATTCCAACACCGCGCAACCCTCGGAGCCGACAGAAATTTAAATTCAGCTAATAAACAAACAATGTAAGTATTCTCAAACCTGAATCACACCAGGTTTGTTTTGGTGAAAAATAAGCAATGCGATGGAAGTCAAATTAGAGAAGCAATAACTACTAGAGAAGCAAGTAGCCTACTGTAGTAGAAATCTTTTTTCAAAATGTTCTCTGAGACTATTTTCTGACAGATTTAATGTAAAGTCAATTTGCATCTGTCGGTAAACATTTTCAGTGCACTTTCTCGTTGTGATTCTCACCAACACAGAACAACTAATGTAGAAAAAAATATTACAAAAGATGTGTTGCCTCGACCCGGGATTGAACCAGGGACCTTCAGATCTTCAGTCTGACGCTCTCCCGACTGAGCTATCGAGGCGATAACCTGGCCAGTACGGGGATCGAACCCGCGACATTTGCGTTATTAGCACAACGCTCTAACCAACTGAGCTAACCGGCCATGTGCTGTAAATTCAATTCAAATCTCCTTGTCAAGTGTCAATGAACACTTTTGGTCGGGATTCCAACACCGCGCAACCCTCGAAGCCGACAGAAATTGAAATTCAGCTAATAAACAAAAAATGTAAGTATTCTCAAACCTGAATCACACCAGGTTTGTTTTGGTGAAAAATAGGCAATGCGACGGAAGTCAAATTAGAGAAGTAATAAACTACTAGAGAAGCAAGTACTGTTGTAGAAATCTTTTTTCAAAATGTTCTCTGAGACTATTTTCTGACAGATTTAATGTAAAGTCAATTTGCATCTGTCGGTAAACATTTTCAGTGTACTTTCTCGTTGTGATTCTCACCAACACAGAACAACAAATGTAGAAAACAACATTACAAAATGTTGCAAAAGATGTGTTGCCTCGACCCGGGATTGAACCAGGGACCTTCAGATCTTCAGTCTGACGCTCTCCCGACTGAGCTATCGAGGCGATAACCTGGCCAGTACGGGGATCGAACCCGCGACATTTGCGTTATTAGCACAACGCTCTAACCAACTGAGCTAACCGGCCATGTGCTGTAAATTCAATTCAAATCTCCTTGTCAAGTGTCAATGAACACTTTTGGTCGGGATTCCAACACCGCGCAACCCTCGGAGCCGACAGAAATTTAAATTCAGCTAATAAACAAACAATGTAAGTATTCTCAAACCTGAATCACACCAGGTTTGTTTTGGTGAAAAATAAGCAATGCGATGGAAGTCAAATTAGAGAAGCAATAACTACTAGAGAAGCAAGTAGCCTACTGTAGTAGAAATCTTTTTTCAAAATGTTCTCTGAGACTATTTTCTGACAGATTTAATGTAAAGTCAATTTGCATCTGTCGGTAAACATTTTCAGTGCACTTTCTCGTTGTGATTCTCACCAACACAGAACAACTAATGTAGAAAAAAATATTACAAAATGTTGCAAAAGATGTGTTGCCTCGACCCGGGATTGAACCAGGGACCTTCAGATCTTCAGTCTGACGCTCTCCCGACTGAGCTATCGAGGCGATAACCTGGCCAGTACGGGGATCGAACCCGCGACATTTGCGTTATTAGCACAACGCTCTAACCAACTGAGCTAACCGGCCATGTGCAGTAAATTGAATTCAAATCTCCTTGTCAAGTGTCAATGAACACTTTTGGTCGGGATTCCAACACCGCGCAACCCTCGAAGCCGACAGAAATTGAAATTCAGCTAATAAACAAAAAATGTAAGTATTCTCAAACCTGAATCACACCAGGTTTGTTTTGGTGAAAAATAGGCAATGCGACGGAAGTCAAATTAGAGAAGTAGAGAAGCAAGTACTGTTGTAGAAATCTTTTTTCAAAATGTTCTCTGAGACTATTTTCTGACAGATTTAATGTAAAGTCAATTTGCATCTGTCGGTAAACATTTTCAGTGTACTTTCTCGTTGTGATTCTCACCAACACAGAACAACAAATGTAGAAAACTACATTACAAAATGTTGCAAAAGATGTGTTGCCTCGACCCGGGATTGAACCAGGGACCTTCAGATCTTCAGTCTGACGCTCTCCCGACTGAGCTATCGAGGCGATAACCTGGCCAGTACGGGGATCGAACCCGCGACATTTGCGTTATTAGCACAACGCTCTAACCAACTGAGCTAACCGGCCATGTGCAGTAAATTGAATTCAAATCTCCTTGTCAAGTGTCAATGAACACTTTTGGTCGGGATTCCAACACCGCGCAACCCTCGAAGCCGACAGAAATTGAAATTCAGCTAATAAACAAAAAATGTAAGTATTCTCAAACCTGAATCACACCAGGTTTGTTTTGGTGAAAAATAGGCAATGCGACGGAAGTCAAATTAGAGAAGTAGAGAAGCAAGTACTGTTGTAGAAATCTTTTTTCAAAATGTCCTCTGAGACTATTTTCTGACAGATTTAATGTAAAGTCAATTTGCATCTGTCGGTAAACATTTTCAGTGTACTTTCTCGTTGTGATTCTCACCAACACAGAACAACTGATGTAGAAAACAATATTACAAAATGTTGCAAAAGATGTGTTGCCTCGACCCGGGATTGAACCAGGGACCTTCAGATCTTCAGTCTGACGCTCTCCCGACTGAGCTATCGAGGCGATAACCTGGCCAGTACGGGGATCGAACCCGCGACATTTGCGTTATTAGCACAACGCTCTAACCAACTGAGCTAACCGGCCATGTGCTGTAAATTCAATTCAAATCTCCTTGTCAAGTGTCAATGAACACTTTTGGTCGGGATTCCAACACCGCGCAACCCTCGGAGCCGACAGAAATTGAAATTCAGCTAATAAACAAACAATGTAAGTATTCTCAAACCTGAATCACACCAGGTTTGTTTTGGTGAAAAATAAGCAATGCGATGGAAGTCAAATTAGAGAAGCAATAACTACTAGAGAAGCAAGTAGCCTACTGTAGTAGAAATCTTTTTTCAAAATGTTCTCTGAGACTATTTTCTGACAGATTTAATGTAAAGTCAATTTGCATCTGTCGGTAAACATTTTCAGTGCACTTTCTCGTTGTGATTCTCACCAACACAGAACAACTAATGTAGAAAAAAATATTACAAAATGTTGCAAAAGATGTGTTGCCTCGACCCGGGATTGAACCAGGGACCTTCAGATCTTCAGTCTGACGCTCTCCCGACTGAGCTATCGAGGCGATAACCTGGCCAGTACGGGGATCGAACCCGCGACATTTGCGTTATTAGCACAACGCTCTAACCAACTGAGCTAACCGGCCATGTGCAGTAAATTGAATTCAAATCTCCTTGTCAAGTGTCAATGAACACTTTTGGTCGGGATTCCAACACCGCGCAACCCTCGAAGCCGACAGAAATTGAAATTCAGCTAATAAACAAAAAATGTAAGTATTCTCAAACCTGAATCACACCAGGTTTGTTTTGGTGAAAAATAGGCAATGCGACGGAAGTCAAATTAGAGAAGTAGAGAAGCAAGTACTGTTGTAGAAATCTTTTTTCAAAATGTCCTCTGAGACTATTTTCTGACAGATTTAATGTAAAGTCAATTTGCATCTGTCGGTAAACATTTTCAGTGTACTTTCTCGTTGTGATTCTCACCAACACAGAACAACTAATGTAGAAAACAATATTACAAAATGTTGCAAAAGATGTGTTGCCTCGACCCGGGATTGAACCAGGGACCTTCAGATCTTCAGTCTGACGCTCTCCCGACTGAGCTATCGAGGCGATAACCTGGCCAGTACGGGGATCGAACCCGCGACATTTGCGTTATTAGCACAACGCTCTAACCAACTGAGCTAACCGGCCATGTGCTGTAAATTCAATTCAAATCTCCTTGTCAAGTGTCAATGAACACTTTTGGTCGGGATTCCAACACCGCGCAACCCTCGGAGCCGACAGAAATTTAAATTCAGCTAATAAACAAACAATGTAAGTATTCTCAAACCTGAATCACACCAGGTTTGTTTTGGTGAAAAATAAGCAATGCGATGGAAGTCAAATTAGAGAAGCAATAACTACTAGAGAAGCAAGTAGCCTACTGTAGTAGAAATCTTTTTTCAAAATGTTCTCTGAGACTATTTTCTGACAGATTTAATGTAAAGTCAATTTGCATCTGTCGGTAAACATTTTCAGTGCACTTTCTCGTTGTGATTCTCACCAACACAGAACAACTAATGTAGAAAAAAATATTACAAAAGATGTGTTGCCTCGACCCGGGATTGAACCAGGGACCTTCAGATCTTCAGTCTGACGCTCTCCCGACTGAGCTATCGAGGCGATAACCTGGCCAGTACGGGGATCGAACCCGCGACATTTGCGTTATTAGCACAACGCTCTAATCAACTGAGCTAACCGGCCATGTACTGTAAATTGAATTCAAATCTCCTTGTCATTAAGTGTCAATGAACACTTTTGGTCGGGATTCCAACACCGCGCAACCCTCGAAGCCGACAGAAATTTAAATTCAGCTAATAAACAAAAAATGTAAGTATTCTCAAACCTGAATCACACCAGGTTTGTTTTGGTGAAAAATAGGCAATGCGACGGAAGTCAAATTAGAGAAGTAATAAACTACTAGAGAAGCAAGTACTGTTGTAGAAATCTTTTTTCAAAATGTTCTCTGAGACTATTTTCTGACAGATTTAATGTAAAGTCAATTTGCATCTGTCGGTAAACATTTTCAGTGTACTTTCTCGTTGTGATTCTCACCAACACAGAACAACAAATGTAGAAAACAACATTACAAAATGTTGCAAAAGATGTGTTGCCTCGACCCGGGATTGAACCAGGGACCTTCAGATCTTCAGTCTGACGCTCTCCCGACTGAGCTATCGAGGCGATAACCTGGCCAGTACGGGGATCGAACCCGCGACATTTGCGTTATTAGCACAACGCTCTAACCAACTGAGCTAACCGGCCATGTGCAGTAAATTCAATTCAAATCTCCTTGTCAAGTGTCAATGAACACTTTTGGTCGGGATTCCAACACCGCGCAACCCTCGGAGCCGACAGAAATTGAAATTCAGCTAATAAACAAACAATGTAAGTATTCTCAAACCTGAATCACACCAGGTTTGTTTTGGTGAAAAATAAGCAATGCGATGGAAGTCAAATTAGAGAAGCAATAACTACTAGAGAAGCAAGTAGCCTACTGTAGTAGAAATCTTTTTTCAAAATGTTCTCTGAGACTATTTTCTGACAGATTTAATGTAAAGTCAATTTGCATCTGTCGGTAAACATTTTCAGTGCACTTTCTCGTTGTGATTCTCACCAACACAGAACAACTAATGTAGAAAAAAATATTACAAAATGTTGCAAAAGATGTGTTGCCTCGACCCGGGATTGAACCAGGGACCTTCAGATCTTCAGTCTGACGCTCTCCCGACTGAGCTATCGAGGCGATAACCTGGCCAGTACGGGGATCGAACCCGCGACATTTGCGTTATTAGCACAACGCTCTAACCAACTGAGCTAACCGGCCATGTGCAGTAAATTGAATTCAAATCTCCTTGTCAAGTGTCAATGAACACTTTTGGTCGGGATTCCAACACCGCGCAACCCTCGAAGCCGACAGAAATTGAAATTCAGCTAATAAACAAAAAATGTAAGTATTCTCAAACCTGAATCACACCAGGTTTGTTTTGGTGAAAAATAGGCAATGCGACGGAAGTCAAATTAGAGAAGTAGAGAAGCAAGTACTGTTGTAGAAATCTTTTTTCAAAATGTTCTCTGAGACTATTTTCTGACAGATTTAATGTAAAGTCAATTTGCATCTGTCGGTAAACATTTTCAGTGTACTTTCTCGTTGTGATTCTCACCAACACAGAACAACAAATGTAGAAAACAACATTACAAAATGTTGCAAAAGATGTGTTGCCTCGACCCGGGATTGAACCAGGGTCCTTCAGATCTTCAGTCTGACGCTATCCCGACTGAGCTATCGAGGCGATAACCTGGCCAGTACGGGGATCGAACCCGCGACATTTGCGTTATTAGCACAACGCTCTAACCAACTGAGCTAACCGGCCATGTGCTGTAAATTCAATTCAAATCTCCTTGTCAAGTGTCAATGAACACTTTTGGTCGGGATTCCAACACCGCGCAACCCTCGGAGCCGACAGAAATTTAAATTCAGCTAATAAACAAACAATGTAAGTATTCTCAAACCTGAATCACACCAGGTTTGTTTTGGTGAAAAATAGGCAATGCGATGGAAGTCAAATTAGAGAAGTAATAACTACTAGAGAAGCAAGTAGCCTACAGTAGTAAAAATCTTTTTTCAAAATGTTGTCTGAGACTATTTTCTGACAGATTTAATGTAAAGTCAATTTGCATCTGTCGGTAAACATTTTCAGTGCACTTTCTCGTTGTGATTCTCACCAACACAGAACAACTAATGTAGAAAACAATATTACAAAAGATGTGTTGCCTCGACCCTGGATTGAACCAGGGACCTTCAGATCTTCAGTCTGACGCTCTCCCGACTGAGCTATCGAGGCGATAACCTGGCCAGTACGGGGATCGAACCCGCGACATTTGCGTTATTAGCACAACGCTCTAATCAACTGAGCTAACCGGCCATGTACTGTAAATTGAATTCAAATCTCCTTGTCATTAAGTGTCAATGAACACTTTTGGTCGGGATTCCAACACCGCGCAACCCTCGAAGCCGACAGAAATTGAAATTCAGCTAATAAACAAACAATGTAAGTATTCTCAAACCTGAATCACACCAGGTTTGTTTTGGTGAAAAATAGGCAATGCGACGGAAGTCAAATTAGAGAAGTAATAAACTACTAGAGAAGCAAGTACTGTTGTAGAAATCTTTTTTCAAAATGTCCTCTGAGACTATTTTCTGACAGATTTAATGTAAAGTCAATTTGCATCTGTCGGTAAACATTTTCAGTGCACTTTCTCGTTGTGATTCTCACCAACACAGAACAACTAATGTAGAAAAAAATATTACAAAATGTTGCAAAAGATGTGTTGCCTCGACCCGGGATTGAACCAGGGACCTTCAGATCTTCAGTCTGACGCTCTCCCGACTGAGCTATCGAGGCGATAACCTGGCCAGTACGGGGATCGAACCCGCGACATTTGCGTTATTAGCACAACGCTCTAACCAACTGAGCTAACCGGCCATGTGCTGTAAATTCAATTCAAATCTCCTTGTCAAGTGTCAATGAACACTTTTGGTCGGGATTCCAACACCGCGCAACCCTCGGAGCCGACAGAAATTGAAATTCAGCTAATAAACAAACAATGTAAGTATTCTCAAACCTGAATCACACCAGGTTTGTTTTGGTGAAAAATAAGCAATGCGATGGAAGTCAAATTAGAGAAGCAATAACTACTAGAGAAGCAAGTAGCCTACTGTAGTAGAAATCTTTTTTCAAAATGTTCTCTGAGACTATTTTCTGACAGATTTAATGTAAAGTCAATTTGCATCTGTCGGTAAACATTTTCAGTGCACTTTCTCGTTGTGATTCTCACCAACACAGAACAACTAATGTAGAAAAAAATATTACAAAATGTTGCAAAAGATGTGTTGCCTCGACCCGGGATTGAACCAGGGACCTTCAGATCTTCAGTCTGACGCTCTCCCGACTGAGCTATCGAGGCGATAACCTGGCCAGTACGGGGATCGAACCCGCGACATTTGCGTTATTAGCACAACGCTCTAACCAACTGAGCTAACCGGCCATGTGCAGTAAATTGAATTCAAATCTCCTTGTCAAGTGTCAATGAACACTTTTGGTCGGGATTCCAACACCGCGCAACCCTCGAAGCCGACAGAAATTGAAATTCAGCTAATAAACAAAAAATGTAAGTATTCTCAAACCTGAATCACACCAGGTTTGTTTTGGTGAAAAATAGGCAATGCGACGGAAGTCAAATTAGAGAAGTAGAGAAGCAAGTACTGTTGTAGAAATCTTTTTTCGAAATGTTCTCTGAGACTATTTTCTGACAGATTTAATGTAAAGTCAATTTGCATCTGTCGGTAAACATTTTCAGTGTACTTTCTCGTTGTGATTCTCACCAACACAGAACAACAAATGTAGAAAACAACATTACAAAATGTTGCAAAAGATGTGTTGCCTCGACCCGGGATTGAACCAGGGACCTTCAGATCTTCAGTCTGACGCTCTCCCGACTGAGCTATCGAGGCGATAACCTGGCCAGTACGGGGATCGAACCCGCGACATTTGCGTTATTAGCACAACGCTCTAACCAACTGAGCTAACCGGCCATGTGCTGTAAATTCAATTCAAATCTCCTTGTCAAGTGTCAATGAACACTTTTGGTCGGGATTCCAACACCGCGCAACCCTCGGAGCCGACAGAAATTTAAATTCAGCTAATAAACAAACAATGTAAGTATTCTCAAACCTGAATCACACCAGGTTTGTTTTGGTGAAAAATAGGCAATGCGATGGAAGTCAAATTAGAGAAGTAATAACTACTAGAGAAGCAAGTAGCCTACACTAGTAAAAATCTTTTTTCAAAATGTTGTCTGAGACTATTTTCTGACAGATTTAATGTAAAGTCAATTTGCATCTGTCGGTAAACATTTTCAGTGCACTTTCTCGTTGTGATTCTCACCAACACAGAACAACTAATGTAGAAAACAATATTACAAAAGATGTGTTGCCTCGACCCTGGATTGAACCAGGGACCTTCAGATCTTCAGTCTGACGCTCTCCCGACTGAGATATCGAGGCGATAACCTGGCCAGTACGGGGATCGAACCCGCGACATTTGGGTTATTAGCACAACGCTCTAATCAACTGAGCTAACCGGCCATGTACTGTAAATTGAATTCAAATCTCCTTGTCATTAAGTGTCAATGAACACTTTTGGTCGGGATTCCAACACCGCGCAACCCTCGAAGCCGACAGAAATTGAAATTCAGCTAATAAACAAACAATGTAAGTATTCTCAAACCTGAATCACACCAGGTTTGTTTTGGTGAAAAATAGGCAATGCGACGGAAGTCAAATTAGAGAAGTAATAAACTACTAGAGAAGCAAGTTCTGTTGTAGAAATCTTTTTTCAAAATGTCCTCTGAGACTATTTTCTGACAGATTTAATGTAAAGTCAATTTGCATCTGTCGGTAAACATTTTCAGTGCACTTTCTCGTTGTGATTCTCAACAACACAGAACAACTAATGTAGAAAAAAATATTACAAAATGTTGCAAAAGATGTGTTGCCTCGACCCGGGATTGAACCAGGGACCTTCAGATCTTCAGTCTGACGCTCTCCCGACTGAGCTATCGAGGCGATAACCTGGCCAGTACGGGGATCGAACCCGCGACATTTGCGTTATTAGCACAACGCTCTAACCAACTGAGCTAACCGGCCATGTGCTGTAAATTCAATTCAAATCTCCTTGTCAAGTGTCAATGAACACTTTTGGTCGGGATTCCAACACCGCGCAACCCTCGGAGCCGACAGAAATTGAAATTCAGCTAATAAACAAACAATGTAAGTATTCTCAAACCTGAATCACACCAGGTTTGTTTTGGTGAAAAATAAGCAATGCGATGGAAGTCAAATTAGAGAAGCAATAACTACTAGAGAAGCAAGTAGCCTACTGTAGTAGAAATCTTTTTTCAAAATGTTCTCTGAGACTATTTTCTGACAGATTTAATGTAAAGTCAATTTGCATCTGTCGGTAAACATTTTCAGTGCACTTTCTCGTTGTGATTCTCACCAACACAGAACAACTAATGTAGAAAAAAATATTACAAAAGATGTGTTGCCTCGACCCTGGATTGAACCAGGGACCTTCAGATCTTCAGTCTGACGCTCTCCCGACTGAGCTATCGAGGCGATAACCTGGCCAGTGCGGGGATCGAACCCGCGACATTTGCGTTATTAGCACAACGCTCTAATCAACTGAGCTAACCGGCCATGTACTGTAAATTGAATTCAAATCTCCTTGTCATTAAGTGTCAATGAACACTTTTGGTCGGGATTCCAACACCGCGCAACCCTCGAAGCCGACAGAAATTGAAATTCAGCTAATAAACAAACAATGTAAGTATTCTCAAACCTGAATCACACCAGGTTTGTTTTGGTGAAAAATAGGCAATGCGACGGAAGTCAAATTAGAGAAGTAATAAACTACTAGAGAAGCAAGTACTGTTGTAGAAATCTTTTTTCAAAATGTCCTCTGAGACTATTTTCTGACAGATTTAATGTAAAGTCAATTTGCATCTGTCGGTAAACATTTTCAGTGCACTTTCTCGTTGTGATTCTCACCAACACAGAACAACTAATGTAGAAAAAAATATTACAAAATGTTGCAAAAGATGTGTTGCCTCGACCCGGGATTGAACCAGGGACCTTCAGATCTTCAGTCTGACGCTCTCCCGACTGAGCTATCGAGGCGATAACCTGGCCAGTACGGGGATCGAACCCGCGACATTTGCGTTATTAGCACAACGCTCTAACCAACTGAGCTAACCGGCCATGTGCAGTAAATTGAATTCAAATCTCCTTGTCAAGTGTCAATGAACACTTTTGGTCGGGATTCCAACACCGCCCAACCCTCGAAGCCGACAGAAATTTAAATTCAGCTAATAAACAAAAAATGTAAGTATTCTCAAACCTGAATCACACCAGGTTTGTTTTGGTGAAAAATAGGCAATGCGACGGAAGTCAAATTAGAGAAGTAGAGAAGCAAGTACTGTTGTAGAAATCTTTTTTCAAAATGTTCTCTGAGACTATTTTCTGACAGATTTAATGTAAAGTCAATTTGCATCTGTCGGTAAACATTTTCAGTGTACTTTCTCGTTGTGATTCTCACCAACACAGAACAACTAATGTAGAAAACAATATTACAAAATGTTGCAAAAGATGTGTTGCCTCGACCCGGGATTGAACCAGGGACCTTCAGATCTTCAGTCTGACGCTCTCCCGACTGAGCTATCGAGGCGATAACCTGGCCAGTACGGGGATCGAACCCGCGACATTTGCGTTATTAGCACAACGCTCTAACCAACTGAGCTAACCGGCCATGTGCTGTAAATTCAATTCAAATCTCCTTGTCAAGTGTCAATGAACACTTTTGGTCGGGATTCCAACACCGCGCAACCCTCGGAGCCGACAGAAATTGAAATTCAGCTAATAAACAAACAATGTAAGTATTCTCAAACCTGAATCACACCAGGTTTGTTTTGGTGAAAAATAAGCAATGCGATGGAAGTCAAATTAGAGAAGCAATAACTACTAGAGAAGCAAGTAGCCTACTGTAGTAGAAATCTTTTTTCAAAATGTTCTCTGAGACTATTTTCTGACAGATTTAATGTAAAGTCAATTTGCATCTGTCGGTAAACATTTTCAGTGCACTTTCTCGTTGTGATTCTCACCAACACAGAACAACTAATGTAGAAAAAAATATTACAAAAGATGTGTTGCCTCGACCCGGGATTGAACCAGGGACCTTCAGATCTTCAGTCTGACGCTCTCCCGACTGAGCTATCGAGGCGATAACCTGGCCAGTACGGGGATCGAACCCGCGACATTTGCGTTATTAGCACAACGCTCTAATCAACTGAGCTAACCGGCCATGTACTGTAAATTGAATTCAAATCTCCTTGTCATTAAGAGTCAATGAACACTTTTGGTCGGGATTCCAACACCGCGCAACCCTCGAAGCCGACAGAAATTGAAATTCAGCTAATAAACAAACAATGTAAGTATTCTCAAACCTGAATCACACCAGGTTTGTTTTGGTGAAAAATAGGCAATGCGACGGAAGTCAAATTAGAGAAGTAATAAACTACTAGAGAAGCAAGTACTGTTGTAGAAATCTTTTTTCAAAATGTCCTCTGAGACTATTTTCTGACAGATTTAATGTAAAGTCAATTTGCATCTGTCGGTAAACATTTTCAGTGCACTTTCTCGTTGTGATTCTCACCAACACAGAACAACTAATGTAGAAAAAAATATTACAAAATGTTGCAAAAGATGTGTTGCCTCGACCCGGGATTGAACCAGGGACCTTCAGATCTTCAGTCTGACGCTCTCCCGACTGAGCTATCGAGGCGATAACCTGGCCAGTACGGGGATCGAACCCGCGACATTTGCGTTATTAGCACAACGCTCTAACCAACTGAGCTAACCGGCCATGTGCAGTAAATTGAATTCAAATCTCCTTGTCAAGTGTCAATGAACACTTTTGGTCGGGATTCCAACACCGCGCAACCCTCGAAGCCGACAGAAATTTAAATTCAGCTAATAAACAAAAAATGTAAGTATTCTCAAACCTGAATCACACCAGGTTTGTTTTGGTGAAAAATAGGCAATGCGACGGAAGTCAAATTAGAGAAGTAGAGAAGCAAGTACTGTTGTAGAAATCTTTTTTCGAAATGTCCTCTGAGACTATTTTCTGACAGATTTAATGTAAAGTCAATTTGCATCTGTCGGTAAACATTTTCAGTGTACTTTCTCGTTGTGATTCTCACCAACACAGAACAACAAATGTAGAAAACAACATTACAAAATGTTGCAAAAGATGTGTTGCCTCGACCCGGGATTGAACCAGGGACCTTCAGATCTTCAGTCTGACGCTCTCCCGACTGAGCTATCGAGGCGATAACCTGGCCAGTACGGGGATCGAACCCGCGACATTTGCGTTATTAGCACAACGCTCTAACCAACTGAGCTAACCGGCCATGTGCTGTAAATTCAATTCAAATCTCCTTGTCAAGTGTCAATGAACACTTTTGGTCGGGATTCCAACACCGCGCAACCCTCGGAGCCGACAGAAATTTAAATTCAGCTAATAAACAAACAATGTAAGTATTCTCAAACCTGAATCACACCAGGTTTGTTTTGGTGAAAAATAGGCAATGCGATGGAAGTCAAATTAGAGAAGTAATAACTACTAGAGAAGCAAGTAGCCTACACTAGTAAAAATCTTTTTTCAAAATGTTGTCTGAGACTATTTTCTGACAGATTTAATGTAAAGTCAATTTGCATCTGTCGGTAAACATTTTCAGTGCACTTTCTCGTTGTGATTCTCACCAACACAGAACAACTAATGTAGAAAACAATATTACAAAAGATGTGTTGCCTCGACCCTGGATTGAACCAGGGACCTTCAGATCTTCAGTCTGACGCTCTCCCGACTGAGCTATCGAGGCGATAACCTGGCCAGTACGGGGATCGAACCCGCGACATTTGCGTTATTAGCACAACGCTCTAATCAACTGAGCTAACCGGCCATGTACTGTAAATTGAATTCAAATCTCCTTGTCATTAAGTGTCAATGAACACTTTTGGTCGGGATTCCAACACCGCGCAACCCTCGAAGCCGACAGAAATTGAAATTCAGCTAATAAACAAACAATGTAAGTATTCTCAAACCTGAATCACACCAGGTTTGTTTTGGTGAAAAATAGGCAATGCGACGGAAGTCAAATTAGAGAAGTAATAAACTACTAGAGAAGCAAGTTCTGTTGTAGAAATCTTTTTTCAAAATGTCCTCTGAGACTATTTTCTGACAGATTTAATGTAAAGTCAATTTGCATCTGTCGGTAAACATTTTCAGTGCACTTTCTCGTTGTGATTCTCAACAACACAGAACAACTAATGTAGAAAAAAATATTACAAAATGTTGCAAAAGATGTGTTGCCTCGACCCGGGATTGAACCAGGGACCTTCAGATCTTCAGTCTGACGCTCTCCCGACTGAGCTATCGAGGCGATAACCTGGCCAGTACGGGGATCGAACCCGCGACATTTGCGTTATTAGCACAACGCTCTAACCAACTGAGCTAACCGGCCATGTGCTGTAACTTCAATTCAAATCTCCTTGTCAAGTGTCAATGAACACTTTTGGTCGGGATTCCAACACCGCGCAACCCTCGGAGCCGACAGAAATTGAAATTCAGCTAATAAACAAACAATGTAAGTATTCTCAAACCTGAATCACACCAGGTTTGTTTTGGTGAAAAATAAGCAATGCGATGGAAGTCAAATTAGAGAAGCAATAACTACTAGAGAAGCAAGTAGCCTACTGTAGTAGAAATCTTTTTTCAAAATGTTCTCTGAGACTATTTTCTGACAGATTTAATGTAAAGTCAATTTGCATCTGTCGGTAAACATTTTCAGTGCACTTTCTCGTTGTGATTCTCACCAACACAGAACAACTAATGTAGAAAAAAATATTACAAAAGATGTGTTGCCTCGACCCTGGATTGAACCAGGGACCTTCAGATCTTCAGTCTGACGCTCTCCCGACTGAGCTATCGAGGCGATAACCTGGCCAGTGCGGGGATCGAACCCGCGACATTTGCGTTATTAGCACAACGCTCTAATCAACTGAGCTAACCGGCCATGTACTGTAAATTGAATTCAAATCTCCTTGTCATTAAGTGTCAATGAACACTTTTGGTCGGGATTCCAACACCGCGCAACCCTCGAAGCCGACAGAAATTGAAATTCAGCTAATAAACAAACAATGTAAGTATTCTCAAACCTGAATCACACCAGGTTTGTTTTGGTGAAAAATAGGCAATGCGACGGAAGTCAAATTAGAGAAGTAATAAACTACTAGAGAAGCAAGTACTGTTGTAGAAATCTTTTTTCAAAATGTCCTCTGAGACTATTTTCTGACAGATTTAATGTAAAGTCAATTTGCATCTGTCGGTAAACATTTTCAGTGCACTTTCTCGTTGTGATTCTCACCAACACAGAACAACTAATGTAGAAAAAAATATTACAAAATGTTGCAAAAGATGTGTTGCCTCGACCCGGGATTGAACCAGGGACCTTCAGATCTTCAGTCTGACGCTCTCCCGACTGAGCTATCGAGGCGATAACCTGGCCAGTACGGGGATCGAACCCGCGACATTTGCGTTATTAGCACAACGCTCTAACCAACTGAGCTAACCGGCCATGTGCAGTAAATTGAATTCAAATCTCCTTGTCAAGTGTCAATGAACACTTTTGGTCGGGATTCCAACACCGCCCAACCCTCGAAGCCGACAGAAATTTAAATTCAGCTAATAAACAAAAAATGTAAGTATTCTCAAACCTGAATCACACCAGGTTTGTTTTGGTGAAAAATAGGCAATGCGACGGAAGTCAAATTAGAGAAGTAGAGAAGCAAGTACTGTTGTAGAAATCTTTTTTCAAAATGTTCTCTGAGACTATTTTCTGACAGATTTAATGTAAAGTCAATTTGCATCTGTCGGTAAACATTTTCAGTGTACTTTCTCGTTGTGATTCTCACCAACACAGAACAACTAATGTAGAAAACAATATTACAAAATGTTGCAAAAGATGTGTTGCCTCGACCCGGGATTGAACCAGGGACCTTCAGATCTTCAGTCTGACGCTCTCCCGACTGAGCTATCGAGGCGATAACCTGGCCAGTACGGGGATCGAACCCGCGACATTTGCGTTATTAGCACAACGCTCTAACCAACTGAGCTAACCGGCCATGTGCTGTAAATTCAATTCAAATCTCCTTGTCAAGTGTCAATGAACACTTTTGGTCGGGATTCCAACACCGCGCAACCCTCGGAGCCGACAGAAATTGAAATTCAGCTAATAAACAAACAATGTAAGTATTCTCAAACCTGAATCACACCAGGTTTGTTTTGGTGAAAAATAAGCAATGCGATGGAAGTCAAATTAGAGAAGCAATAACTACTAGAGAAGCAAGTAGCCTACTGTAGTAGAAATCTTTTTTCAAAATGTTCTCTGAGACTATTTTCTGACAGATTTAATGTAAAGTCAATTTGCATCTGTCGGTAAACATTTTCAGTGCACTTTCTCGTTGTGATTCTCACCAACACAGAACAACTAATGTAGAAAAAAATATTACAAAAGATGTGTTGCCTCGACCCGGGATTGAACCAGGGACCTTCAGATCTTCAGTCTGACGCTCTCCCGACTGAGCTATCGAGGCGATAACCTGGCCAGTACGGGGATCGAACCCGCGACATTTGCGTTATTAGCACAACGCTCTAATCAACTGAGCTAACCGGCCATGTACTGTAAATTGAATTCAAATCTCCTTGTCATTAAGAGTCAATGAACACTTTTGGTCGGGATTCCAACACCGCGCAACCCTCGAAGCCGACAGAAATTGAAATTCAGCTAATAAACAAACAATGTAAGTATTCTCAAACCTGAATCACACCAGGTTTGTTTTGGTGAAAAATAGGCAATGCGACGGAAGTCAAATTAGAGAAGTAATAAACTACTAGAGAAGCAAGTACTGTTGTAGAAATCTTTTTTCAAAATGTCCTCTGAGACTATTTTCTGACAGATTTAATGTAAAGTCAATTTGCATCTGTCGGTAAACATTTTCAGTGCACTTTCTCGTTGTGATTCTCACCAACACAGAACAACTAATGTAGAAAAAAATATTACAAAATGTTGCAAAAGATGTGTTGCCTCGACCCTGGATTGAACCAGGGACCTTCAGATCTTCAGTCTGACGCTCTCCCGACTGAGCTATCGAGGCGATAACCTGGCCAGTACGGGGATCGAACCAGCGACATTTGCGTTGTTAGCACAACGCTCTAACCAACTGAGCTAACCGGCCATGTGCTGTAAATTGAATTCAAATCTCCTTGTCAAGTGTCAATGAACACTTTTGGTCGGGATTCCAACACCGCGCAACCCTCGAAGCCGACAGAAATTTAAATTCAGCTAATAAACAAAAAATGTAAGTATTCTCAAACCTGAATCACACCAGGTTTGTTTTGGTGAAAAATAGGCAATGCGACGGAAGTCAAATTAGAGAAGTAGAGAAGCAAGTACTGTTGTAGAAATCTTTTTTCAAAATGTTCTCTGAGACTATTTTCTGACAGATTTAATGTAAAGTCAATTTGCATCTGTCGGTAAACATTTTCAGTGTACTTTCTCGTTGTGATTCTCACCAACACAGAACAACAAATGTAGAAAACAACATTACAAAATGTTGCAAAAGATGTGTTGCCTCGACCCGGGATTGAACCAGGGACCTTCAGATCTTCAGTCTGACGCTCTCCCGACTGAGCTATCGAGGCGATAACCTGGCCAGTACGGGGATCGAACCCGCGACATTTGCGTTATTAGCACAACGCTCTAACCAACTGAGCTAACCGGCCATGTGCTGTAAATTCAATTCAAATCTCCTTGTCAAGTGTCAATGAACACTTTTGGTCGGGATTCCAACACCGCGCAACCCTCGGAGCCGACAGAAATTTAAATTCAGCTAATAAACAAACAATGTAAGTATTCTCAAACCTGAATCACACCAGGTTTGTTTTGGTGAAAAATAGGCAATGCGATGGAAGTCAAATTAGAGAAGTAATAACTACTAGAGAAGCAAGTAGCCTACAGTAGTAAAAATCTTTTTTCAAAATGTTGTCTGAGACTATTTTCTGACAGATTTAATGTAAAGTCAATTTGCATCTGTCGGTAAACATTTTCAGTGCACTTTCTCGTTGTGATTCTCACCAACACAGAACAACTAATGTAGAAAAAAATATTACAAAAGATGTGTTGCCTCGACCCGGGATTGAACCAGGGACCTTCAGATCTTCAGTCTGACGCTCTCCCGACTGAGCTATCGAGGCGATAACCTGGCCAGTACGGGGATCGAACCCGCGACATTTGCGTTATTAGCACAACGCTCTAATCAACTGAGCTAACCGGCCATGTACTGTAAATTGAATTCAAATCTCCTTGTCATTAAGTGTCAATGAACACTTTTGGTCGGGATTCCAACACCGCGCAACCCTCGAAGCCGACAGAAATTGAAATTCAGCTAATAAACAAACAATGTAAGTATTCTCAAACCTGAATCACACCAGGTTTGTTTTGGTGAAAAATAGGCAATGCGACGGAAGTCAAATTAGAGAAGTAATAAACTACTAGAGAAGCAAGTACTGTTGTAGAAATCTTTTTTCAAAATGTCCTCTGAGACTATTTTCTGACAGATTTAATGTAAAGTCAATTTGCATCTGTCGGTAAACATTTTCAGTGCACTTTCTCGTTGTGATTCTCACCAACACAGAACAACTAATGTAGAAAAAAATATTACAAAATGTTGCAAAAGATGTGTTGCCTCGACCCGGGATTGAACCAGGGACCTTCAGATCTTCAGTCTGACGCTCTCCCGACTGAGCTATCGAGGCGATAACCTGGCCAGTACGGGGATCGAACCAGCGACATTTGCGTTGTTAGCACAACGCTCTAACCAACTGAGCTAACCGGCCATGTGCAGTAAATTGAATTCAAATCTCCTTGTCAAGTGTCAATGAACACTTTTGGTCGGGATTCCAACACCGCGCAACCCTCGAAGCCGACAGAAATTGAAATTCAGCTAATAAACAAAAAATGTAAGTATTCTCAAACCTGAATCACACCAGGTTTGTTTTGGTGAAAAATAGGCAATGCGACGGAAGTCAAATTAGAGAAGTAGAGAAGCAAGTACTGTTGTAGAAATCTTTTTTCAAAATGTTCTCTGAGACTATTTTCTGACAGATTTAATGTAAAGTCAATTTGCATCTGTCGGTAAACATTTTCAGTGTACTTTCTCGTTGTGATTCTCACCAACACAGAACAACAAATGTAGAAAACAACATTACAAAATGTTGCAAAAGATGTGTTGCCTCGACCCGGGATTGAACCAGGGACCTTCAGATCTTCAGTCTGACGCTCTCCCGACTGAGCTATCGAGGCGATAACCTGGCCAGTACGGGGATCGAACCCGCGACATTTGCGTTATTAGCACAACGCTCTAACCAACTGAGCTAACCGGCCATGTGCTGTAAATTCAATTCAAATCTCCTTGTCAAGTGTCAATGAACACTTTTGGTCGGGATTCCAACACCGCGCAACCCTCGGAGCCGACAGAAATTTAAATTCAGCTAATAAACAAACAATGTAAGTATTCTCAAACCTGAATCACACCAGGTTTGTTTTGGTGAAAAATAGGCAATGCGATGGAAGTCAAATTAGAGAAGTAATAACTACTAGAGAAGCAAGTAGCCTACAGTAGTAAAAATCTTTTTTCAAAATGTTGTCTGAGACTATTTTCTGACAGATTTAATGTAAAGTCAATTTGCATCTGTCGGTAAACATTTTCAGTGCACTTTCTCGTTGTGATTCTCACCAACACAGAACAACTAATGTAGAAAAAAATATTACAAAAGATGTGTTGCCTCGACCCGGGATTGAACCAGGGACCTTCAGATCTTCAGTCTGACGCTCTCCCGACTGAGCTATCGAGGCGATAACCTGGCCAGTACGGGGATCGAACCCGCGACATTTGCGTTATTAGCACAACGCTCTAATCAACTGAGCTAACCGGCCATGTACTGTAAATTGAATTCAAATCTCCTTGTCATTAAGTGTCAATGAACACTTTTGGTCGGGATTCCAACACCGCGCAACCCTCGAAGCCGACAGAAATTGAAATTCAGCTAATAAACAAACAATGTAAGTATTCTCAAACCTGAATCACACCAGGTTTGTTTTGGTGAAAAATAGGCAATGCGACGGAAGTCAAATTAGAGAAGTAATAAACTACTAGAGAAGCAAGTACTGTTGTAGAAATCTTTTTTCAAAATGTCCTCTGAGACTATTTTCTGACAGATTTAATGTAAAGTCAATTTGCATCTGTCGGTAAACATTTTCAGTGCACTTTCTCGTTGTGATTCTCACCAACACAGAACAACTAATGTAGAAAAAAATATTACAAAATGTTGCAAAAGATGTGTTGCCTCGACCCGGGATTGAACCAGGGACCTTCAGATCTTCAGTCTGACGCTCTCCCGACTGAGCTATCGAGGCGATAACCTGGCCAGTACGGGGAACGAACCCGCGACATTTGCGTTATTAGCACAACGCTCTAACCAACTGAGCTAACCGGCCATGTGCAGTAAATTGAATTCAAATCTCCTTGTCAAGTGTCAATGAACACTTTTGGTCGGGATTCCAACACCGCGCAACCCTCGAAGCCGACAGAAATTGAAATTCAGCTAATAAACAAAAAATGTAAGTATTCTCAAACCTGAATCACACCAGGTTTGTTTTGGTGAAAAATAGGCAATGCGACGGAAGTCAAATTAGAGAAGTAGAGAAGCAAGTACTGTTGTAGAAATCTTTTTTCAAAATGTTCTCTGAGACTATTTTCTGACAGATTTAATGTAAAGTCAATTTGCATCTGTCGGTAAACATTTTCAGTGTACTTTCTCGTTGTGATTCTCACCAACACAGAACAACAAATGTAGAAAACAACATTACAAAATGTTGCAAAAGATGTGTTGCCTCGACCCGGGATTGAACCAGGGACCTTCAGATCTTCAGTCTGACGCTCTCCCGACTGAGCTATCGAGGCGATAACCTGGCCAGTACGGGGATCGAACCAGCGACATTTGCGTTGTTAGCACAACGCTCTAACCAACTGAGCTAACCGGCCATGTGCTGTAAATTCAATTCAAATCTCCTTGTCAAGTGTCAATGAACACTTTTGGTCGGGATTCCAACACCGCGCAACCCTCGGAGCCGACAGAAATTTAAATTCAGCTAATAAACAAACAATGTAAGTATTCTCAAACCTGAATCACACCAGGTTTGTTTTGGTGAAAAATAGGCAATGCGATGGAAGTCAAATTAGAGAAGTAATAACTACTAGAGAAGCAAGTAGCCTACAGTAGTAAAAATCTTTTTTCAAAATGTTGTCTGAGACTATTTTCTGACAGATTTAATGTAAAGTCAATTTGCATCTGTCGGTAAACATTTTCAGTGCACTTTCTCGTTGTGATTCTCACCAACACAGAACAACTAATGTAGAAAAAAATATTACAAAATGTTGCAAAAGATGTGTTGCCTCGACCCTGGATTGAACCAGGGACCTTCAGATCTTCAGTCTGACGCTCTCCCGACTGAGCTATCGAGGCGATAACCTGGCCAGTACGGGGATCGAACCAGCGACATTTGCGTTGTTAGCACAACGCTCTAACCAACTGAGCTAACCGGCCATGTGCTGTAAATTCAATTCAAATCTCCTTGTCAAGTGTCAATGAACACTTTTGGTCGGGATTCCAACACCGCGCAACCCTCGGAGCCGACAGAAATTTAAATTCAGCTAATAAACAAACAATGTAAGTATTCTCAAACCTGAATCACACCAGGTTTGTTTTGGTGAAAAATAGGCAATGCGATGGAAGTCAAATTAGAGAAGTAATAACTACTAGAGAAGCAAGTAGCCTACAGTAGTAGAAATCTTTTTTCAAAATGTTGTCTGAGACTATTTTCTGACAGATTTAATGTAAAGTCAATTTGCATCTGTCGGTAAACATTTTCAGTGCACTTTCTCGTTGTGATTCTCACCAACACAGAACAACTAATGTAGAAAAAAATATTACAAAAGATGTGTTGCCTCGACCCGGGATTGAACCAGGGACCTTCAGATCTTCAGTCTGACGCTCTCCCGACTGAGCTATCGAGGCGATAACCTGGCCAGTACGGGGATCGAACCCGCGACATTTGCGTTATTAGCACAACGCTCTAATCAACTGAGCTAACCGGCCATGTACTGTAAATTGAATTCAAATCTCCTTGTCATTAAGTGTCAATGAACACTTTTGGTCGGGATTCCAACACCGCGCAACCCTCGAAGCCGACAGAAATTGAAATTCAGCTAATAAACAAACAATGTAAGTATTCTCAAACCTGAATCACACCAGGTTTGTTTTGGTGAAAAATAGGCAATGCGACGGAAGTCAAATTAGAGAAGTAATAAACTACTAGAGAAGCAAGTACTGTTGTAGAAATCTTTTTTCAAAATGTCCTCTGAGACTATTTTCTGACAGATTTAATGTAAAGTCAATTTGCATCTGTCGGTAAACATTTTCAGTGCACTTTCTCGTTGTGATTCTCACCAACACAGAACAACTAATGTAGAAAAAAATATTACAAAATGTTGCAAAAGATGTGTTGCCTCGACCCGGGATTGAACCAGGGACCTTCAGATCTTCAGTCTGACGCTCTCCCGACTGAGCTATCGAGGCGATAACCTGGCCAGTACGGGGATCGAACCCGCGACATTTGCGTTATTAGCACAACGCTCTAACCAACTGAGCTAACCGGCCATGTGCAGTAAATTGAATTCAAATCTCCTTGTCAAGTGTCAATGAACACTTTTGGTCGGGATTCCAACACCGCGCAACCCTCGAAGCCGACAGAAATTGAAATTCAGCTAATAAACAAAAAATGTAAGTATTCTCAAACCTGAATCACACCAGGTTTGTTTTGGTGAAAAATAGGCAATGCGACGGAAGTCAAATTAGAGAAGTAGAGAAGCAAGTACTGTTGTAGAAATCTTTTTTCAAAATGTTCTCTGAGACTATTTTCTGACAGATTTAATGTAAAGTCAATTTGCATCTGTCGGTAAACATTTTCAGTGTACTTTCTCGTTGTGATTCTCACCAACACAGAACAACAAATGTAGAAAACAACATTACAAAATGTTGCAAAAGATGTGTTGCCTCGACCCGGGATTGAACCAGGGACCTTCAGATCTTCAGTCTGACGCTCTCCCGACTGAGCTATCGAGGCGATAACCTGGCCAGTACGGGGATCGAACCCGCGACATTTGCGTTATTAGCACAACGCTCTAACCAACTGAGCTAACCGGCCATGTGCTGTAAATTCAATTCAAATCTCCTTGTCAAGTGTCAATGAACACTTTTGGTCGGGATTCCAACACCGCGCAACCCTCGGAGCCGACAGAAATTTAAATTCAGCTAATAAACAAACAATGTAAGTATTCTCAAACCTGAATCACACCAGGTTTGTTTTGGTGAAAAATAGGCAATGCGACGGAAGTCAAATTAGAGAAGTAATAACTACTAGAGAAGCAAGTAGCCTACAGTAGTAAAAATCTTTTTTCAAAATGTTGTCTGAGACTATTTTCTGACAGATTTAATGTAAAGTCAATTTGCATCTGTCGGTAAACATTTTCAGTGCACTTTCTCGTTGTGATTCTCACCAACACAGAACAACTAATGTAGAAAAAAATATTACAAAAGATGTGTTGCCTCGACCCTGGATTGAACCAGGGACCTTCAGATCTTCAGTCTGACGCTCTCCCGACTGAGCTATCGAGGCGATAACCTGGCCAGTACGGGGATCGAACCCGCGACATTTGCGTTATTAGCACAACGCTCTAATCAACTGAGCTAACCGGCCATGTACTGTAAATTGAATTCAAATCTCCTTGTCATTAAGTGTCAATGAACACTTTTGGTCGGGATTCCAACACCGCGCAACCCTCGAAGCCGACAGAAATTGAAATTCAGCTAATAAACAAACAATGTAAGTATTCTCAAACCTGAATCACACCAGGTTTGTTTTGGTGAAAAATAGGCAATGCGACGGAAGTCAAATTAGAGAAGTAATAAACTACTAGAGAAGCAAGTACTGTTGTAGAAATCTTTTTTCAAAATGTCCTCTGAGACTATTTTCTGACAGATTTAATGTAAAGTCAATTTGCATCTGTCGGTAAACATTTTCAGTGCACTTTCTCGTTGTGATTCTCACCAACACAGAACAACTAATGTAGAAAAAAATATTACAAAATGTTGCAAAAGATGTGTTGCCTCGACCCGGGATTGAACCAGGGACCTTCAGATCTTCAGTCTGACGCTCTCCCGACTGAGCTATCGAGGCGATAACCTGGCCAGTACGGGGATCGAACCCGCGACATTTGCGTTATTAGCACAACGCTCTAACCAACTGAGCTAACCGGCCATGTGCAGTAAATTGAATTCAAATCTCCTTGTCAAGTGTCAATGAACACTTTTGGTCGGGATTCCAACACCGCGCAACCCTCGAAGCCGACAGAAATTTAAATTCAGCTAATAAACAAAAAATGTAAGTATTCTCAAACCTGAATCACACCAGGTTTGTTTTGGTGAAAAATAGGCAATGCGACGGAAGTCAAATTAGAGAAGTAGAGAAGCAAGTACTGTTGTAGAAATCTTTTTTCAAAATGTTCTCTGAGACTATTTTCTGACAGATTTAATGTAAAGTCAATTTGCATCTGTCGGTAAACATTTTCAGTGTACTTTCTCGTTGTGATTCTCACCAACACAGAACAACAAATGTAGAAAACAACATTACAAAATGTTGCAAAAGATGTGTTGCCTCGACCCGGGATTGAACCAGGGACCTTCAGATCTTCAGTCTGACGCTCTCCCGACTGAGCTATCGAGGCGATAACCTGGCCAGTACGGGGATCGAACCCGCGACATTTGCGTTATTAGCACAACGCTCTAATCAACTGAGCTAAGCGGCCATGTACTGTAAATTGAATTCAAATCTCCTTGTCATTAAGTGTCAATGAACACTTTTGGTCGGGATTCCAACACCGCGCAACCCTCGAAGCCGACAGAAATTTAAATTCAGCTAATAAACAAACAATGTAAGTATTCTCAAACCTGAATCACACCAGGTTTGTTTTGGTGAAAAATAGGCAATGCGATGGAAGTCAAATTAGAGAAGTAATAACTACTAGAGAAGCAAGTAGCCTACAGTAGTAAAAATCTTTTTTCAAAATGTTCTCTGAGACTATTTTCTGACAGATTTAATGTAAAGTCAATTTGCATCTGTCGGTAAACATTTTCAGTGCACTTTCTCGTTGTGATTCTCACCAACACAGAACAACTAATGTAGAAAAAAATATTACAAAAGATGTGTTGCCTCGACCCGGGATTGAACCAGGGACCTTCAGATCTTCAGTCTGACGCTCTCCCGACTGAGCTATCGAGGCGATAACCTGGCCAGTACGGGGATCGAACCCGCGACATTTGCGTTATTAGCACAACGCTCTAATCAACTGAGCTAAGCGGCCATGTACTGTAAATTGAATTCAAATCTCCTTGTCATTAAGTGTCAATGAACACTTTTGGTCGGGATTCCAACACCGCGCAACCCTCGAAGCCGACAGAAATTTAAATTCAGCTAATAAACAAACAATGTAAGTATTCTCAAACCTGAATCACACCAGGTTTGTTTTGGTGAAAAATAGGCAATGCGACGGAAGTCAAATTAGAGAAGTAGAGAAGCAAGTACTGTTGTAGAAATCTTTTTTCAAAATGTTCTCTGAGACTATTTTCTGACAGATTTAATGTAAAGTCAATTTGCATCTGTCGGTAAACATTTTCAGTGTACTTTCTCGTTGTGATTCTCACCAACACAGAACAACAAATGTAGAAAACAACATTACAAAATGTTGCAAAAGATGTGTTGCCTCGACCCGGGATTGAACCAGGGACCTTCAGATCTTCAGTCTGACGCTCTCCCGACTGAGCTATCGAGGCGATAACCTGGCCAGTACGGGGATCGAACCCGCGACATTTGCGTTATTAGCACAACGCTCTAACCAACTGAGCTAACCGGCCATGTGCTGTAAATTCAATTCAAATCTCCTTGTCAAGTGTCAATGAACACTTTTGGTCGGGATTCCAACACCGCGCAACCCTCGGAGCCGACAGAAATTTAAATTCAGCTAATAAACAAACAATGTAAGTATTCTCAAACCTGAATCACACCAGGTTTGTTTTGGTGAAAAATAGGCAATGCGACGGAAGTCAAATTAGAGAAGTAATAACTACTAGAGAAGCAAGTAGCCTACAGTAGTAAAAATCTTTTTTCAAAATGTTGTCTGAGACTATTTTCTGACAGATTTAATGTAAAGTCAATTTGCATCTGTCGGTAAACATTTTCAGTGCACTTTCTCGTTGTGATTCTCACCAACACAGAACAACTAATGTAGAAAAAAATATTACAAAAGATGTGTTGCCTCGACCCTGGATTGAACCAGGGACCTTCAGATCTTCAGTCTGACGCTCTCCCGACTGAGCTATCGAGGCGATAACCTGGCCAGTACGGGGATCGAACCCGCGACATTTGCGTTATTAGCACAACGCTCTAATCAACTGAGCTAACCGGCCATGTACTGTAAATTGAATTCAAATCTCCTTGTCATTAAGTGTCAATGAACACTTTTGGTCGGGATTCCAACACCGCGCAACCCTCGAAGCCGACAGAAATTGAAATTCAGCTAATAAACAAACAATGTAAGTATTCTCAAACCTGAATCACACCAGGTTTGTTTTGGTGAAAAATAGGCAATGCGACGGAAGTCAAATTAGAGAAGTAATAAACTACTAGAGAAGCAAGTACTGTTGTAGAAATCTTTTTTCAAAATGTCCTCTGAGACTATTTTCTGACAGATTTAATGTAAAGTCAATTTGCATCTGTCGGTAAACATTTTCAGTGCACTTTCTCGTTGTGATTCTCACCAACACAGAACAACTAATGTAGAAAAAAATATTACAAAATGTTGCAAAAGATGTGTTGCCTCGACCCGGGATTGAACCAGGGACCTTCAGATCTTCAGTCTGACGCTCTCCCGACTGAGCTATCGAGGCGATAACCTGGCCAGTACGGGGATCGAACCCGCGACATTTGCGTTATTAGCACAACGCTCTAACCAACTGAGCTAACCGGCCATGTGCAGTAAATTGAATTCAAATCTCCTTGTCAAGTGTCAATGAACACTTTTGGTCGGGATTCCAACACCGCGCAACCCTCGAAGCCGACAGAAATTTAAATTCAGCTAATAAACAAAAAATGTAAGTATTCTCAAACCTGAATCACACCAGGTTTGTTTTGGTGAAAAATAGGCAATGCGACGGAAGTCAAATTAGAGAAGTAGAGAAGCAAGTACTGTTGTAGAAATCTTTTTTCAAAATGTTCTCTGAGACTATTTTCTGACAGATTTAATGTAAAGTCAATTTGCATCTGTCGGTAAACATTTTCAGTGTACTTTCTCGTTGTGATTCTCACCAACACAGAACAACAAATGTAGAAAACAACATTACAAAATGTTGCAAAAGATGTGTTGCCTCGACCCGGGATTGAACCAGGGACCTTCAGATCTTCAGTCTGACGCTCTCCCGACTGAGCTATCGAGGCGATAACCTGGCCAGTACGGGGATCGAACCCGCGACATTTGCGTTATTAGCACAACGCTCTAATCAACTGAGCTAAGCGGCCATGTACTGTAAATTGAATTCAAATCTCCTTGTCATTAAGTGTCAATGAACACTTTTGGTCGGGATTCCAACACCGCGCAACCCTCGAAGCCGACAGAAATTTAAATTCAGCTAATAAACAAACAATGTAAGTATTCTCAAACCTGAATCACACCAGGTTTGTTTTGGTGAAAAATAGGCAATGCGATGGAAGTCAAATTAGAGAAGTAATAACTACTAGAGAAGCAAGTAGCCTACAGTAGTAAAAATCTTTTTTCAAAATGTTCTCTGAGACTATTTTCTGACAGATTTAATGTAAAGTCAATTTGCATCTGTCGGTAAACATTTTCAGTGCACTTTCTCGTTGTGATTCTCACCAACACAGAACAACTAATGTAGAAAAAAATATTACAAAAGATGTGTTGCCTCGACCCGGGATTGAACCAGGGACCTTCAGATCTTCAGTCTGACGCTCTCCCGACTGAGCTATCGAGGCGATAACCTGGCCAGTACGGGGATCGAACCCGCGACATTTGCGTTATTAGCACAACGCTCTAATCAACTGAGCTAAGCGGCCATGTACTGTAAATTGAATTCAAATCTCCTTGTCATTAAGTGTCAATGAACACTTTTGGTCGGGATTCCAACACCGCGCAACCCTCGAAGCCGACAGAAATTTAAATTCAGCTAATAAACAAACAATGTAAGTATTCTCAAACCTGAATCACACCAGGTTTGTTTTGGTGAAAAATAGGCAATGCGACGGAAGTCAAATTAGAGAAGTAGAGAAGCAAGTACTGTTGTAGAAATCTTTTTTCAAAATGTTCTCTGAGACTATTTTCTGACAGATTTAATGTAAAGTCAATTTGCATCTGTCGGTAAACATTTTCAGTGTACTTTCTCGTTGTGATTCTCACCAACACAGAACAACAAATGTAGAAAACAACATTACAAAATGTTGCAAAAGATGTGTTGCCTCGACCCGGGATTGAACCAGGGACCTTCAGATCTTCAGTCTGACGCTCTCCCGACTGAGCTATCGAGGCGATAACCTGGCCAGTGCGGGGATCGAACCCGCGACATTTGCGTTATTAGCACAACGCTCTAACCAACTGAGCTAACCGGCCATGTGCTGTAAATTCAATTCAAATCTCCTTGTCAAGTGTCAATGAACACTTTTGGTCGGGATTCCAACACCGCGCAACCCTCGGAGCCGACAGAAATTTAAATTCAGCTAATAAACAAACAATGTAAGTATTCTCAAACCTGAATCACACCAGGTTTGTTTTGGTGAAAAATAAGCAATGCGATGGAAGTCAAATTAGAGAAGCAATAACTACTAGAGAAGCAAGTAGCCTACTGTAGTAGAAATCTTTTTTCAAAATGTTCTCTGAGACTATTTTCTGACAGATTTAATGTAAAGTCAATTTGCATCTGTCGGTAAACATTTTCAGTGCACTTTCTCGTTGTGATTCTCACCAACACAGAACAACTAATGTAGAAAAAAATATTACAAAAGATGTGTTGCCTCGACCCTGGATTGAACCAGGGACCTTCAGATCTTCAGTCTGACGCTCTCCCGACTGAGCTATCGAGGCGATAACCTGGCCAGAACGGGGATCGAACCCGCGACATTTGCGTTATTAGCACAACGCTCTAATCAACTGAGCTAACCGGCCATGTACTGTAAATTGAATTCAAATCTCCTTGTCATTAAGTGTCAATGAACACTTTTGGTCGGGATTCCAACACCGCGCAACCCTCGAAGCCGACAGAAATTTAAATTCAGCTAATAAACAAAAAATGTAAGTATTCTCAAACCTGAATCACACCAGGTTTGTTTTGGTGAAAAATAGGCAATGCGACGGAAGTCAAATTAGAGAAGTAATAAACTACTAGAGAAGCAAGTACTGTTGTAGAAATCTTTTTTCAAAATGTCCTCTGAGACTATTTTCTGACAGATTTAATGTAAAGTCAATTTGCATCTGTCGGTAAACATTTTTAGTGTACTTTCTCGTTGTGATTCTCACCAACACAGAACAACTAATGTAGAAAAAAATATTACAAAATGTTGCAAAAAATGTGTTGCCTCGACCCGGGATTGAATCATGGACCTTCAGATCTTCAGTCTGACGCTCTCCCGACTGAGCTATCGAGGCGATAACCTGGCCAGTACGGCGATCGAACCCGCGACATTTGCGTTATTAGCACAACGCTCTAACCAACTGAGCTAACCGGCCATGTGCAGTAAATTGAATTCAAATCTCCTTGTCAAGTGTCAATGAACACTTTTGGACGGGATTCCAACACCGCGCAACCCTCGAAGCCGACAGAAATTGAAATTCAGCTAATAAACAAAAAATGTAAGTATTCTCAAACCTGAATCACACCAGGTTTGTTTTGGTGAAAAATAAGCAATGCGATGGATGTAAAATTAGAGAAGTAATAACTACTAGAGAAGCAAGTAGCCTACTGTTGTAGAAATCTTTTTTCAAAATGTTCTCTGAGACTATTTTCTGACAGATTTAATGTAAAGTCAATTTGCATCTGTCGGTAAACATTTTCAGTGTACTTTCTCGTTGTGATTCTCACCAACACAGAACAACAAATGTAGAAAACAATATTACAAAATGTTGCAAAAGATGTGTTGCCTCGACCCGGGATTGAACCAGGGACCTTCAGATCTTCAGTCTGACGCTCTCCCGACTGAGCTATCGAGGCGATAACCTGGCCAGTACGGGGATCGAACCCGCGACATTTGCGTTATTAGCACAACGCTCTAACCAACTGAGCTAACCGGCCATGTGCTGTAAAATGAATTCAAATCTCCTTGTCAAGTGTCAATGAACACTTTTGGTCGGGATTCCAACACCGCGCAACCCTCGAAGCCGACAGAAATTGAAATTCAGCTAATAAACAAACAATGTAAGTATTCTCAAACCTGAATCACACCAGGTTTGTTTTGGTGAAAAATAGGCAATGCGATGGAAGTCAAATTAGAGAAGTAATAACTACTAGAGAAGCAAGTAGCCTACAGTAGTAAAAATCTTTTTTCAAAATGTTGTCTGAGACTATTTTCTGACAGATTTAATGTAAAGTCAATTTGCATCTGTCGGTAAACATTTTCAGTGCACTTTCTCGTTGTGATTCTCACCAACACAGAACAACTAATGTAGAAAAAAATATTACAAAAGATGTGTTGCCTCGACCCGGGATTGAACCAGGGACCTTCAGATCTTCAGTCTGACGCTCTCCCGACTGAGCTATCGAGGCGATAACCTGGCCAGTACGGGGATCGAACCCGCGACATTTGCGTTATTAGCACAACGCTCTAATCAACTGAGCTAACCGGCCATGTACTGTAAATTGAATTCAAATCTCCTTGTCAAGTGTCAATGAACACTTTTGGTCGGGATTCCAACACCGCGCAACCCTCGAAGCCGACAGAAATTGAAATTCAGCTAATAAACAAACAATGTAAGTATTCTCAAACCTGAATCACACCAGGTTTGTTTTGGTGAAAAATAGGCAATGCGACGGAAGTCAAATTAGAGAAGTAATAAACTACTAGAGAAGCAAGTACTGTTGTAGAAATCTTTTTTCAAAATGTCCTCTGAGACTATTTTCTGACAGATTTAATGTAAAGTCAATTTGCATCTGTCGGTAAACATTTTCAGTGCACTTTCTCGTTGTGATTCTCACCAACACAGAACAACTAATGTAGAAAAAATATTACAAAATGTTGCAAAAGATGTGTTGCCTCGACCCGGGATTGAACCAGGGACCTTCAGACCTTCAGTCTGACGCTCTCCCGACTGAGCTATCGAGGCGATAACCTGGCCAGTACGGGGATCGAACCCGCGACATTTGCGTTATTAGCACAACGCTCTAACCAACTGAGCTAACCGGCCATGTGCAGTAAATTGAATTCAAATCTCCTTGTCAAGTGTCAATGAACACTTTTGGTCGGGATTCCAACACCGCGCAACCCTCGAAGCCGACAGAAATTTAAATTCAGCTAATAAACAAAAAATGTAAGTATTCTCAAACCTGAATCACACCAGGTTTGTTTTGGTGAAAAATAGGCAATGCGACGGAAGTCAAATTAGAGAAGTAGAGAAGCAAGTACTGTTGTAGAAATCTTTTTTCAAAATGTTCTCTGAGACTATTTTCTGACAGATTTAATGTAAAGTCAATTTGCATCTGTCGGTAAACATTTTCAGTGCACTTTCTCGTTGTGATTCTCACCAACACAGAACAACTAATGTAGAAAAAAATATTACAAAATGTTGCAAAAGATGTGTTGCCTCGACCCGGGATTGAACCAGGGAACCTTCAGATCTTCAGTCTGACGCTCTCCCGACTGAGCTATCGAGGCGATAACCTGGCCAGTACGGGGATCGAACCCGCGACATTTGCGTTATTAGCACAACGCTCTAATCAACTGAGCTATAACCGGCCATGTACTGTAAATTGAATTCAAATCTCCTTGTCATTAAGTGTCAATGAACACTTTTGGTCGGGATTCCAACACCGCGCAACCCTCGAAGCCGACAGAAATTGAAATTCAGCTAATAAACAAAAAATGTAAGTATTCTCAAACCTGAATCACACCAGGTTTGTTTTGGTGAAAAATAGGCAATGCGACGGAAGTCAAATTAGAGAAGTAATAAACTACTAGAGAAGCAAGTAGCCTACTGTTGTAGAAATCTTTTTTCAAAATGTCCTCTGAGACTATTTTCTGACAGATTTAATGTAAAGTCAATTTGCATCTGTCGGTAAACATTTTCAGTGCACTTTCTCGTTGTGATTCTCACCAACACAGAACAACTAATGTAGAAAAAATATTACAAAATGTTGCAAAAGATGTGTTGCCTCGACCCGGGATTGAACCAGGGACCTTCAGATCTTCAGTCTGACGCTCTCCCGACTGAGCTATCGAGGCGATAACCTGGCCAGTACGGGGATCGAACCCGCGACATTTGCGTTATTAGCACAACGCTCTAACCAACTGAGCTAACCGGCCATGTGCAGTAAATTGAATTCAAATCTCCTTGTCAAGTGTCAATGAACACTTTTGGTCGGGATTCCAACACCGCGCAACCCTCGAAGCCGACAGAAATTGAAATTCAGCTAATAAACAAAAAATGTAAGTATTCTCAAACCTGAATCACACCAGGTTTGTTTTGGTGAAAAATAGGCAATGCGACGGAAGTCAAATTAGAGAAGTAGAGAAGCAAGTACTGTTGTAGAAATCTTTTTTCAAAATGTTCTCTGAGACTATTTTCTGACAGATTTAATGTAAAGTCAATTTGCATCTGTCGGTAAACATTTTCAGTGCACTTTCTCGTTGTGATTCTCACCAACACAGAACAACTAATGTAGAAAAAAATATTACAAAATGTTGCAAAAGATGTGTTGCCTCGACCCGGGATTGAACCAGGGAACCTTCAGATCTTCAGTCTGACGCTCTCCCGACTGAGCTATCGAGGCGATAACCTGGCCAGTACGGGGATCGAACCCGCGACATTTGCGTTATTAGCACAACGCTCTAATCAACTGAGCTATAACCGGCCATGTACTGTAAATTGAATTCAAATCTCCTTGTCATTAAGTGTCAATGAACACTTTTGGTCGGGATTCCAACACCGCGCAACCCTCGGAGCCGACAGAAATTGAAATTCAGCTAATAAACAAAAAATGTAAGTATTCTCAAACCTGAATCACACCAGGTTTGTTTTGGTGAAAAATAGGCAATGCGACGGAAGTCAAATTAGAGAAGTAATAAACTACTAGAGAAGCAAGTAGCCTACTGTTGTAGAAATCTTTTTTCAAAATGTCCTCTGAGACTATTTTCTGACAGATTTAATGTAAAGTCAATTTGCATCTGTCGGTAAACATTTTCAGTGCACTTTCTCGTTGTGATTCTCACCAACACAGAACAACTAATGTAGAAAACAATATTACAAAATGTTGCAAAAGATGTGTTGCCTCGACCCGGGATTGAACCAGGGACCTTCAGATCTTCAGTCTGACGCTCTCCCGACTGAGCTATCGAGGCGATAACCTGGCCAGTACGGGGATCGAACCCGCGACATTTGCGTTATTAGCACAACGCTCTAACCAACTGAGCTAACCGGCCATGTGCAGTAAATTGAATTCAAATCTCCTTGTCAAGTGTCAATGAACACTTTTGGTCGGGATTCCAACACCGCGCAACCCTCGAAGCCGACAGAAATTGAAATTCAGCTAATAAACAAAAAATGTAAGTATTCTCAAACCTGAATCACACCAGGTTTGTTTTGGTGAAAAATAGGCAATGCGACGGAAGTCAAATTAGAGAAGTAGAGAAGCAAGTACTGTTGTAGAAATCTTTTTTCAAAATGTTCTCTGAGACTATTTTCTGACAGATTTAATGTAAAGTCAATTTGCATCTGTCGGTAAACATTTTCAGTGTACTTTCTCGTTGTGATTCTCACCAACACAGAACAACAAATGTAGAAAACAACATTACAAAATGTTGCAAAAGATGTGTTGCCTCGACCCGGGATTGAACCAGGGAACCTTCAGATCTTCAGTCTGACGCTCTCCCGACTGAGCTATCGAGGCGATAACCTGGCCAGTACGGGGATCGAACCCGCGACATTTGCGTTATTAGCACAACGCTCTAACCAACTGAGCTAACCGGCCATGTGCTGTAAATTCAATTCAAATGTCCTTGTCAAGTGTCAATGAACACTTTTGGTCGGGATTCCAACACCGCGCAACCCTCGGAGCCGACAGAAATTTAAATTCAGCTAATAAACAAACAATGTAAGTATTCTCAAACCTGAATCACACCAGGTTTGTTTTGGTGAAAAATAGGCAATGCGATGGAAGTCAAATTAGAGAAGTAATAACTACTAGAGAAGCAAGTAGCCTACAGTAGTAAAAATCTTTTTTCAAAATGTTGTCTGAGACTATTTTCTGACAGATTTAATGTAAAGTCAATTTGCATCTGTCGGTAAACATTTTCAGTGCACTTTCTCGTTGTGATTCTCACCAACACAGAACAACTAATGTAGAAAAAAATATTACAAAAGATGTGTTGCCTCGACCCTGGATTGAACCAGGGACCTTCAGATCTTCAGTCTGACGCTCTCCCGACTGAGCTATCGAGGCGATAACCTGGCCAGTACGGGGATCGAACCCGCGACATTTGCGTTATTAGCACAACGCTCTAATCAACTGAGCTAACCGGCCATGTACTGTAAATTGAATTCAAATCTCCTTGTCATTAAGTGTCAATGAACACTTTTGGTCGGGATTCCAACACCGCGCAACCCTCGAAGCCGACAGAAATTGAAATTCAGCTAATAAACAAACAATGTAAGTATTCTCAAACCTGAATCACACCAGGTTTGTTTTGGTGAAAAATAGGCAATGCGACGGAAGTCAAATTAGAGAAGTAATAAACTACTAGAGAAGCAAGTACTGTTGTAGAAATCTTTTTTCAAAATGTCCTCTGAGACTATTTTCTGACAGATTTAATGTAAAGTCAATTTGCATCTGTCGGTAAACATTTTCAGTGCACTTTCTCGTTGTGATTCTCACCAACACAGAACAACTAATGTAGAACAAAATATTACAAAATGTTGCAAAAGATGTGTTGCCTCGACCCGGGATTGAACCAGGGACCTTCAGATCTTCAGTCTGACGCTCTCCCGACTGAGCTATCGAGGCGATAACCTGGCCAGTACGGGGATCGAACCCGCGACATTTGCGTTATTAGCACAACGCTCTAACCAACTGAGCTAACCGGCCATGTGCAGTAAATTGAATTCAAATCTCCTTGTCAAGTGTCAATGAACACTTTTGGTCGGGATTCCAACACCGCGCAACCCTCGAAGCCGACAGAAATTTAAATTCAGCTAATAAACAAAAAATGTAAGTATTCTCAAACCTGAATCACACCAGGTTTGTTTTGGTGAAAAATAGGCAATGCGACGGAAGTCAAATTAGAGAAGTAGAGAAGCAAGTACTGTTGTAGAAATCTTTTTTCAAAATGTTCTCTGAGACTATTTTCTGACAGATTTAATGTAAAGTCAATTTGCATCTGTCGGTAAACATTTTCAGTGTACTTTCTCGTTGTGATTCTCACCAACACAGAACAACAAATGTAGAAAACAACATTACAAAATGTTGCAAAAGATGTGTTGCCTCGACCCGGGATTGAACCAGGGACCTTCAGATCTTCAGTCTGACGCTCTCCCGACTGAGCTATCGAGGCGATAACCTGGCCAGTACGGGGATCGAACCCGCGACATTTGCGTTATTAGCACAACGCTCTAACCAACTGAGCTAACCGGCCATGTGCTGTAAATTCAATTCAAATCTCCTTGTCAAGTGTCAATGAACACTTTTGGTCGGGATTCCAACACCGCGCAACCCTCGGAGCCGACAGAAATTTAAATTCAGCTAATAAACAAACAATGTAAGTATTCTCAAACCTGAATCACACCAGGTTTGTTTTGGTGAAAAATAAGCAATGCGATGGAAGTCAAATTAGAGAAGCAATAACTACTAGAGAAGCAAGTAGCCTACTGTAGTAGAAATCTTTTTTCAAAATGTTCTCTGAGACTATTTTCTGACAGATTTAATGTAAAGTCAATTTGCATCTATCGGTAAACATTTTCAGTGCACTTTCTCGTTGTGATTCTCACCAACACAGAACAACTAATGTAGAAAAAAATATTACAAAAGATGTGTTGCCTCGACCCTGGATTGAACCAGGGACCTTCAGATCTTCAGTCTGACGCTCTCCAGACTGAGCTATCGAGGCGATAACCTGGCCAGTACGGGGATCGAACCCGCGACATTTGCGTTATTAGCACAACGCTCTAATCAACTGAGCTAACCGGCCATGTACTGTAAATTGAATTCAAATCTCCTTGTCATTAAGTGTCAATGAACACTTTTGGTCGGGATTCCAACACCGCGCAACCCTCGAAGCCGACAGAAATTTAAATTCAGCTAATAAACAAACAATGTAAGTATTCTCAAACCTGAATCACACCAGGTTTGTTTTGGTGAAAAATAGGCAATGCGACGGAAGTCAAATTAGAGAAGTAATAAACTACTAGAGAAGCAAGTACTGTTGTAGAAATCTTTTTTCAAAATGTCCTCTGAGACTATTTTCTGACCGATTTAATGTAAAGTCAATTTGCATCTGTCGGTAAACATTTTCAGTGCACTTTCTCGTTGTGATTCTCACCAACACAGAACAACTAATGTAGAAAAAAATATTACAAAATGTTGCAAAAGATGTGTTGCCTCGACCCGGGATTGAACCAGGGACCTTCAGATCTTCAGTCTGACGCTCTCCCGACTGAGCTATCGAGGCGATAACCTGGCCAGTAAGGGGATCGAACCCGCGACATTTGCGTTATTAGCACAACGCTCTAACCAACTGAGCTAACCGGCCATGTGCAGTAAATTGAATTCAAATCTCCTTGTCAAGTGTCAATGAACACTTTTGGTCGGGATTCCAACACCGCGCAACCCTCGAAGCCGACAGAAATTGAAGTTCAGCTAATAAACAAAAAATGTAAGTATTCTCAAACCTGAATCACACCAGGTTTGTTTTGGTGAAAAATAGGCAATGCGACGGAAGTCAAATTAGAGAAGTAGAGAAGCAAGTACTGTTGTAGAAATCTTTTTTCAAAATGTTCTCTGAGACTATTTTCTGACAGATTTAATGTAAAGTCAATTTGCATCTGTCGGTAAACATTTTCAGTGTACTTTCTCGTTGTGATTCTCACCAACACAGAACAACAAATGTAGAAAAAAATATTACAAAATGTTGCAAAAGATGTGTTGCCTCGACCCGGGATTGAACCAGGGACCTTCAGATCTTCAGTCTGACGCTCTCCCGACTGAGCTATCGAGGCGATAACCTGGCCAGTACGGGGATCGAACCCGCGACATTTGCGTTATTAGCACAACGCTCTAACCAACTGAGCTAACCGGCCATGTATTGTAAATTCAATTCAAATCTGCTTGTCAAAGCCAACTTTCAGGAGAGATCTTTGTGTTTGATATCTTTGTTTTGAATCGATGAGAACGCGACAGTCAACACAATGAACACTTTTGGTCAGGATTTCAACACCGCGCAACCCTCGAAGACGACAGAAATTTGAATTCAGCTAATGAACAAAAAATGTAAGTATTCTCAAACCTGAATCACACCAGCAGGGTTGTTTTGGTGAAAACTATAAATTCGGTCCACTAGATTGGTTTCGAGACGGTAATGCGACGGAAAGTCAATTTAGAGAAGCAATAAACTACTAGAGAAGCAAGTACTGTTGTAGAAATCTTTTTTCAAAATGTTCTCTGAGACTATTTTCGGACAGATTTAATGTAAAGTCAATTTGCATCTGTCGGTAAACATTTTCAGTGTACTTTCTCGTTGTGATTCTCACCAACACAGAACAACAAATGTAGAAAAAAATATTACAAAATGTTGCAAAAGATTTGTTGCCTCGACCCGGGATTGAACCAGGGACCTTCAGATCTTCAGTCTGACGCTCTCCCGACTGAGCTATCGAGGCGATAACCTGGCCAGTACGGGGATCGAACCCGCGACATTTTCGTTATTAGCGCAACGCTCTAACCAACTGAGCTAACCGGCCATGTATTGTAAATTCAATTCAAATCTCCTTGTCAAGTGTCAATGAACACTTTTGGTCGGGATTCCAACACCGCGCAACCCTCGAAGAAATTAAAATTCAGCTAATAAACAAAAAATGTATGTAACGTCAGGAATTTGCGCGCCTGGTACCGCGCTGGCGTCACACTAGATGAGTCAAATTTCTGGAAACACGTGAATTTTATTTGACACGTCACCACGTTCAACAAGATCACGTTCAATACGACACGATAATCACGTCACGTTCACGTTCACGGTTTTCTGCAAACAGAACATTCACTCAAATATGGAAAACAGAATTAATTTTATGCCGGCAGAAATAAAGCTTACCAGAGTTTTGGACCAGGGTATCAGTTAAGACATAAATATTATCGCCAGAAAGCATTCTTAGCAAATAAAAAACGTAAAAATCAAATGTAAGGCAAATTGGGCAACTTTAAATGCAAATCAAGCTTACCTTGCAAAGGCAACATTATTCCTTTTTCATCAGAGTTATAAAGTTAGCATTACGATCTATTAATGACAAACAAATTATATTTAGTGACTTTCATTACTTTATCTAACGTCTGCAAATTCAAGTAAGCAACTAACAAACTACACGTGGTCCAAACTAAACTCGATACTAAATGGCCAAAAGCACAGCATAGAGAAATAAACTACAATGGTATTGTTACGTCATAGGGGTTCTGGCATTGTGGTGCAATCACACCATATAAGATGTGACCTAGGTTTACGGTTGAGTGATTTACGATGTTACATTCTCCCCCCTAAATGTGTGCTTACACTTCAAACACATTTACAAACAAACAAGAAAACATCGGATCATGAAACAACGAAAAACACACACGAAAGCTAAAACAGTCGCGTCGCGAAACGCCGTTGGTGAGCAAAGCTCCAACCTGGCGTATTTCAGAGTGCGGCATGTGTAATGCAGCAAACAACATAGCGTCCATGATATTTCTTCCTTCATCAGCATCAGGATCTTGTGCACTGCAATTCAGGGCCAGTTCGACGACTGCGTGGCCTGAATGCGTCGGATGCACTTATTGGCATTGGGTGCTCGCCTCACAGAGCAAGCACAACCTTGCAATCGGCCGTCTGTTCGTGGAACCGGATTGCGTTTTAACGTTGACTTGGCGGACAACACCGTGTTTGCCCGGAATGGCGTGCAGAACGCGTACAATCTCCCATCGACGTCGAGGCTGAGCCTCATCCACGATCATCACCACATCTCCCGGTTGGAAATTGCGTTGTCGGTCGGGCCACTTTTGGCGTAAGGCAATTGTGGGCAAATATTCCCGAGACCATCTTCTCCAGAAATCATCGGCGAGAAGTTGAATTTGTTTCCATCGTCTTCGGCTATAGCAGTCCTTTGGATTGATAAGTCCTACTGAGACACTGTCGGAAGCACGCCCCAACAACAAATGGTTGGGCGTCAGTGGCTCATTTTCAGTAGGAGTGAAGCTGATCGGTGTCAACGGTCTGGAATTTAAAATGCTTTCTACTTCGATTATCAAAGTTTGCAACATGTCCGCACCGATCGTTTGGTTTCTTGTTAGCATCGCATTTAGGATTTAGGGCGGCGAATAGATCTTATCATTCTCTCCCACGAACCTCCCATGTGGGAAGCAGTGGAACAATTAAAATTCCCCTTGATTTCTTGTCGTTTGAAGTACGACTCTAGTCGGGACTGCTGGAGACCTTGCAGGGCTTCACGCAAAACTCTTTCAGCACCAACAAAGTTCGTGCCATTATCGCTGTATATCTCCTTCGGTCGGCCTCTTTTTCCTATGAATCGACGCAGGGCATTGATAAATGCATCAGTGGATAAATCAGGTGCCACCTCAATGTGTACAGCTCGCATAGTCAAGCAGGTGAATATGCACCCATAACTTTTCGTTTCACTTCTTCCTCGCTTCACCATGAATGGACCGAAGTAGTCAATGCCAACGTAAGTAAACGGTGGCTCATCAGGCTTCAATCGGGCGAATGGCAGTTCTGCCATTTGCTGTTGTCCTCGTCGTACGGTTCTCTTGCGACACAGCAAACAGTTGCTGAGTTCCTTCCTTACAGCGGCGCCTCCCTTAATAATCCAGAAGCGCTGGCGCAGCGATGTCCAGGTATGAGCAGTTCCACAATGGCCAACTTCGTGATGGTGGATCTGAATAATCATTCTCGTTAGGTTGTGGTCATACGGTAGTATAATCGGGTGCTTTGCGTCAAATGCAATGGGCGCTTTTTCCAATCTCCCCCAATTCGAAGTAGACCATTAAAAACCTGGGGGCTAAGTTTCGCCAGCGAATTAGCGTGTGGCGATTTCTTCAATTTCCTTTGCAGCTCCCTATCGGATTGTCCATCGCTGGACAAAACGTCGATAGCAGGAGCGAAACACTGGCGTTGCACATACTTTATTATCTCTAACTCCGCATCCTTCAGCTCATCCACGCTCAGCTTGCCGGTGGGCACAGAAATCTTTGAGCGCAGGAACGACTTAAAACGCAGCAGCCATGCGACCGTTGTCTTCAGGTTATGAAGAGATGAATATCGATTCAGCAAACGATCGGTTGACCCTGACTGTGCAGAAACGTTTACGACAATCCTCTTCCGCTCAGCTGGCTGGAACTCTGGCGAAAGCTGAGTCTTCAACTCCGGCGGGGTTGGCCATCGATCTTTAGTTTGCCAAAGAAACTTTGGACCAGTCAGCCATCGAGAGCGGATGAGCTTGTGCACGGACAACCTCGCGAAGCATCATCGGCGGGGTTTAGCTTGGAATTTACGTGCCTCCATTGATCAGGACTTGTCTGTCGATGAATTTCGGCCAATCTGTTGGCAACAAACGTACCAAAGCGTTTACTTTGATTGCAAATACTGTCGGACGGCACACGAGTCTGTCCAAAACACGGACTCGCAGTTATCAAATTTTAGTTGGCGTCGAAGCCATTTGTCCGCTTTTACAGCTAAGACAGCAGCGGCAAGTTCAAGCATCGGAATGCTTTCAGTTTTCGGTGGTGTCACCTTCGATTTGCCAAATAGAAACGAGCAGTGGACATGTCCATCAACATCTTCCAGACGAAGGTAGGACACAATTACATGGCCTTGAGTTGAAGCATCCAAAAAATGTTGCATCTCGCACTTCGTGACTGAGCCGAAGGTAGGAGGCTTAAAGCAGCGGGAAAGTGTTAACTTCTCGAGCTCCGGCAATTGAGAAAGCCAGCGTCGCCATTCTTCAATATCGTCTTTAGGTAGCTCGTCATCCCACCCCAGCTTCTGTCGGACCATTTCCTGTTGTAACACCTTAGCAATCAAAGTTACAGGTGCGGCAAAACCCAAAGGGTCATAAAGCGTGTTAACAGCACATAAAATATTGCGTCGCGTAAATTTCTTGCCTTGCATCGTGTCAGTTATGCTGAATCCAAATTCGTCACTCTGTACCCGCCAGTAAACACTTAGAACGCGCTCTTTTACGGAAGCGTCCAAGTTTACATCGGTCAGCGATTTTGCTTTCTCTGCCTCTGGAATTTGATCCAAGACACGTCGATCGTTAGATAGCCATTTGGTCAGGCGAAATCCTCCTTTCTTCAGCAAGGCACGTAGTTGCGTGACCAACTCGGTGGCACGCTCGACTGTTTCGGCTGACGTCAAACAATCGTTTACGTAAAAATCATTGCGGACAATGTCCCCAACACCTTCATCGAACATTTTTCCAAACTGCTCGGCGGTTTCACGCAAGCAGAATGTGGCGCAGCTGGGCGATGACGTGGCGCCAAAAATGTGCACGAGCATACGATGAACGGTGGGCGTTCGGGATAAATCTCCCCCCGGCCACCACAAAAACCTTAAAGCATCAATGTCAGACTTGTGAACGCGGACCTAGTGGAACATTGCTTCCACGTCCGCTACCAAAGCAATTCTGTTCGTACGAAATCGTTCCAAGACACCGATTAAACTATTAACCTAATCGGGTCCTTGCAGCAAGGCGTAGTTAAGAGACAATCCTCTGTGCTGCGCTGCGCAATCAAAAACAATGCGTACCTTGTCGGGTTTGCGCGGGTAGCAAACTGGATGATGCGGCAAATACCACTGAGTTTTGCCTGAAGCGTCCTCAGGTTCTTCATTTGTAACTTCTTCTGCGTAGCCTTCATCGATGTAGTCCTGTATCTTCTGGACGTACTTGTCTTTAAGAGAGATATCACGCGAAAAGCGTTTCTTCAGCGACCAGAGCCGCCGTTCTGCCATATGACGGCTGTCTTGCGGTAATGTAACATCACTTCGCCACGGAAGAGGCAAGTAAAAATGTCCGTCAGCGTGTTTCACTGAGCTCTTCATCATGCGTAGCACCTTTCGGTCTTCAACTGACGTAAATGGCAAGTCATTGGGGCCTTGCGTAAATTCATCCATCCAAGAATCACCACTTAGTTCCTGGGTCTCTTTGCATCTAAAGAAGTTTACCGAAATATTATTAACGGCAGGATAGCAGATGGATGGGCCAACAAGTGACCATCCAAGCGGGGTTCTCGCAGCAAAAGGTTGTCTACGTTCCCCTGTTCTCATTTCTAGTACTCTATGTGCGTATGGGACGTCAGTGCCGATAAGTAGTAGCACCTCTCCTTCGTCCAACTCAGGAAATTCCAAACCCTGTAGGCGTGGAAGACTTTTCACTTCCGACTTTGTTGGCGTCGGATTCGGCTCAACCGGTATAGTGTCGATGGACAGAGCGTTGTCGACACTAATCTCTTCATTTTCATCTAGTGATAAAACGCTAAAACTTGCGCTTATTACGCTATGGTTCGCCGGTCTTCTTCCGACGCTGGACATCGTAACTTGTTTGGTCTTCCTCTTATTGGAAGCAGATCTGCTAACCTTTTATCATAGAAGCTTGTGTCAGACCCTTGGTCGAGGAACGCGTACGTTATGATCTTTGGACCGTTCGACCGAATTTTCACCGGAATAACAGAAAAGTACGATGAATGACAATTCTTTATCGCGTTGCACCTGGCTGTAGAACTTAGATCAGTGGTTCCCAACCGGGGTTCCGCGGAACCCTGGGGTTCCGTACAACCCTTTCAGGTGTTCCGCGAACTTTAAGGGTCGCACAGGGGTTCGCAGAGCTTATGTGTAGCAATTCAAATAGGAATGATTCATAATATCATTGTTGCGAACAGCAATGCTCGCTTGTACAATCTAGTTAACCTTGGTTACACCATTGATCAATTGTGAAGTAATAATCAAAGTCTTGATAATCTCTGTCTGAATTGTGGGATAAATGTACAAACGACCAATCTAAATAACATGACAAGTAAATCGTTTAATTTAATTGAAGTCAACATTTGTTATGTGCTTGGGGTGTGTTACGTAAAAATGTATGTTGTTTTGATATAGCCTACTTGAGTTACATTCATTCAAAATGATTCTATGGGGGGTTCCGTAAAGTTTGACAAAACACGTTGGGGTTCCGTGTCACTAAAAAGGTTGAAGAGCACTGTATTAGCACTTAAAATTCAATAAAACTAACCCAAAAAATTAGTTACTAATGTAAAAAATTTAAAAACTTATTTCCCAACCCAACCCATTTATAGCCGCTAAATAAAAAATTAAGCTCTTTACGCCCCCTAATCTCCCGAGGTTGTCATTTGCGTTATGGTGTTAGTAGCTCTACCATGATTAAGAAGCAACCACTGTTAGAAACAACTGTGTCGAGTGTTGAAAAGTGTTACATGTATACGATCGAATCGTGACTATAACGTTCGTTACTTACAGCAAGAGTAAGGGCTTCACAGGGCCTTAGGCCAACAAGCATTTAGTTGATATTGTGAGTTTAGTAGGCACAACCGGTGCTAACAGAGAGGTCTACACAGTCTACCGCCAGATGGCGCACTTGTCGCCGCAAGGTGGCGCAATATATTTTATTATTTTAATTGTTGATTTTAATTGTAGCCTTGTCTAGGCTATTTTATTTTACGTCCCAGGGTATGCTCATGTTGTCACAACCATTAATGTAAAGAAAGTTATTTAATTAGGTATATATATTGTGCATGCTTAAATTTAATTTGTTCATACAGGCCTTGTCTAGGCCATTTTTATTTCATGTTCAAACTGTGTCAAGTCTGGCATATATTTTGTTTAACAGTGTACCTGATATATTGTTTCGCTGGCTTAGGTAATTCAATAGGGACACATTTTTCTTCCCACGCGTTCATTAAACTAGCACACTGACAAACATAATACGCTCAGCCACATTTGGTTGTCCCGATAAAGGCAAACAAACGATAACGTCTTCCTCTGAAACTAAAATAGACGCTGGACCAGCTTTTAACACGAGAAGCAAACGCCGCATTATGTCAATCACTAATCCGTCTGTCACAGAGCCGAGCACAGACAATGCTTCACAAACCATAGCCACATCCGCCGTGATAAACGATTCTATCGAGGGCCCCCAACTTAGCAATGAACCAACGACGTCTCACGTCGATAATCCTGTCCAGCCAACTCCATCCAAATTTTTGCAAGATTTAATACCATCAGGCAATTTAAACGCGTCATTCCCCCCAAACTTAGTACAACAACAATTAAATACCATGAGGCTCTCAGTATTAAAAGTGCCACCTATGTGGTCTTTCCAGAACAATATTACTACCTACTTTAAGGTCCTAGACAATTTTTTCTCAGCAAATAAAGTCATAGATGAAAATGCACGCTATTCATTATTAATTACAAACCTAACCGAGCAACAAACCAATCAATTTCAAACCGCAGTAACGCAATCGTCTGACTCAACAACTCCTTATACGACATTAAAACAACTCATGATTGAGCAAATTAATAGCACCAAAATTTCTTGGATAACAGCACTCAATGACGTCACATTCTCGCCTAACGAATCAGCGTTTCAACTCCTACAAAAGCTTTTATCCATGTGGCCAAGAAAGGCAGAAGCCGACCCCACTATGCGAGAGGTAGTAGAAAACAAATTTCTTTCCTTGCTACCCTATACTGTTCGCCCACTTATACGAGCCACGCAATTTAAAACTTTAGAGGAAATGGCAAAATTTTATGACCGCTACGCAAAAGATGTAACACAAGCGCCCTCACAAACAGGAAAATCCTTAGAAATTGCACAACTTCAGGCAAAAATGGACGAACTTCTTATGCTTATGTCACGTCAGAAACAACCATCCTACCCGAATAACCCAAACAATTAACAACGCGGTTTTTCTTATGGTCAATCACAGCGTTATAACTATCCACAACGCAACTTTTACCAACGGCAACCACAGAATTATAGACCTCCTTACAAGCCAAATAATCAACAATTCGCATATAACAAACAACGATGTGACAATCCCAGACAGAATAATGAATCCGACAGCGTTCCCACTGATACAAGGCCAGTATATGAACGCAACCCCCAATTTATAGAACAATCACAATTAACAACATACGAATCCCACCATCCGCCCTTACCATCGAAGATTTAAAGACAACGCCTTGACGTGTTTTGGGCCTCCATGCCCCCGCTATACATCTAATTTACAAATTGCCCGCCCAAATTTTAGCAGTGCTTACAACTAAGCTTCTTTCCCGCTGAACCTGTATAGATTAATACATGTCATATTTCCTGCACCCTGTAGTTGCAGCACCAAGTTTTTTTTACATAATATGAATTCTATGTCTACGTGTATACCGTGTTTTCCTGCAACCTAGGCAGCCAAGAGCGCCCCTACGCGCAAACTTTTTGGAAAACCACCAACTAATTAACTTCCTGATCTCGCAACACCACGTCATGCATCCTATGGCATGTTTTCTGCATAATGAATAAACACTTTGAGCAAATAGCTCTACAAACGATATTCCGAGCAACAAGCTCCATTCACAAATCTACCCAAAATATTTCGAGCAACAAGCTACACACGTTACCACAATATCTACTATCAAAATATATCGAGCAATGAGCTCAGCAAACGATACTCAATTTTTTTAGCATGCTAAACAATGCAATTTGCGGATTCCAATGAATCGTAATCCAATCACTGTCTGAATGTAAGACTTCAACCTGTTAGAAGCATTCGAATATTACTATTGACGTCACTCCTATTTACTCATTTTCAACAACATTGTCGACACTTTTAATGACGAACTATACGTCATCAACTATCTAACTTATTATTTCTCGAATACAAACATCCATAAGCCATGATTTTGCTCTTGCGTGCCAACAAGGAATTTACGCCGAGCTTAACACTAACATACGCAGTGTTTTTTTTTAAGGTGTTTTGGGGGACCGAAACGGTCCCCCAAATTTCTCCAGCGGTTTCCCAAAATTTGGACTTGCAACTACAGTAGTATTTAAATGAAACACTTGCGGTCTCTTAAAACTACTTAGCGGTCACCCAAACCAAACCTTAAAAAAAAACCTGTATGTTAACCCTGTATGCGTATGTTACATACGCATTAGGAAAACAGAGATCAGCGGTTACTCAAGGCAATGTCCTCATAGAAACAGCTTGCACCACTACACAAATGTGCTGAAAAAGATCTCTGGCCATAAAGAATACTAACCCTTAAGCGACACGTCCTCTATTTGTCAAATGTAACGCTGGCCAGGTCACCGACATAGAAGCGTATTAACTTTATGGCCAACATAATGTTTTCAATACTATCTAAGTATCTATTATTCTATTATTGCTATCTATTTATCAACTATACTTCGATACCATTGTGCAACATTTCGCACCAATTTTACTACTTTTGCAAATCTTTAGCCTATGTTCTTTTTGCGCACATTTTGCCGGACACGTCATCCCACACGTGACGGTACTGAGGCAGATGCATTGACGAAGATCAAAAGGAAGCAATCCGCCGACAATCAGCTTTAAGCTTAGCTTTTCATACGGCTTTTACGCAGTCAGTCGGTGCTTTATTAGAAAAGAAATAACGCCTACATATACCTTGCTCCCATACGTACTAATACTTAACATAGTCATACACCACCCCTGTTAAGTTTAGCTTCCAAATTATTTAGGAAGAAACAATATATCATTATTGCATGTTACTAACCTTTCTGCATAAAAATTGCAAGAATTTTTGTTTTTGTTTGAATGTACTGTAATGAATTTCTGCCCTTGCCATGCCAAGCGTTTAATCTAAACATGCCTACAAAACAAAATCAAAGATATTAATTTCAGAATTCGGAATATTGAGGCATTAGTACACTTAACATTTGTACATGTTTCTTTTTGCCCATTGTAAAGTTTATTGCATGTAACCATCAAACATAACACGTACCATTTCGTCATTCTGTTTACAGATATCGTGTTCCCTGCTCGTCAATGTACATCATCACCGCCAACGCTATCTTCATCCTATAATCCAGAACCGCAGAGCTGATACACCTTTTCGGCAAGAATTACTCGTCTTTATCTGCGCAATTATCGCCATTCGTCTCTCGCTTTACCGCGTGACCCTTTTACCGCCTAACCGTGCATTCTATGATTTACATTTTACGCGAAATTATTAATCAACTACAGATGTGTTTTTCATCCAAACACATCAAAGTCCCTTCCGGTCGGGGATATCTGTAGCAGACCAAGTACATAAAATGCTATATTTCACACGAATTGCACGTTATACTTTTGCACGCTGCATTAGAGCAATGTTTGCAGCCATTATAAAGAACAAACGCAAATAGTCCATAAAACGCACATTTCACACGGTTTTCAGGTACATGTTTTGCTTGTATCGGTGAGTTCATATTCTATTTTTAGACATTTTGCCTTGTATTTCGCAGTTGTACATGTCCGGTCCCACTGACGCCTATCCGCCTGTTTTCGAGTACATTCTTAACACATAAAAAAGGCAAATGTGGACTTTGCCCAGTTAAAAGTAACATAAACAAACGTAATTATGTGCAAAAAAAGAAGTTTACTGTTGCATTGTGGGAGTATAAAAGGCGCTGTTTCCGCCTTGAAATCAAAAAGGTTTTGGAATTGTGAAACGATAAATATTGTGTAACTACTTAGAATAAAATTGGGAAGAGATTGCATTATGTTTCAGCTGATTTAAATATAGTATGTCTCAAATTAACGTTACTGCAGTTCGAGTTAAGAAGACGGCGTTCAACAAGTTAAAGGAAACATGACGAGGATCCATCAGTAACCGAGGCAATAACATTGTTATTTCTTGCAGCGTTTGGAGCAAATATAGACGCCATCGAGGTAAACGCTACAGGTGTAGTCTTTGGTCTTTTTTGCATTGACCATTAGTTTGTAGACTAGACATGTAGGCTAAATGTTTTGCAGCTGATGGGTAATTTCAACTGTTCATTAACATGATTTAAAGGAGTCACGACATTCTCATGCCACAATACCGTACTCCTTCGTTCGTCCTATAAAAGTTTGTTGAGGTCCACATTGGAAAGGTATTTTTCGCGGAGGATTTTTTTACGTCAAAATAATTGCGCTAATTTTTGCACGGAATGGCGATTTTTCTGCGCGGATGTGCGCGAACTAATTGACTTTTGACTGACCGGTGGATTTATTGATGCAACTTGTAAAATTCACTAGATGCGCAACTCATCTGCCGACTAAATATTAAAAAAATTCTCTCGGGTGAATTGCTACATAGAATAAGTTGTAACTTTTAATGTGTATTTATGTTTTGTTGATGTATTTTTTAAACATTTTTATTTTACCAAATCTAATTTAATTACCACGAACGCGAATAGATTGGTTTTGCCTTCCTTCAGACGTTGCACGCTTGAATGAACAAGTACACATTTCGTGTGCATTGGTAACAACATACACATATTTTGTCGTCTTGTCGATAGTTTTTTGAGCTGCGACGCTTAGTTTGATAAAAATGTTTCAGTTTTTAGAATTTCCCTTATAATATGATAAAAAAAGGCAATTAAATGGCCTTTGAAGCATTTTTACATTACATTTAAAAAAATGCATTTTAAAAAATAAGGCTTGTCACTCATTTAGTGAGTGTTTTTGACTCTCAACCAAATCCTGCAGATGGGAAATGACACATTACTGTTCCAAAAATAAATGAGAAACATTCGAATCTGCATACCAAGATATCCGAATGGATTCGGTCATCCACTGTTACTGATTCTTCTTCACTAGTTGCACTTCACTTGCTGCACTCTGTTGTGTTCCATTTTTTTGTCATACTTTGCACACATTTCACACATTACCGGCCCTTTTTCTGTTACTGTGATTTGAATGTTAGGTAATCTAGCTTTAAATGTGTTGCCATATCTACCGACTATAGGCTACATTGCAGTGAGTTTAGCGAATTATGGTTGTGCCTGTCAGGGCCGATCCATTCCATGCTTGTATGACATGTTTGGTAGTATTCTTGTTTTCCCTGCTTACTTTTTTTTCCCTGCTACTACAAAGTTTTAAGTTATCTTACTCCCCTGTAATGATGTAAAAAACAACAATAAAAGCCTAATGGTAAAAACTGCCTTGTTTTAAAAGCAGGTTTTGTGCTTTAAAATGCATTTAAAGTTGATTTCTTCAATGGAATAATACCCAAGGATAGTGTTTTAACTCGCCATGCATGAAATGAAGCCCATTCAACCTCAACATTGCTTGAGATGCTCTACCGCAAAAATTATAACATACAGAAATACAGATTAATTTATAATAAACATAACTGTACCTTATGTATGCCCCAATTTCATCTTTATATTGTTCTACCAAAAGGTATTTGCCTTTTCTATGAAATGACCACTTTTCTAAATGTTGTACAACTTGTTGTGTAAAATAAATTGTTAACTTAAGAAGTGTGTACTACATTTCAGCTGAGGACCTAATTGTTTAAAAGCCTTCTCAACACTTTCAATGCTGTGGTGTTTAACTTCTGAAAGAACCTTCCTGTCAAACGGTGCTTTTCTGCTTGTCTAGGCCACAACAAATGGTTTTAGCTATAATAAACATTTATATGTTCATGGGCAATGTTACCAATTTTGTCCTGCACTGCTGTTGACGATTTTTTTTTGGATGGCAAAGCACCAATTTTTAACTTTTTTTCTGCAACCAATAATCAGCAGATCGCTTTTATCAAAGTGATCTTCACATATGAACGCTTTAAAAGAATTACTGTTTGATTTTGACAACAGAAGTGGGTTAAAAGGAAATTAATATTACGTTTCTTTATGAAGCATATCCTGTATTATGTCTCTCTTAGTTGGGTCACGCAATGAGAGCACACATTTTTGTAAATTGCTGTAATGTTTCTTCGTATCAGAGTTGCTTCAAAATTTGAGATTGCAAATTTTAAACAAAGATTTTTTGTCATTGGTGGCTAACCTAGCTTTTACACAGAAATACAACTAAATCACAAATACGAGAATTTAGTCTTGTCCATTGTTTATTTAACATACAAAATCAATCAAAAAAAAAAACGGTTAGTGATCCTTTTAAAACACACAATAAACTTTCAAAAACGATTAAACTACACGAGATACATGACACTTACGTAACCTGCAAGTTGATTATCACTTTAATTTCAAAGTTATTTGACGTTTAATGCAATAAATTGCGATTTTTTGCCAATATCTTCACTCTTCAACCATTGCCCGCCATTGTAAAGAAGCCAATGTGTACTGGTTCATTCAAGCGTGACCTGTCTGAACGCCGAGTTGCGCATCTAGTGAATTAAGTTATCCAACTTTACGTCTTTTCATTTTCATGACGATTCAATAATTTTCTGCTATTACATTTTTTTCTTTTGGATGATTTATGAATGCCAAACTGCTTTTTGTCAGTCACTATTTCTCAGACAAAAAAACGTTATTTTATGTAACTTGCCAAGCCGACGATCACTTTAATGGCATAACTACCTCTCAAAATACCGATTTAATGTACTTTTATTGACTACGTTCGCGTATTAGAAATGTTATTTCAAGCGTGGCGATTGTTAATTTTCTAAGCTCGTGACTGATTTACGTGAATTATTTGCGAAACAAGGCTTGTGACGACATAGAATTTAATTGTGCAACGTAAATATAAATTTGTTAGAAAATGTATCGAGTTTACTAATGGAAGCTGTGTGAAACCAAAGAACTCTATGGTGAAACTGTGCAGACACACGTCAAAATCCTAATTTTGAGCGGACAAGGAAAAATCCAAAATATTGGGCAGGTCATTCTTTCCAATCTGGGTTGAAGTGAATGACAGTGACACCCACGTCCCACAGTTAGTTCTGTGTGTCCAGTGACCACTGGTTGATGTGTAACCGGGCACACTCATGAGTCATGACTAGGGCGAATATTTTTTGACATGTCAAAAATTGATCAAAATTTATAGCGTGAGGTCAAAAATTGTCAAAATTGTTCACGAACTGCATTGTCGCCAGATTGGAAAGAATGGCCTGCCAGATTGGAAGAATGAATCGCAATATTTTGGATTTCCCCTTGTAATCCGCGCAAATTTAGGCTTTTTACGTGTAATCCGCGCAAAAAAATGTTGTCCGCGCAACTTAGCACAGCTTTCGTAGGTAACTATAATAAACTTTCTTTAAAATTTATATTTTCGTTGAACAATGAAGTTCTATGTCGTCACAAGCCTTATTTCGCGGACAATCCACGTAAATCAGTCAAGCGCATCGAAACTTACCGATCGTCACGCTTGAAATAACATGTCTATTTCGCTACCGTAGTCGTTAAAAGTAGAGATGTACCGAATATTCGGTTTGCCGAATTTATTCGGCCGAATCGACCACTTTTGCAAAGATTCGGTTTCGGCCGAATAATTTGTTGCGATTCGGCCGAAACCGAATCTTTTACGAACACATATTTAAAGCGTTAAACGTGTCTTTTCTGCATAGTACCAACGAAAATCGCGCCAATCATTATCTTTTTTAACACATTATCGTTTTTACCACTGCAGACAACTAATCAGTAATTCATTGTCGGGTTGGCAATCATGCTTGAGGAAAATAGGGACGAAACACAACCATTCTGCACTAATTGCCTGGTAGATAAACTTATATTTTCATGTCAAACGCGTAGCGTACGACTTCGCGTGACGTCCTAAATGATTCGGTTGATTCGGCCGAATTTATTCGGCAAAACCACCGAATATTCGGTTTCGGCCGAATCGAAATTTCGCCGATTCGGTACAGCACTAGTTAAAAGTACATTTATCTGTATTTTTAGGACGTAGTTTGACAATTAAAGTGACTTTTGCGAAGGCAAGTTAAATGAAATAATGTATTCTGTATGACAAATAATTAAAAACAGTTAGGAGCAGTTTGGCAATCATAAATTATCCCCACAAAACAAATCAGCAAAATGTTTGAATCGTTATGAAAATGAAAATTTGTAGAATCTAGCAGAACAGCTGCGTGCGCAATAGAGCAAAACTGAAGATTCGTCGTGTTTATTACTTTATTTAGTTGTTCATTTTGTCGGCTGGATAGTCTTGCAAGCGTTACATACAAATTGCGTTAATCGTTAAATCCACCTGTCAATCAAAAGTCTATCAATCCGCGCAGAAAATTGTAATTCCGCGCAAAAATCCGCGCAATTATTTTGACGAAAAAAATATCCTCCGCGCAAAAATAAAACTTTCCAATCTGGCATTGTCGTGATGTCGTAGAGGTTGCACTGTCAGTGAACTTTTCATTTTACATTTTACACCTTGTAGCCTACTTTATACTGTTGTAAATGGGTCATTCTCTACTTATTGTGAATCATAAACCATTAAGTGAAATAATTAGGTTGATATGGTGTGATGCTCAACAAACCTTAAAACGAGTTAAATTTTTTGGTTGGTCCTAAGTCATTTTGCGGCAGCTGTAGGTTAGGTGCAGCTCTTGCTTTGGTTTTGCTTTAGATACTTCATGACATGTATCTTTAGTTTAGACAAATGTATTGAACAGTTTTTGTTGTGTCCCAGTCTGCAGAATGTGGCAGGTGCACGCGCGATTTTTTTTTAAACAAAACTTTTTGCACGCCAATTTTTTGGGTTTGCACGCTCAAATTTTGCAGCAAAGGCATTTATTTGGCCTGTCTTAACCTCTTTTACTTGCTTTGTGCCTGCTGAAATTGGTCTTGCACGCGAACTTACAGGTCGTGCACGCGGAACATGTAGGTCCTTTTTACACCCATTGTGTAAATGTAAAACCATGAATTTCGATCGGTGTTTCATGGAACACTAGTCAAATAAATAAATTTCTTATGGAACACTTGACAATCTTGCACGAAGCACTAGTGTTCCGTGGAACACCGGTTGAAAATCAATGATATAAGGCATGTAAAGTTTAAAGAGCCCCGGCACCGGAAAATTATTTTTTAATATGTTGTTTATCGTATTTTTATAAACACGATTTCAAATTTAAAACCACAAAAATCGATGTTACTAGTCAAATATTTATGTTTTAAATCTAAAAACACTGACACCTTGCGGATATTTTGTCACTGAGCTCAAACGCCATGTGACGTCACCTCGTACCACTTGGTTTGGAGCTTGTTTGTAGTCGGTGGTTGTTAACGTTCTGCGACGCCAATTACGTTAGTTAGTTTAGGTATTTTGGTGTTTAAATGTTTTCATTTTTATACTCAAGTGTGAAAAAATGCCTGCAGTGTGTTCTTTGTATGGTTGCAATTCAAGAGGAAATCAAAAGGCCAGCAATATGACACTTTCGCTTTCCAAATATAAAGCGATTGCGGTCAGCTTGGATTAAATTTGTTAACGTGAAAAAAGGAACCAACGAATTACAGTGTTCTTTGTAGCCTACATTTCACAGATGAATGTTTCACAAATAAAATGCAGCAGACAGGGGTATGGCAAAAGTTCTGGTGTTAAAGCCGAATGCCATTCCATGTATTCATTAGAACAGTCTTCTTCAGCAAGAAATGGCATTGAGAGCAGCTGCAAGAAAAGTAGCACATGGTATGCTTTAATTAACTGTTTTCTGACATAATCTCATTTAACATTATAGTCTTTAATATTACCATTATGTCATACTAATTTAGTTTATTGTCATGCCATTTACTTGGTAATAACAAAAAAGTGTGGTTATGAAAAAAAGGTGTGATAATATCAATACATTTTCATTTGGGAACCACCCAATCTAAGCTATGAACCAAAATACATTGTGTGTAAAGGAAAACTTCTTTACCTCTTAAATGGTGTACCAGAAGTAAATTAACTGCAGATTTCCCTGGACACTCAGCTAAATTTAGTACATACACAATGATGGATGATGGATCTTTGCAACAATAAAATTGTTGCTATTAACCTTGTTAATGTATTCAGATGGTAATTTCATAATATTTTCTAGAGCAATGAAGTGGCAAACAGCAATGATATGGAAAAAGGATTCTTGGGATGCATTGAAAACATCACAAGCAAAGGATTGTTTATTAAAGCCTTTGTGACTGACAGGCATCCACAAATCATTAAATACATTAGTGAAGAATCGTCAGAAACAAAACATTATGTTTGGCATGTAGCTACAAGTATGATAGAAATAAAAGATGAGCATACACCGGTATATTTGTGTTTATGGTTTTCAATTCAGAAATCCAAAAGAAACTGACAGCACTTTCTAACAAAGCATGTTGCAAAGAGTTGGGACCTTGGGTGAAAAGCATATGCAACCACATGTATTGTTGTGCAGCAACATCACAAGGGAATTCACAACTTATAGTTGACAAGTGGCTGTCAGTCTGGCAACGTAACTCTGAAGTCTTCCACAGCACCATTCAACAAATTTTCTGTAGGCAGTATACCTGTAACGCATAGAGATTGCTGGTTGCATGTTAGTAGTTAGTAGTTAAACTTACTCGTGACGGGTGTTAATTACCCTCATCATGATTTCCCAATTGACGTTTAAACCGATAACATGCTGCTTCTAATACACGTTGAGACATGTAGATTCAAATCCAGGATATACTTTTATACAAAGCAGATTCGACTCGGAATATTCGTTGAACTTGGCTAACTGCTGTTGCACTTACTAATTTCATGGCAGCAAACGCATGATTTTCTCTCCTCCATTATCACATAGTTAGTACATAAACACCTACAATAATTCTGTTACGTGGAAAATACCTTTTGTCAACAACAAAACACCTACCTTTTTAAGCAAACAGTTGTTATTTATTGCTTAACTGTCAACTACGTATACTACGTTAGTTTTATCAGTTGTAAACAATAAAAAAATGTACGCATCAAAGCTAAAACAAGCAATAAAAACAACAGCTGATCAACGCCATTATTAGAAGTTGGTACGAGGTGACGTAACAATCGCTGCTACATATCAAACCAAGGTGTCGCTCGAGAGCTCATTGTTTGATTGAATATCTCGAAAACGAGAAATCATAGGACAAAAAAATTAGTGATTCGGAATCCCTGATATTTGGCAATTCTAAATATCTAAAATGTAGAAAAAGTCACATCGCCGCTGCCGGGCCCCTTTAAGATCCATTTATTTGCATGGTGTTCCAACCTGGTTGTTACTGATCTGTGTGATTTACTTAAAAGCTTTTTTATATGCAGGAAATGCTTTAGGAATAAGACTTTTTTCATATGCTGACATGGATGACAGAACAAATGATTTAGGGCCAAGATTAAAGTTCTACAATGTCATCGTTTTGGGGTTTTCGTTTATGTTTATGTTCACAGGATTTCAAACATGTGGTATGATTGAGGTCAGTAAAGCTTGCATTATTTTGTTTTTGTGTTTTCCTTTTATAGAATACATTCAGAAACTGTTAGTTTACATATAAGATGGAAAAAAAAAGTACATTAAAAATTTTTTGTTAGTATATTGATTTTGTTTTTTAGCTAATCCAATAATTAAACCACATGCTCCAGATGAAAATAAGTAATTTTAAAGCTGTTGTACACAAAATTCTAATTAATTGTATGCAGATGATTTCAGTTTACTTTTAATCTGGTATTTCATTTAATATATTAAATCTCACTCTGTAGTATATGATCTGTCAAATTGCATGACGACAATTGAAAGAAATTTCGGTTGTTTATGTAACTAACCGGAATGTCCATAGTGTGAAAGTTTGAACAATAATTCTACAAAAATATTGCAGCCACTAAATTGGTTGTATTTTTTTTCTTTTTCAGCAAACAGTCTTGAACAGTTACATCAATGAAACTACAAAAGATGGTCATGTAACATTTCATGGAAATGGATATACAAGGTAACATGATTTACAAATTGCTAACAAGCACATCTTTGGGTAGCAATCAAACATTTTTTCTAAACAATGTTTAAGTTGAATGAAATTTGGATAGATTGTAGAATTTGCTGTTTATAGATGTTGATTGTTTTTTTTACTCTATGGCTCCAACATTTACCCCACTAGCCCCCTAAAATGTTGAATTTTCTGAATAATGTTTAAATTGAATGAAATTTGGATGGCATGTAAATTTGCTGTTTATAGTTGTCAATTGTTGTGTTTTACTCTATTTTGCTACTATTTACCCCTTCTTACAGCACTAAACTTTATTATGGCTATATATCTGTTGAAATGCATTATTTTCAACTTTGCATGTGTGAGGACCCATGAGTTTCTACCTGCAGAAACAACTAAGGTTATAAAAGACAGTGGCTAATATGGGACCTAATGAAAAAAAGTGTAGGGAATATATTAACATTTCAAATTGGTTATAGTGTATATGCAATGGCAAAATGTGCTAAGCCAGGGGTGTCAAACTCGCCGCCGCAGGTCGCATGCGGCCCACGAAGCCCTCTAATGCGGCCCTCAAACACTCAACAACAATTGTAGTATTTTGTCAGATTTTTATCTAATTATATTCAATTTTTCTAACTTTTCAAAGTGAAAGCTATTATTTAAACAGACATTTACAGAAATTTAATTTATAAATAAAAACTCACATGTTAGGAATAGAAACGATAGTAAAACCGTTGCTCTAACTAAAAATAAGCATTAAGTTTCAGTCAAGGGTGCACAACCTGCGGACATGCAGCCGCAGGGACGAGTTTGTGCGGCCGTGAACATGTTTATTAAAATATATGTACTGGCGATCGTTAATGAATTAAAACTCCTTTGCCCAATTTTTTGATTTTCAAACTGCTCTGAACAAATTTTGTGTTACTGATAAGAGAATTACTTGCCTAGTAGCCATATGCGTCGAACTTTTTGTGTGCCTATTGTGTACAAACAATGCGGAAAAACAGGTACCACAAGCGTCACAATATAGATTATTATGCCATAAACAGTTAAGGCTGATCTTCACACTGCACTACGGTGACCCACAAGTGCAATTCAACAATTTTTTGGCAGAAATGTTTGCACTGAAAAAACCAATGTCTGTCAAAAAGTTGTTGAATTGCACTTGTGGGTCACCGTACTGTGTAGCTCAATCTGTGCATCAAGTTGGAAATTAATCTGAGTTTTTGGGGCGCTAATAGATGGTATATATATGATATAAACCTATTTCTTTACATGTGTAATTTTAAAACAAAAACCAGCAGGTAAGAGTTGTTTGAAACAAGTTTGAAACCCCTGTGTTAAGCCACCCTTCTAGTTCTCCAAAAGTTTTCAAAAGAATTTTCATGTAGACTTTTGTTTCCTAACAATGGCCTATTAAATTAAAAATATGTGCTAACTTTTATAATTTTTAAGATAACCTGTTATTCATTTTTACCCCAATCGTTCTTACAAAAATAAGGTAATAAAAACAATGGTTTTAACCCCTGCATTGTTTTTTTATTACCCTAGAATAGTTATTTGTCAACTGGAAGTTTAGAAAACAATAAAGTATTTTAAAAAACATGCACACAAACCAAAGCCTTACAAAAAGGGCAGCATAGCTTTGGGAAGTTTGGTTAAAAAGTTTGAATGCAGGGCTGAAATGCAGGAAAGTTCTTTTGTGTCCCTGCTACTTAACAGAGTAAAGAAAGCAGGGGAAATATAGAAGTTATCTGTTTCAGTTTGTGGTAATTTATGTGCGGTCAAATGGCAGGACAGCAAAAGTGTCAACCCCAGATAAACACCTGCACACATTAACATATGGATCAATTTTATCACATCAAGATATACGCAAGAAAAAAGAGCAAATTAAAGATAAAAAAGCTTTCCAAAAAGTTACAAAACCATGGAAAGACATAGTACCAATTTGGGTGTTTAATTACCTTTCAAACTGCTGCAAGTCCGTCTCCAGTAATTATGGGTCCCCTTCCCTGAAGGGGACACATATTGATTTTACTCAAATTGTTTTTGTTTTTTTTAATTTGTTTTCTTTGTTTTGTCTTCTTTTTTTTTCTTCCCAAAGTTTGTCCGACTCATTTTTCCATCAAATGTTTGATGGATTTGGCTGAAATTTACACAGATGGTAGATATAGTTATGTAGATGTGCATCCCACTTTGTTTTTGTTGATAACCCCAGTATTTACCCCGCTAGCCCCCTAAAATGGATTATTTTCTTCCCCGAAGTTTGTCCGACTCATTTTTCCATCAAATGTTTGATGGATTTGGATGAAATTTACACAGATGGTAGATATAGTTATGTAAATGTGCATCCCACTTTGTTTTGGCAGTCTTTTTTATTATTAGACATCAGCGCATTAATGTTATGTGGTTTAATAAGTTAGCACGCGTATTTTCCATTTTAGCGAAGGTTTTTTTTATCTTGGAAGTGATTAAAACGATACTTTTGTTTTCAGGCAACCGTTGTTGATTAACATGAAGGTAAAAAACTAGACGTTTTCCAAAGACGCAATAAAAAGTCATTAAACCAGTGGTTCTTAACCTTTTTGGGACGGTTTCCTACTAAAGTCGATCACCAAGTTCGAATTTCCCCTGTTATTTTTAATACAGATGTTTTGTGCTCGACGCTAACAATTTTTTTTATTGAAATACTTTTGTGAAGCGACTTGGTCGGGACCATATAGGCTAGAGTAAAAGTGTGTCCTCTCTGTTGCATTACTCATTTTTTTGACCACATTCAACAAAGGGAAGACATTTATTCGCGCACAATAACAAAAGCATTGATATTTTAGACATGTCTGTGATGTAACAAACGGCCTTCTAACACTAGGTGAAATTAATCTTACATTCTGTTGCGAAAAAAAATGTAGTAAATTAATTTAAGGCCGGATTCGACCGGCGGGCTGGAGTGTGGTTACTCCCGACTTACAAAATTTCCCCCTGGATACAACAAATTTCCCAAATTTCCACCCACTAGTGGGAAATTTCCCACCGGTTAAGAACCACTGCATTAAACGGTCATTGACAAGTTGGTCGCCTTATAAATAATAATGGGCCATTTTTGTTCCGCTTGATTTTAATCACTTTATTTGTTTTATTTTAACAGTCTTGCCGTAATTTACATCGTGTTTGCATTTGCAAACTGGATTGCCCCATCTGTGGTTAGTATTTTGGGGCCTAAGTATTCCATGGTGGCAGGTGGAATAACATACACGTAAGTCTCATAAATTAAAATTAAATGTTTGTAAAAGTAGCCAGTCTAATTTTAAGTGACTTTGTTTGTCATTGTTGTTTCAATGTCCCTTTTTTCTATTGGGGTATTGAAACAATGCCTATAAAATAAAAGACTATTTGATTGTGGATGCATATTACCCTATGGTGGTCCAAAGCTGACTGTACGTAGTCTAGCATTATCTTTGCCAGGTTGGCATTTTCTATTCTTGTAGTTACTCAATTCCAATTGCTCTGTTTTTTTAAAATTTTCTTTCTTTGCCAGCATGAAGTAAAGTTTTTTGAAGCACAATTCACCAGTAATAAATCTGACTTTATAGTCCAGTATCTTATGTCCTTGCAAATACCATAAAAATTGAATCTGTTACTTGCAGCAGACTAATAAACCATCCCCAAAACACTCTGCTTTAAAATAGTTAAGTACATTAGAGGTTTTTTAATTGAGGTCCATTGTAATGATGCTAATTGGTTAAACTCTAAACTAGCAGTTTCCAACCTGTGGGTTGTGACCCCAGCTGGGAACGCCTGACAATTTGCCTGGGGTCGCCTAAGGCAGTGGTTCCCAACTCGTTTTAGGCCATGGACCGCTAGCCCCAATAAAATAAACTCATAGACCACTTCATTTTTAATAAAAAGATTGTGCCAATAAATTTTCGGATATTTAGCAGTCAATTTTAGCAAATAACCTACTAATTTTATTCTTGGCATTGCCGCAACTTGACAAATGCTATCAAGAGGTCACAGCATTAGAAAGGTTGGGAACCGCTGCTCTAAACCTAAATCACAACCTCACTCCAAGTTGGATAACCACAAAGAATCAGAGTCATAAAATATTCCAGGAGTCTGAGTCTGCATTCAGTACTGTTATTATATTAGTCCGATTTAGACCTTATACCTTCCGACTCTGCAACCCTGCTTATTAACCGTTAGGTCATTGTCTGCAATATCAGTGTGGCATAAAGCTTCTAAAGACCAGGATCCTAATAAATTTAGGTCAAAAAATATAGTATATGTAGCAAATGGTGTATGCAGTAAATCTTTATTACACAGGTTGGCAACGTATAGTTTATAGAAACCCTTTTTGTATATTGTTTATTTTGAGCCAATACAGAGTTACGAATTTTTATTTGTGTTTTCAAAAAATTGTGTAGTTAAACCTGCATATTTTATTGCACACACTTTGTGTAGTTAAAAAATTACTTACCTTTTACCATAACAAGTCACATTTTTCTTGGATGTTAGAACCTAAATATTTCCCCCAAGAAAATGTTGTTGGCCTGGATGTCATTTATTTGCTATCATCCTTTGCTTTCGTATGTGAAACATAAAAAGTCACCCAGGCATTCAATAGTTGCAGTTAAATTGTTTGACATGTGAAGTACCCTATTGGTTTAGGCTTGTTCAACTATTACTATTACAGTAGTATGTTTTTTTCTCAGGTTGTATTTAGCAAGCTTTATTCATCCCTTGACAGCAACACTATATATTGGGTCAGTTATCATTGGAATAGGTGCAGCTGGTAAGCCTTATGTTTTACTCAATTCATGGTGATGTGTAAATTTTATGTGGGCTGGCCTGCCAACAACAAAGGGAAATAAAATAAATAATTTGTGATTTATCTACCCAAAATGAAAATTATTTTTGGAGAATATATCTGCATTTTTCACTATTTGTCAAAAGTTTTTTAGGCTTTAGGAATTAGGTTAATAAAGTGTAGGCAAAATAGGAAGTGAAGTGAAACATTTTTTAACTTTCTAGTGTTTGAATGTGTGTTAACGTTGTGAGGTGTAAATCAATGTGTGTCTAAACAAACGTATTCTTGTTGTGTTTAATCATGCTTAAACCGTTATGGCATCTTTGGGGATGTCTAAAGTAGAATATCGAATCCTTTGGAATCCAGTCAGATTCGAATCCATTTTTGCTGTTTATATCGGGTAATAGGAACCGATATAAAAGCATGCTCTTTTCTTTGGTAAAAATGTAAACACATGTGTTACGTTTTTACGTCGTAGCCTGGTCATTGTACCAGTGGCCAAAGATGGCTCGTCGGCATCAAATCAATAAGCGCTATTACAACGCCTCACGCCAAGTCACAGGGCGCTATAACATTGCTATAACAAGGGCGGTGCATTGGAGGCATAATTAACGATTGCCGCACTTGTTTTTATGCATCTGATCATGTGACTATGCTTATGCCCTGGGCTTTGCAATTTCTTACTGGCGTCAAAAAACATTTAACGGTCATGGCATTAGGCAGCGATTGGGAGCATGGGGTTACCTGTTAATATCGCAAAAACAGTAAAGGAATCCCAAAACATATGACGTTTGGGTCATTACTTAACTTGAGAAAAATAAATAAGTAGTGAGTAAACGCTGCAAAGTTCAATGTTTGTATTGGAAAATCGCAGATAGTTTAAGTGGAATTTGAAAATTAGTCACCCAATGTCCTAACTTTGTTTGCTCTGGTGCCTGTTCTTGCAGTTGTTTTAAGTTAACAAACATTTTATATTTGTACACTAGGGAGTCTATGTCAGTCCTCTACCACCAGACGATTCAAATTACCTCAGCATACTTACAACATAGTTACTCCTACCGAAGCAATAAAAATCACTAAATAAAATTGTCAATTTTTCAATTTTTAACGTTGTGCTAATTCTTCTGTCTTTGTGGATTTTGGGCCATTTAGTTTCAATGCAGTTGTGCAAAGTTTTTTACCAATGTTTTTCTTTGTTTTGGTTTTGGTTCGTTTTTTACATTTTAAATGAAAAATATATTTTATAGTGTATTAAACTGGTCTATTTTTGTTATTGTCAAGATTAATGATTGCACTGTCAAAAATAATATAAGAATTGGATTCGATATTCTAGATTCAAAACCATTATTCTAGAATACCCAGTTATTCTACTTTGAACATCCCTTGGTATAGGTTGTAACTTCCATTTTTTCTTAACCATTCAATAAAACAAAGGTATACCATTAACACAAAATGGGCCGGTCTGATGATCAGAAAATAATAAAAAAATCCCTTTTGCAAAGTTTGAACTTACAACTTGCATGTTTGTTGCTTCTAGTTTATTTCATATATGCTATGCCGCCTTAACTTTAGTTTCATCTTCAAAGGCCTAACGTTTTAATGCATGAAATTATGTGACGCTTTTCCAGTTCTGTGGACTGGACAAGGAAATTTTTTGACCCTAAACTCTAGTGAGGAAACAATGGGTCGAAACAGTGGCATCTTCTGGGCAATGCTTCAATGCAGTTTGTTGATTGGAAACATCTATGTCTTTTTCGCATGGAGGGGTGTCACTCTTATTGAAGGTTTTTATTTGTTTTGAACTACATATTTGATTGGATACGTTGACATATTGACAGGACATAAATTACAAATAATTATGAGCCCCATCCCTGAAGGGGACGCTTCATGTTTTTTTTCTTGTTTTTTTCTTTTTACACAGTGAAGTTTGTTGCATGCACTTTTGGCATGAAATCTTTGATGGGTTTGGATGAAACTTTTACATATGGTAGATGTAGTTATGAAGATGTGCCATTTGCTTCATTTAAATTGATTACCTCTGTATTTACCCCGCTATCCCCCATATTGTCAAACGTTTTTGTATGCTGCTGGGCACCACAAGTGAAAAGGTTTCTGTGGTGTAATAGTATAATAATAGCAACAGAACATATGGTACTTGTGTTTGTACATTTTTTTGCAAATGCAGTTAACAGCCTTGTGACATCAGAAGCGTTACCAAGTGCTGCTCAAAACTCCTCTTAAAGGGGTTTATACATTGGCCGATTTGAATAAAATTTTATAGGACTGTAGTTTGGGTCATTATGGTTTATTTAGTGATTTATTAGTTTGTGTGGGTAACCCTATCAGTCCCCCCCACTAGCCCCCTAAAATGGGTAAACTTTTTAAACAATGTCCAAATTGAATGAAATTTGGACAGTATATAAAATACACCATTTTGAGGTGCCGAGAGTTTAACTCTGTGTAGGCTCACCATTTACCCCACTTACCCCTAAAATAGTTGAGTTTAACAAACAGTGACCAGATTGAATGAGATTTGAATAGTTTGTAGTCTACCTCACATAGAATGATTAATTATTTCAGCAGAATATTTATTGCCATGTTTCGACCTATTTATTGCCATGCAGCTTCAAACTTGATGACAGATATCTCAGAGTAGGTATTATTATAGGTCGCCTTCCCTGAAGGGGACACATTGTTTTTATCTGTATTTTTTGTTTTCTGTCTAACGCTGGTTCGTTCCACGCATGTGATCAAGAAAGTTTAAACTTTTTCAAATTAACACACATATTAGGTGGTTATCCAAATTTGCCCCTCCTGAAGTTTGATCCCGAATGACCCAGCCGTTCACCCACAGGCCCCAAAAACGTCAAATTTTTAAAACAGCTGTACTGACTAAAGTATATGCTTTGTTATTTTTCTTTTTTTCCATCTAACGCGGATTTGTTCCCACGTTTTGGTCAAGAAAGAATGGTTCAAACTTTTTCAAATTTACACACATTATAGATATTGGTCTAACGATGGTCCATGTGAATTTTGACCCCGTTTGATCCCTCGGTTTACCCACACAAACCCAAAATGTGATTTTTTTAAAACGGCTATACTTGCTAAAGCAGATGATTCTGGAGTTTCATTGCAGCATATTTTGAAGTATTTATGGGTCCCCTTCTATGAAGGGGACGCATATTGTTTTTGTCCGTATATTTTTTTTCTTTTTTCTGTCTAACGCTGGTTTGTTAAACGCGTTTGGTCAAGAAAGAGTGCTCCAAATTTAATAAAATGTACACAAATGTTAGTTATTAATCCAAATTTGATCCTCCTGAAGTTTGACCCCAAATGACCCAGCGGTTCACCCGCAGGCCCCCAAAACGTATTTTTTTTAAAACGGCTGTACTGACTAAAGTACAGCATCTCTGAGTGATATGCTGTGTTGTTTGGTGCAATATAAGATATTTCAAAGAATTTTGTATCTTTTTTTTCTATTCACCCCTTAAACCCCCAAATATTCATTTCTGTCTAACGCTGGTTTGTTAAGTGCGTTTGGTCAAGAAAGAGTGCTTCAAATTTATTCAAATTTGCACAGATGTTAGTTATTGTTCCAAATTTGATCCTCCTGAAGTTTGACCCCAAACGACCCAGCGGTTCACTCACAGCCCCCCCCACAAAAAAAAATTAAAAACGGCTGTACTAACTAAAGTACATAATCTGCGAGTTTCATGGTTTGTTGGTTGGTGCAATGTAAGGTATTCTAAAGAATTTTGTAACGTTTTATTGGATTCACCCATTTTACCCATTAAACCCCCAAATAATAAGTTTTAGGCCAAAAATACAAGCCCTAATGTGCTGAAATGTTAAACAATTGTTTGCAGTAGGTTATTCGTTCAGTACTTAAAATTTTGTTTTAATCGGCCAAATAGTTACTTTTACAGCCCATAATATGTGTACACTGGCAGTCAGATAGAAGTCTCAACTCTCAAGGGAGTAATTCACTTCTTTACGATTAAGGCGGGTGAATGCAGTGGGATTGCTCAGCTTGACGTCCGGACAGACATTTTACGAGACAGTCGTTTTGGTGATTATAAATCAGCTGTTTTTGCGCAGCTATGGTATGTCATTTTATTAAGTATCAATCACATTTTCAGTTGTGGAAAATTGTGTTAAAAACTGACATTGAACGACAATATCAAGGTCAAAGCATGAAATTAAATTAAAAGTATTTTTCCCGTTCTTATGTACTGTTTTTTTGTAATTATATGACATCAATGATGCAAAAAGAATACGGACAAAACTTTTAAAGCTGGGTTATTACTAAAGTTGGTTAAGTTTTTTCTTAAGAATCTAAAAATAACCAGGACGTTAAATCCGCACAAACGCATGTTTGGGGACCCATCTGTTTTTGCTTGCAAAAACAATCATATATGTAGATCAAATGATGTGTATAGTAAATTGGTAAATATCGTATAGAATATATAAAATGGAAGTATATCAGAAAGCCACCTTTCTAGTTTGTAACTTGAAGTTGTATATATCCATTTTCACCCTTTTACCCCCAAATATTTGTTTGTTTGTTCACATGTTAATGAGGTCAGAAATACAAGACTTCACCTGCTGAAATTTTAAACAGCTGTGGATAGGGTGCTCCTTGTTGGCTGTTAAAAATTTCAGTGCAATCGGCTCAGTAATTACTCTTACAGCCCCAAATATGTTTTTAGAATTACATGCTGTCTTTTGTCAAATTTGTGCTCGCTCAGTGCACAGCTGACGCAATGGGAGTGATTGACGATACTGGGGCGTGGAAAAAATGCCTCTGCTTCACGCATGAATGCAGTCGTCACTTGACCATTTTCTCACTGGTTGGAATTAAGATGTTACAATGTTAGTTATATTGCACTATAAACGTTAATGTAGGGCAACTTATTCGTGTTTCGAAACGCAGAGCAACAACGCAGCACGATTTGTTACACCTGTGTAATGTGACTTCTCAAACTGAAAGCGTTAATAAAACTGTTTCAGAACAGGTTTTTGGCATAAAAAGCCCAGCTAAGCAATCGTATTGTTGGTATTTAGAAACTTAACGGCGCCAGGGAACGCTATGTGCGGATTAAAAATCATAATTCAACAAACAAAGGGCTATTAAGGAAAAAAAAAGTTGAAACTTTATTAAAAGTTTAAATAGTTGGACTCCTCCATTTTCCACCTCAGGAAAACAACGCGCAACTCCATGTCGAAAAAAGCCCAGTTGGGTGTGAAAAGCGCAAACCTGCCCACTGAAAAGCGCTTATCTCGGCCTCGCGCATAACTGGACGTGCTATCAGGTAGTCTTTTTGCACTGTGCCATTAAGATATGTTTGTAGATCATTTAAAAACGTTAGTTATGCAAATGTTGTATCACGCAGTTTTGCGTCTTATGGCAGTTAACGACAGGCCCCTCCTGCCGCGTTTGGCGCCATATCTTTATCTAACAACATTCGCAGGCCGCGAGACATTGATCACTGACAGAAATGAAACCGTGAAAAATTGACACACTATCCTAGTTTAACAATGATTGTGCCCTATTTTTACTGTTACCAAATCGCATATGCACATGTGTGGGGACCCATTAGATTATGCTTGCAGAAACAATTATGTTATAAAGTGCCAGGAAAAAGATAGGGACCCAATGAAATGTAGGTGCCAAATATATATCCATTATAAATATAGTAAATGGTATATGTGATACATTGTTAAATATGATGTAATATATATAAACTAGCAATATATAGGAAAACCACTATTCTAGTTGGTTGGTGCAATGTAAGGTATTCTAAAGAATTTTGTAACTTTTAATTGGATTCACCCATTTTCACCCCTTAAACCATGAAATTCATTTGTAGCTTTTCCATTCCTTTAGGCCAGAAATACAAGCCCTAATGTGTTGAAATTTTAAACAATTGTTTGCAGTGGGTTACTCATTTGGTATTTAAAATTTTATGGTTTTCTTTACAGCCCCTAATATGTGTTTAAGCACATGTGCACTTGCAATACAATCAAATCCCACGGGAGAAATTGGTTAGTTTACGGTGGGTTGGATATGGCTGCTGCTTTATGCATGACCACACATGCAGCTGGGCTATGTATTCACTGAAATAGAAATGCAACGTTTTTAGTTATTTGTATCACAATGATGGACTAAAGAAAATGACATACCCAGCAAACCCATGTTTAGCACCTATGCTGTCACTATTTGCACATACACGTGTTTTGCACATACACCCATTCGTTTTTGCTTGCAAAAACAATCATGTTAGTAGGTCAGCTCGTGTGTATGATAAATCAATAAATGGAACATAGAATAAATAAATTTGCAGTACATAGGAAAGATTTTAGGTTTTTAGGTTTTTCAGCAGCCATTTTTATTACCAAAACTGAAATAAACTTCATTGAGCAAGATCACTCCTGCTCATAGGTTGTTTTTTCATCAACTTCTGTGTTAAACAGTGAAGGCCTTCTCTCACAGCTAACTTTTAACTTCTGTTTAATAGATCTAGATAAACATTAAATTGTGTCCAGCTTTATATCTAAAGACACCCAATTTTCAGCCATTTTTTGAGTTTGAATGTTGTTTTGCAAACTTACTTACCTCAAGCATCAACTGAACCAAATGTGCATATTGTTTATCAGTACTCACATTTACTTTGTTAAGACAGTAAATATTGGGTTGTATTTTGAAAACGCTTTACATTACTGGTATGTAAAAGTATTTTTATAAGAAAACTTTTTTCCATAGTACTTCTTTCCAAAAAACTGTTTTATTGCACATAGTCAACAATAGGTAATGAGTAAAGTATCAAATTGCAGTGTAGTTATCAATTAATTATCAGCATGATATTAAAAAAAATTAAGTTACCCAAGATTGTAACACACACAAACAGAAAGTTAAAAATTAGTTAAAGCTGTGGCTTGCAATAAAATAAAGAATGCCTATTAGCATTCATTGTAAAATGTATCACAGCTGCACAGCGAATTCCTCTTTATATTGGGTTGACCTCCATCTGTGCTCTTGGTACACTTACTCTATTGATTCTGAGATCTCACAGCAAACCAGCATCTGGAGAGGAAGAAGTGCAAACTAACCCAGTTCTTGAAAATTCAGATGACACTACAGGATTGCTCAATGAAGCTGGAGATTCAACGACAGAAGATAAAATGAGGTTAAGTTAAAAAAGTTCTGGGAGTCTAACTTGAACATCACCAGTACAAAGAACTTCCAGCTTTTTTACTTTTGGTCAGGTTAAGATCTATGACATTTAAACCCTTTCTTAACACTCCTTTCCTATTTGTTGCCTAAATAATGGTTGATGTAATAACATGCCAAGATGCAAACACCAATTTTGCTATACTTATTTCAGCGATCAAATCACATCGAAGGCAAGTGGGGCATGGGAAGCATTGCGTAAGTACATATATGTTTTTGCCTATCTTGAAAAAAATGAAATTCCCTTATTAACCAAAACGTTTTTTTTTCTGATTGACTTAATATTTATTTAGTAACTTCAGTGAGGTTGTTCAAGACAGTTGACATGGTTTTGCTCAGTATCACCTTCTTCTACACTGGGTTGGAATTAACATTTTTCAGCAGTGTTTATTCCACTAGTGTTGGTGCAACCAAGAGCTTTGGGTCAGATTCTGCTAGATTAGTTGGACTAACTGGAATTTTAGTGGGAGTTGGTGAAATAACAGGTAACTGTGTTTCATGTGGTAGGGAAACTGGAAACCCAAATATAGTCACAAAATTCTCTTTAATCGTATCAATTAAAATTTTGAACCAACCATCAATAATTCTGTCACTTGTTTCAAAATTCCTCTAATACTTGGAATTCTAATACTCAGGTGGTGCCCTCTTTGGTTTATTTGGTAAGAAAACGGTTCGGTATGGAAGAGATCCAATCATAATGTTGGGCGGGATTATACATTTAATCACATTTCTGTTAATCTTCATCAACATTCCAGACATTGCCCCTATATCCAGTGGCACTAAAGCTCATGCATACATACAACCCAAGTAAGTAAATATTGTTGGAAGAAAGAATGTATTTGTTAAACATCGTTTGAATGTTTGCAGCAGTCATATGACTGCAGTGATGCTCACTTTATTTAATAGCGAAACCAGTTAATTCTGTTAAAGTTAAAAACTTTTTTATGGGTCCCCTTCCCTGAAGGGGACACATATTGTTTTTGTCCGTATTTTTTTTTTTCTTTTTTTCTTTTTTCTTTTTTCTGTCTAACGCTGGTTTGTAACGCTCGTTTGGTCAAGAAAGAGTGCTTCAAATTTATTCAAATTTGGACATATGTTAGATATTAATCCAAACTTGGTCCACGTGAAGTTTGACCCCAAATTACCCAGCGGTTCACCCACAGGCCCCCGAAACGTAAAATTTTTAACGCTGGTCTGTAACGCTCGTTTAGTGAAGAAAGCGTACTTCAAATTTATTGAAATTTGGACATATGTTAGATATTAATTCAAACTTGGTCAACCAGAAGTTTGACCCCAAATTACCCAGCGGTTCACCCACAGGCCCCCGAAACGTAAAATTTTTAACGCTGGTTTGTAACGGTCGTTTAGTAAAGAAAGAGTGCTTCAAATTTATTCAAATTTGGACATATGTTAGATATTAATCTGAACTTGATCCACCTGAAGTTTGACCCCGAATGACCCAGCGACACACCCACAGACCCCCGAAACGTAAATGTGTCTAACGCTCGTTTGGTCAAGAAAGACACTGTAGGCAGAAGTCCCAAGAGAGTACGTTTACGAATAATAGGGCAGAGCGGGAGGGCTCAGCTTGACGTCGGACAGACGTTTTACGAGACGTCGTTTCGGTGATTAGAAATCAGCTGTTTTGCACAGCAATGCATGTCGTTTTATTAAGTTATCACTCACATTTTCAGTTTTGGCAAAGGTTTCACACATATGACGCGATTTAAACCTAATAAGCGTGCTTCGGTTTCGTATAATGTCAAGCAAAACTTTGTTAAACAAACTAAATATGAAAAAATAAACTTGACTTTTTTGCAAGATAAAAGTTTTTTAAATGCTCGTTGTTAGGTTGGCCGCTGCATGACCACGGGTTACTTAAGGTCAATTAGTAGGTATTACTAACACAGTTCAGAACTTTCTTTCGCCATAACGTAGCGTTTTTTTTTTTTTTTTTAATCAAATACTCAAGGCGTATATAAATTAGGTCAAACGGTGTTGTTGAACACCAAGGACGGCGTGCTATTGAAAACGGTGTCAAAAGGTCAAACAGTCGTTTGGTGTGTGCACCCTAAAGGTTACTACAGGTCAATGGTACTCGTTTTGCGAAACAAAGTTAAATGAAAAACTCGTTTTGCGAAACAAAGTTAAATGAAAAGTTATGTATACACTTGCAGCAAATCGTATTTTAATTGTCTGTAACACAACTGTTACAGCTTTCTAGAAAAAAATTGTGTTTAAAACCCGACCTTGGACGACAATATCTGGGTCAAAGCAAGAGATTAAATTGAAAGTATTTGTTTCGTTCTTTTTTAATGCTTTTGTAATTATACGACAATAATAGTGCAAAAAAATACAACAAAATTTTTCATTGTTGGGTTAACGCTTTCTAAAAATTTGTTCTTAAGAATTTAAAAATCACCGCAACATTTGTTTACCGTAAATCCGCACAAACACGCGTGTGGGGACCCATTAGTTTTTGTTTACAAAAACAATCATATGTGTAGATCAAATGATGTGTATAGTAAATTGGTAAATATCGTATAGAATATATAAAATGGAAGTATATCAGAAAGCCACCATTCTAGTTCTTTATTGTGTTTGTCACCAACAAAGATACGCTTTTTTACATTTAAAAACAAGATGTGCATTAGGTAAACACCAAACCTGATTGCAGAAACTTTAGTTTGTTTTCATGTTTTACAGTGTCAGTTTTACATTAGAATAAAACAGTTTTTAAATATTTTTAATCAGGATACATAACAAAGCAATGTAAGTTTAAATAATCATGCCTACTTTCAGTTTAAATTACAAATTGTTGTTTGATATGTTATCAATCAACTGGGTCACTGAGGTACAAAAAACAACTAGTATTTTATAATGGAATACTAACAACAGGAAAAAGAAAATCCACCAGATGGATTTAGCGAGTCATAGCGCTGTAAGTGCTGTCATGATGCAAAACATGTGCACTTGTATTTAAATTAGACATAGTGACATCTACAATTTGAATACAAGAGTAATCGGATTCCTCTTCAGTGTAATCTGCTTTCTGTAGGTTTTTTTGTTGGAATACACATACAAATAGTTATGTATATTTTGTGACAAAAACCAAAAATGATCCATGCCACACAGAAAATAAATTCAATAAAGTGTAGAAAACAACAATGTAGTTATGTGTGTGTTGTTTCCACTTTTTGGCCTTCCATATGAGTAGCAGATTCTGTCACTGACATGTTTCTGATGCTGAAGGACTGCTTAACTTTGTTTTTCTACAAATACATTCATATATGACGTTAAAAGTGTAAAAAACACTCATAAAGCTTAATGCAGTAAAAGTTGCAGTAAAAAAAGAATAATGATATTGCAAAAGCAAGTAAGTTCCTATTTTTTAAATATTTTCACGTACAATGTTTGCTATTTGTAAAGTAATTGTTTCATTAAAGTAAGTTACTTGTTTAATTTACAACATTGAACGTCTCCTTACTGTATCTTCTCTGGATAAGATTCCATTTTTTACTGCATTGCTGTATTCAGAAACACGGTCAGGTTTTCCAAGAGCTCTCCATGTAGCGTCCCTTACTGTTGGCAATCTCCACATGTATAAAAATGGGTTGCAAGCAGAACTCAGAAATGAGAACACCGTGACTATCTGCAGAACAAAAAAAATTGTTTCCTTTTATAGACACCAGTCATGTGACGTCCTGATTTTTGCACTTGTTAAAAGCTTTGTGTCCACGAATAGCCTGTTTGTCTTGTCTAACAGGGAAGTACAATCCAAATGTTTTGGTACTATTTTTTTCTTTTCTGTACGAAGAGTGGATTTGTGTGGTTCCTTCACTGCCATAAAGTCTGTCAGTCTTGTCAATACTATTAAAACCATAAATAGTTACTGGCTTTCGCCGATTTTCGATCGTGAGATGAATTCGTGATAGTTGCGAAAGTTATTCTCTTTTCGGTCATACTAATAACATTCGTGATGCCGACGTTCCCATTTAGTTTGTAAACAATTCGCCGAATCGCTGCTAACATTCAACCATTGTTACGTTGCCGGGAAACAAAGCAATAAAGGCCATGTAGAAGTGATTTGGTTGGAAATTAGCCGTTAAATTATACCTGAAAGCACACCAGTAACGTTGAATTGTAGTGAACTTCGATGTAGTCTATTGTAAGCAGAATCGCCACAGGTAATGTGCAAACAGTGAAAACTGTCAACAACATCAGCACTGTTTCGACCACGACTCTTTCCCTTTTAATCATATTCGTCTTTTGTACAGTTTTCATCCTGTCACAAAAAAATAAGAAATTTATTTTTACTACTTTATTTGGTTGTTTTGTTGTTAAAATATCCATTACGATGCGATTTAACATTTCTCCTAATTAGTGAGTTCATGATAAAGATCCATTAAGCAGCCACGATTGCTTGTTTGCATAGGCTATATTTTAAAATTTTCGTCGAAAAATGTGTAAACGTTACAAATACCAAGGCTCACTGCCTATCTGTTTCAATGTGTGAAGATTCTGGTCTCAGTCGATTTTAAAATTCATACCTTCAATGGTTTACAAAATCGGTTCGTTGTGTATGATAGTTTATATTTGTTGGGAATAACTGAGGATTTATACCTGCAGTTAAAATTTGAAAATTATTGCAAAATCATGGTTTATTTCAAATTTCCATGACGGTTGTGGTTACAGCACGGTTAACCTTGATCCACCAACTGTGCGCTCCATGTTTTAATTTTCCGCGAATTGACGATTGTTCGTGAAATTGTGTCGCATTGTTTAAAATAAGCGAAGTGAACTTTAGCAATCCCCCTAGTTCGTACGTAAAACTCTTTTAATATCTTCAGTGCGTTGTCACTAATCGCAGTGGTTGATTTGAATACATTTTCGAAGCACTTGCGGGGGATGGCTTACACCCGAAATATATTGTGCGCATGGACTCCATTTTGTTTGTATGTTACATTTCTGCACAGCATATAACACAACTTCGTCGGTTGTTTGTCACCAAAACTTTGTGTGCTTTAAACACAAACCATTTTCACATCTACTTACTTTTTGCTGACAGCCACAAATATCCAAATGTACATGGTATAGAGGGAAACCAAAGCAATGAAGAGAAACACAGCCAACATCAAAACATATGCTTTCGTGAAGGGATATAAAACTGCAGAACAGTGTTGCGAACAATACTCATTTCCTGAAACAAAGGGCATAGTCATGATGAAATAGAATTATACAACAAACATGAAAAAACATACCAATACAAAAACTGCAATTCCATCCGGCCACAGGAGGTATAACGAGAATTACAGCCGACAGCGCCCAGGCAGAAATAATGAAAATTCTCGCCTTGCATTTTGCGTGTTCAACAACCGAGTTACGCCGTACAACCGTTAATCTGCGAAAAAAAGTTCTTTACTTTGTTAGAAGTAAGAACGTAAAACACATTTTTGTCGTGCCTTGATTCAAGCTGACAAAAAGAAACAAGCCAACCTATATATTTACTATAATATTCGTAATTGAAACTTAAAGCTGGGATCACCCAGCCCGTTGCTTGGTGGATGAAGACTAAAAAGCCTTATAGCAGTAGATGTAAGTTCAGAAAAACACTTAGTCGTTCACCCTTTGGTTTTAAAGATATATATATTTCGCTATTAGGCTACAGCATCGTCAGTATGTAGATTTTTATGCATACTGTTTTCATTTATGTTTTACGAATCTTTCTGCTTGTTCGTAGATACTTTTACTATAATATTGTTGAAAAATATCAAGCTAGTAAAAAACATTAGTTTAAAAAAACAAAAGCTTACACGGAAAAAATGTAATATCACCTGTGCCAAGCAAAACTGACCAATCCCAAAACAGATGCGGACATCGACATAAGCCAAATTCCACACATCACCAGGATATACATGGATGTGCGCGGAAAATTGAGATAGTAATCAAAACAGGTAAACCAAATAAGCTGTAATCCAGCTGTCATATCAGCAACTGCACACGAAACAACTAAGACTGTTAAAACAAATGCACTGATACTGTTATCACAATGTTGAAATGCCTACCCACTTGACAAGTTAATGATGAAATAACTGAGTTGTGGTGGATGTTTAGGCCTTCCTTTCAATATAGCAAAGAGCACCAAACAGTTTTCTATCACTATTACAAGCCCCAAAACTCCTGCGATGGCAGCAAGAGGAGGCATGTAATGTGTACTTGACCCTGGTGGCTCGGGTTCCGCCCACGGTTCACCTGCAACCAATTCGCGCTCTGCTTACAAAAACTTTCTCTTACGCCAAGGAGGACATGTTACCTCTTTCACTCACCTGAAATATTTCCATACTCTGGGTATGGTTCAGGTTCCGCAGTTAGGATGAGACTTCCGTTTTCGTCAGCAAAAGGTTCCGCAGTGAGTTCCATTTCCGGGTTAGGCTCAGGTTCAGGTTCTGCTGATGACTTGTATTGATCCCAAGCTGATATGGAATATCCAGTTGGTTCTGGCTCTGGCGCTGAGACCTGGTTACTCATCTTAATCACGACTTATGCACAATTAGTTACTGAAATAGACAAAGACGTTGATAACATCACTTCCTGACAAGTTTTTCATGCAAAGATCTCCAATGTGCCATAGTTGACCTCAGATCATTTCTTAATTTGAAACTTTTTGTGTCCGGCAGTTGCCAGATTTTGGTAAAGCATGAAATGCCCCGCGCAGCTGCATGAATAGTTTTGTAATGACTTGCTCTAGAGTCTAGAGCAATTGAGTCGCGTCAATTGGTAAACGCGCCGATTCCGACGCCCGCTTTAAAAATTGATCCAATTTAATCATGCAAAGAATGTCCAACGCGACACGCCTATGACTCAGACTCGTTATTTCAATTGGCTCCTGATTCATCAAACACTTTTTCACTATTCCCCTGCTATTTTGTTTCAGTGAGGAATTGGCGATTGCATGCGGATTTTTGCTGGGATTCGCTGACGCTTGCTTCAACACCCAATGTTTTTCGATCATCGGAACAAAATACGCTGAAAACAGCGCACCAGCCTTTGCTTTGTTTAAGTTCGAACAGGTGTTTTTCTTACAACTGAATAAATTGCACATGTAAATAAGCGGACTAACAATTACTCTATAAAGAACTAGTTTAACTGCATATATGGGAACTAGGTTTACTGCATCTCTGATAATGAAACAAATGAATGAAGCTATTTCCTGTTTGCAGTCGCTTGCAGCGGCAGTGGGCTTCTTCTATAGTTCGCATCTAGTCCTCAAATGGCAGCTGTTGATTTTGGTAGTTTTTGCCGTTGCCGCGGTCATTGCATTCTTCAAAGTGGAGAGGAAGATACGAAACAATGCACAAAGCAGCAATTATGCACATATTGATGGGATCCCTGCGCCGGTCGAATGATTTACATGTTTAGTTTATGATACTCATCTCACGTAATTAACATTTTGTCAATTCGTTTGTTATGATGTCGGACAATAAGGCCGATAACGAATATAAATCCTTGTGCAAGTGTCAGTTTAAAGTGCAATACCATACATATCCTGTGTCAATGCGTCATTTGACTCGCTTCCACAATTAACACAGCACAATCAGTGAGACTTTTGTTTCGAGTTCTCGTCTACAGCGCGGAAACTGCGTTTTTTTTGGAAAACGTTTAACATGTATTATCGTCATTTTAAATGATTTGTTTGATTTTTATTTCTCGAACTGTAGTATGTAAAATCTTCTGTGATTTTCACTTTTCGGCGGAAAAGTCCAATTTCCGCTTAACCTCATAAACCTCATATAAGTGCATGAAAACGTAAATAAACAAACCATGCTAATTTTCCTAGCCTAAAACAACTCGTTTGTTCAGGGCCGTGTGATTCGCAACTTGTTCTTGTGGCGATTCTTTTCACAGCAATAAAACATGTCTGCTAACTGATAGAAATTTCCTTACTTATCACCTGGTAGCTAAGATTAACCCGCACACCGGTTTCTACCTCCCAATACCCCACATTACTTCCTGTTGTGTGACTGGCGCTAGAATCATCACTCATATACTTGTGGTAAGCATCCACTAATCCCATATCTTCAACACAAATGTATGCAAATCGGGTTTTTCTTGTTTAAACCAAGGAACTAAGGCCGCCACTTGCTTCACCTTTTGTCCGAAGCTCGCCGTTGATAACCTTTCGCAGTCTGAGATGACGTGCTGCCTCTCACCTGTTGACAAATACATACGAGATATGCCGTGGGACTGCTCTGGTTTAAAAAAGTTGTGCAGCTAGTTTAAACCCAGGTTTCCGGAAAAATTTGCATGTAAGATCTACTGGACAGGGGTGTGAAAGTTCGCCTTCGTGTTGGCTCTAACACATATTTTTTAAAAGACAGGCACATCCAAATACCAAACTTTCAACTATTTAAATACTGTGACGTAAATATGGCGCAACAGTTCCTGGTTTGCTTATCTTGTTAGTGGCATTCATGCGGCTCGCGAACTAACTTTAGGTGTTTACCTCAGGTGGAATACCCCTATCAGATGACCGATTTTAAGAATCAATTATTCTTTATTAGTAATGGCTAGAAATAAACGCGGCGTTTGAATCGTATGATGGAAATAGGCTGGTCACTCCTGTTGAAAATCAGCAATTCGAATTGTTGCGTCATACTTTGTAATTGTTTCGTCATTGTATGCCATTGTTTTCACACATAGTAGTTTATTGCACTTGTTTTTTTAGTTTGCTACACTGTATATCTGTTTCTTGTTTATTGCGTTACAAATGTTTATGTATATGAAGTGGCATAAACGCACGACATTTTTAAGCACATGATATTTTTGTTCATATTACTTTTACAAAAAAGTTGTTACGGCCCTTTACTAACGTAAAAAATGTTTATGGCCGTCAAATGCTTTTTTAGTCTTTCGAAAAATTTCAAATTGCATTTTGAAGGTTGCGGAGCACTGATCTAATCTAATGAAATTGTGCTGCGGCGGATTTTGTCCACACTACTTCGCAGTAATGTTTTTATGTGTAAGTACCGATGTAGAAAAACTTCTATCGTAACATTTGTAGCGGTCATTATATTATTGTGGACGATGCTGGACGGAACGCCAAACAGGCAAGCTTGTAGTTTAACACGGAACACGTGGTGGGAAATGCACGTTGCCCTCTGTCTGTCGAACGTTACTTCACAGGAGATACTGTTAAAATTTTTACCCAATAACCTGGTTTGTTACGAGTAATGTAACTAAATATCGGTCACACTGCACATGTGTAACTAAATGAACTATTTTCACACTTAAAACCTTAAAGAGCCCCGGCACCGGAAAATTATTTTTTAATATGTTGTTTATCGTATTTTTATAAACACGATTTCAGGTTTAAAACCACAAAAATCGAAGTTACTAGTCAAATATTTACGTTTTAAATCTAAAAACACTGACACCTTGCGGATATTTTGTCACTTAGCTCAAACGTCATGTGACGTCACCTCGTACCAACTTGGAGCTTGTTTGTAGTCGGTGGTTGTTAACGTTCTGCGACGCCAATTACGTTAGTTAGTTTAGGTATTTTGGTGTTTAAATGTTTTCATGTTTATACTCAAGTGTGCAAAAATGCCTGCAGTGTGTCCTTTGTATGGTTGCAATTCAAGAGGAAATCAAAAGGCCAGCAATATGACACTTTTCACTTTCCAAATATAAAGCCATTGCGGTCAGCTTGGATTAAATCTGTTAACGTGAAAAAAAGGGACCAACGAAATACAGTGTTCTTTGTAGCCTACATTTCACAGATGAATGTTTCACAAATAAAATGCAGTATGACAGGGGTATGGCAAAAGTTCTGGTGTTACAGCCAAATGCCATTCCATGTATTCATGAGAACAGTCTTCTTCAGCAAGAAATGGCATTGAGAGCAGCTGCAAGAAAAGCAGCATATGGTATGCTTTAGTTAATTGTTTTCTGACATAATCTTATTTAACATTATAGTCTTTAATATTACCATTATGTTATACTAATTTAGTTTATTGTCATGCCATTTACTTGGTAATAACAAAAAAGTGTGGTAATGAAAAAAGGTGTGATAATATCAATACATTTTCATGTAGGGAACCACCCAATCTAAGCTATGAACCAAAATACATTGTGTGTAAAGGAAAACTTCTTTACCTCTTAAATGGTGTACCAGAAGTAAATTAATTGCAGATTTCCCTGGACACTCAGCTAAATTTGCTACATACACAATGATGGATGATGGATCTTTGCAACAATAAAAATGTTGCTATTAACCTTGTTCATGTATTCAGATGGTAATTTCATAATATTTTCTAGAGCAATAAAGTGGCAAACAGCAATGATATGGAAAAAGAAGGATTCTTGGGAAGCATTGAAAACTTCACAAGCAAAGGATTGTTTATTAAAGCCTTTGTGACTGACAGGCATCCACAAATCATTAAATACATTAGTGAAGAATCGTCAGAAACAAAACATTATGTTTGGCATGTAGCTACAAATATGATAGAAATAAAAGATGAGCATACACCAGTATATTTGTGTTTATGGTTTTGAATTTAGAAATCCAAAAGAAACTGACAGCACTTTCTAACAAAGCCTATTGCAAAGAGTTGGGACCTTGGGTGAAAAGCATATGGAACAACATGTATTGTTGTGCAGCAACGTCACAACAAGTGGCTGTCAGTCTGGCAACGTAACTCTGAAGTCTTCCCCAGCACCATTCAACAAAGTTTCTGTAGGCAGTATATCTGTAATGCATAGAGGTTGCTGGTGGCATATTGCATGTTAGTAGTTAGTACAGTAAAACTTACTCGTGACGGGTGTTAATTACCCTCATCATGTTTTCCCAAATGACGTTTAAATCGATAACATGCTGCTTCTAATACACGTTGAGACATATAGATTCAAATCCATGATATGCTTTTATACAAAGCAGATTCGACTCAGAATATTCGTTGAACTTGGCTAACTGCTGTTGCACTTACTAATTTCATGGCAGCAAACGCATGATTTTCTTTCCTCCATTATCACATAGTTAGTACATAAACACCTACAATAATTCTGTTACGTGGAAAATACCTTTTGTCAACAACAAAACACCTACCTTTTTAAGCAAACAGTTGTTATTTATTGCTTAACTGTCAACTACGTATCTACGTTAATTTTATCAGTTGTAAACAATGAAAAAATGTACGCATCAAAGCTAAAACAAGCAATAAAAACAACAGCTGACCAACGCCATTGTTGGAAGTTGGTACGAGGTGACGTAACAATCGCTGCTACATATCAAACCAAGGTGTCGCTCGAGAGCTCATTGTTTGATTGAATATCTCGAAAACGGGAAATCATGGGACAAAAAAAATTAGTGATTCGGAATCCCTGAATTTTGGCAATTCTAAATATCTAAAATGTAGAAAAAGTCACATCGCCGCTGCCGGGGCCCTTTAAGCTTGTAATTTCCAGATTTTTTTGAAAAGACGTTAAATTGTTACTTTGATGTTCCACGTTTATTGCGATATCTTGGATTGATGAATCAGTGAGAATTGAAAATAAATGCGCCATGTGAATCGTATTGACACCAGTAAAACAAATTCGTTTTGTAAGTTAAATTCTGCATTAAACACAAATACCCAATTTTAACGAAACAAAGGTAAGGATACAGATGCAAAATGTTGCAATGAAGTTAAAAAGTAACAAGATTGCTTTATAATCAAACATAAATCTCAATCACACACATAAACATAAATAGTGCATATTTCAAAAGAATTATAATAAACTCAATTCTATAGCTTCTTGATTGTAGACAAATGATTTAAGGACTGGATAATTGTATGATAATAATGTGCATGAATTAAATTAAAGTGTGCCATCGTCAACCGCGAATGTTTCCTCAGCAGTGAAAACAATTTTCTTTCCAACTATTTCATCACGTCTGGTTGCTTTTTGACTTGGGAGCATTTGGGCAAGCACATGTTCTCCATACTGAGATCTGCATACTTGTTTCTTCAAGTCACAGTACGAAAATTGTGGGCAGCAGTGCAAATGATCAGAACAACAAACGGCCTACAATACATAAAACAAAATTGTTTTGACATTGACTCATTTGCTAGTTTCATATTAGGGAAAAACACACTAACCTTGCTGTATTGGCAGCATCCATACCGACCATCACTAAGCAAACAACAAGTGTAGTAACTGGGGCACTCTGATCCATCTTTACACATGGTGCATTTATCACTTAGCATACAACTCTTTTGATGTCCAATATCTAACAAAAACAAAAATGCTGTTGAACTTAACATGTAAATTTATTGCCAATTTGTTACAAACCATTGTCAGCAAACATCATGCTAATTTGAGAAATGGTTGACATTTTGATGCAGGTTCCAGCTCCTACATTACATGTGTAGCCATTAGGGCAACAATGTACACCATCACTGCAACATACAGCCTGAAAATGATAGAATGCATTTAGGGCAAATAAAACCAAGAATGACACAAGTTAATATGGTTAATGTTTGCAAGTGACCTGACCATTTTAAACTTGAAAGGTAACTTTCAAATATATAATTCCATTTTATAGATTCTATATACTATTTACCAATTTACTATACACATCATTTGATCTACACACATGATTGTTTTTGTAAACAAAAACGAATGGGTCCCCGCACGAGTGTTTGTGCGAAACTAGATAAACAAATGTTCCAGTTATTCGTAGATTCTCAAGAACAAATTGTTAAAAACCAAAAAAACCTCAACAACTGTATTACAGGCCATTTGCTACAAAGGTATACATAATAAATTGTTTTCACTTAGCTTTGTTTCGCAAAACGAATACCATTGACATGTAGTAACCGCTCACAGCGACCGTTTAATGACCTTTTGACACCGGTTTTAAAAGCACGCGGTTCTTAGTGTTAAACAGTACCGTTTTGCCTAATTTATATACGAAGTATTGATTTGTCAAAAATAAAGAAGGTACGTTATGACCAAAAATCGTTCTTAACTATGTTTGTAAAACCTACAAGTTGACCTTTAGTGACCCGTGGTCATGCGACGGCCAAGCTGGCAACGAGAATTTAAAGACCATTTATCGCGGCTTTCGAAAAAGTCAAGTTTATCTTTTTCACCTTTAGGTTGATCAACCACGTTTTTGCCTGACATATACGAAACCGAAGCATGTTTATCAAGTTTAAATTACGTCTTCGGTGTGAAACCTTCGCCTAAAGTGAAAATGCGCGTGATAACTTAATAAAACGACATAGCATTGCTGCGCAAAAACAGCTGATTTTTAATCACCGAAAAGACTGTCTCGCAAAACGTCTGACCGACGTCAAGCTCAGTCCTTCCGCTCAACTTTAAAACAGCCCTAATCGTATACCAGCAAATTACTCCCTTGGGACTTCTATCTGACTGACAGTGTACAGCTATTATGGGCTGTGAAGGTAACCATTTGACCGACTAAAGCAAAATTTTAAAAACGAAACAAAAAAGCCTACTCTAAACAAGTGTTTAAAATTTCAGCACATTAGGGCTTGTATTTCTGTCCTAAAACTAAAACATATTATTTCAGTTAAGGGGTGAAAATAGGTGAATCCAACCAAAAGTTAAGAAAATATTTACAATGCCTTACATTGCACCAAGCAACGAAGCATGAAACTCCTAGATTATGTAGTTTAGTCAGTACAGCCGTTCAAAAAATACGTTTTGGGGACCTGTGGGTGAACCGCTGGGTTGTTCGGGATCAAACTTCAGAAGGATCAAATTCAGATAAATACCTAACATGTGTGTAAATTTTAATAAACTTAAAGCACTGTTTCTTGATCAAACGTGTGGGACAAACCAGCGTTAGACAGAAAAATAAAAAATGGACAAAAACAATATGTGCCCCCTTCAGGTAAGGGGACGCATCATTACATTTGGAACAGGACAGCATCCATATTGGCCTGAAGGAAGCTTGCAACAAGTATTTCCATCTGGACACATCGACATTCCACCAGGACATACCACACTTGTCAAATCAGCTGTTCTTTCTTCTGCAGCTACATTTAAAAATCAACTTTAAATTAGTCACATCTACAAATATTTTATCACACAAAATCTTGTAGTTCAGTGGTCGGCAACCGCCGGTCCACGACCCGGCACCAGTCCGCGAGGAGTTCGTTACCGGGCTGTGTCCTTTTTACGTTAAATGCTTCAAAACTTTTTGCGTATGTATCTTGGGGTTAATAAACAAATTTAAGCGCTTTCGTTGCTAAATATTTGCTGTTTTTCAAAGGCCCGTCCGCGATAAAATTTTAGTTTAAAAAACGGTCGGCTGCATAAAAAATGTTGCCGACCCCTGTTGTTGTTGTTCTTGGTAAATTTTAACAATTTCTAAATTTGGCCTCATGATTTTATAAAACTATGCATAATTGATAATGTTGAAGAAGTAAAACTTATTATTTTGATGTATATCATTACCAGCCAATGCGTTACAAAATCAAATGTTTAAAAGAATTGAAAATCATGTTTGACAGGTTTGTTGTTGATAAAAGAATAATATGCCTTTCAAAACACACTTTAGTTAATAGCAACCCCAGTTCGCCAACAATTTTCTTGCAATTAACTCAAATATGCAATAAACTGAAGTCGTCTTGACACAAAATTTTGATAAACAGGACACAAAAGGTATTTCTTGAAACTGTTTGAAGGGTTCAACTTGTGAGATACAATGAAATAATGCAATAAACTCACAGATCTTGCTTATCCAAGAAATGGTTGACATTTTGGTGCAAGTTCCAGCTCCTACATTACATGTGTAGCCATTAGGGCAACAATGTACACCATCACTGCAACATACAGCCTGCAAATGATATAAAGCATTTAGGGCCCAAAAGAGCAAGAATGGCACAAGTTTATGAGGTTAATGTTTGCAAGTAACCTGACCTAAAAAACGCAAAAACAACAAAAACAAATCCAATCAAGCAGAAACATTTTAATTTACATTTGGAACAGGACAGCATCCATATTGGCCTGAAGGAAGCTTGCAACAAGTATTTCCATCTGGACACATCGACATTCCACCAGGACATACCACACTTGTCACATCAGTTGTTCTTTCTTCTGCAGCTTTAATCAAAAATCAACTTTAAATTAGTCACATCCACAGATATTTTAAAAATATTTTTTTGTGATTTTGTCTCAAGCTTTTATAAACTACATACAGTTGACAAGGTCAAAGAAGTAAAAAATATATATATTATGTACGTCATTACCAACTAATGTGTTTCAAATTTAAAAGTTTGGAATTATTGCAAAACATTGACAATGGGTTTTTTAATAAAAAACTGGATATGTCTGATGATACAGAAGTGTTGGTTAATAGCAGCCCCAGTTTGCCAAGGCTTTTCTTGCAATTCACTCAAAAATGCAATAAACTGAAGTTGTCTTGACAAAAAAATTTTGATTAACCAAGCACACAAAGCATTTCTTGAAATTGCTTGATAGGGTTCAACTTGCAAGATACAATGAAATATGGCAAAAAAAACTCACAGATCTTGCTTATCCAAGAAATGGTTGACATTTTGGTACAAGTACCAGCTCCTACATTACATGTGTAGCCATTAGGGCAGCAATGTACACCATCACTGCAACATACAGCCTGCAAATGATATAAAGCATTTAGGGCAAATAAAACCAAAACAACATAAGTTTAGCTGGATAATGTTTGCAAGTGACCTGACTTATGAACATAGAAACAACAAAAACAAATCCAATCAAGCAGAAACATTTTAATTTACATTTGGAACAGGACAGCATCCATATTGGCCTGAAGGAAGCTTGCAACAAGTATTTCCATCTGGACACATCGACATTCCACCAGGACATACCACACTTGTCACATCAGTTGTTCTTTCTTCTGCAGCTACATTCAAAAATCAACTTTAAATTAGTAAAATCAATAAATATTTTGTCACACAAAATCTTGTAGTTGATCTTGGTAAATTTTAACAATTTCTGATATTGCCTCTTGCTTTGATAAAACTATGTATAATTGATAATGTCAAAAAAGTAAAATAATTATTTTGATGCATGTCATCACCAGCCAATGTGTTTCAAAATCAAAAGTTTAGAAGAATTGAAAATCATGTTTGAAAGGTTTGTTGTTGAAAAAAATAATTGGCATTTGAAAAAGCTCTCAGTTAGTATCAACCAGTTCGCCAACAATTTTCTTGCAATTAACTCAAATATGCAATAAACTGAAGTCGTCTTGACAAAAAATTTTGATAAACAGGACACAAAAGGTATTTCTTGAAACTGTTTGAAAGGTTCAACTTGTGAAATACAATGAAATAATGCAATAAACTCACAGATCTTGCTTATCCAAGAAATGGTTGACATTTTGGTGCAAGTTCCAGCTCCTACATTACATGTGTAGCCATTAGGGCAACAATGTACACCATCACTGCAACATACAGCCTGCAAATGATATAAAGCATTTAGGGCCCAAAAGAGCAAGAATGGCACAAGTTTATGAGGTTAATGTTTGCAAGTAACCTGACCTAAAAAACGCAGAAACAACAAAAACAAATCCAATCAAGCAGAAACATTTTAATTTACATTTGGAACAGGACAACATCCATATTGGCCTGAAGGAAGCTTGCAACAAGTATTTCCATCTGGACACATCGACATTCCACCAGGACATACCACACTTGTCACATCAGTTGTTCTTTCTTCTGCAGCTTTAATCAAAAATCAACTTTAAATTAGTCACATCCACAGATATTTTAAAAATCTTTTCTTGTGATTTTGCCTCAAGCTTTTATAAACTACATATAGTTGACAAGGTCAAAGAAGTAAAAAAAATATATTTTATGTACGTCATTACCAACCAATGTGTTTTAAATTTAAAAGTTTGGAATTATTGCAAAACATGATCAATAGGTTTTTTAATAAAAAACTGGATATGTCTGATACAGAAGTGTTAGTTAATAGCAACCCCAGTTTGCCAAGGCTTTTCTTGCAAATCACTCAAATATGCAATAAACTGAAGTCGTCTTGACAAAAAAAAATTTGATTAACAGAGCCACAAAGCATTTCTTAAAATTGCTTGATAGGGTTCACCTTGTAAGATACAATGAAATATGGCAATAAAACTCACATATCTTGCTTATCCAAGAAATGGTTGACATTTTGGTGCAAGTTCCAGCTCCTACATTACATGTGTAGCCATTAGGGCAACAATGTACACCATCACTGCAACATACAGCCTGCAAATGATATAAAGCATTTAGGGCCCAAAAGAGCAAGAATGGCACAAGTTTATGAGGTTAATGTTTGCAAGTAACCTGACCTAAAAAACGCAGAAACAACAAAAACAAATCCAATCAAGCAGAAACATTTTAATTTACATTTGGAACAGGACAGCATCCATATTGGCCTGAAGGAAGCTTGCAACAAGTATTTCCATCTGGACACATCGACATTCCACCAGGACATACCACACTTGTCACATCAGTTGTTCTTTCCTCTGCAGCTACATTCAAAAATCAACTTTAAACTAGAAGGGTGGCTTTCTGATATACTTCCATTTTATATATTCTATACGATATTTACCAATTTACTATACACATCATTTGATCTACACATATGATTGTTTTTGTAAACAAAAACTAATGGGTCCCCACACGCGTGTTTGTGCGGATTTACGGTAAACAAATGTTGCGGTGACTTTTAGATTTTTAAGGACAAATTTTTAGAAAGCATTAACCCAACAATAAACATTTTTTGTTCGTATTCTTTTTGCACTATTATTGTCATTTAATTACAAAAACATTAAAAAAGAACGAAACAAATACTTCAATTTAATCTTTTGCTTTGACCCAGATATTGTCGTCCAAGGTCGGGTTTTAAACACATTTTTTTCAAGAAAGCTGTAACAGTTGTGTTACAGACACTTTAAATTAAAAAGCAATTTGCTACAAGTGTACACATAATAATTCGTTTTTCATTTAACTTTGTTTCGCAAAACCATTGACCTGTAGTAACCTCTCAGGGTGCAACGACTGTTTGACCTATTGATACCGTTTTCAATAGCACGCCGTCCTTACTGTTCAACAACACCGTTTAACCTAATTTATACATGCCTTGAGTGTTGATTCCTAAATTTATTGCCAAAAAAACGCTACGTTATGACGAAAGAAAGTTCTGAACTGTGTTAGTAATACCTACTAGTTGACCTTAAGTAACCCGTAGTCATGCGGCGGCCGACCTGACAACGAGCATTTAAAAAAAACATTTATCTTGCAAAAATGTCAAGTTTAGTTTTTTAACTTTATTTTGATTAACAAGTTTTGCTTGACATATACGAAACCGAAGCACGCTTATTAGTTTTAAATCACGTCATAGGTGTGAAACCTTTGCCAAAACTAAAAATGTGAGTGATAACTTAATAAAACGAAATAGCATTGCTGTGCAAAACAGCTGATTTCTGATCACCAAAACGACGTCTCGTAAAACGTCTGTCCGACGTCAAGCTGAGCCCTCCTGCTATCGTAAACCAGTGAGTTACTCTCTTGGGACTTCTGCCTACAGTGTCTTTCTTGACCAAACGAGCGTTAGACACATTTACATTTCGGGGGCCTGTGGGTGAACCGCTGGGTAATTTGGGGTCAAACTTCTGGAGGATCAAGTTTGGATTAATAACTAACATATGTCCAAATTTGAATAAATCTGAAGCACTCTTTCTTTACCAAACGAGCGTTACAAACCAGCGTTAAAAATTTTACGTTTCGGGGGCCTGTGGGTGAACCCCTGGGTCATTCAGGGTCAAACTTCAGGAGGATCAAATTTTGGTTAATAACTAACATCTGACAAAATTTAAACAAATTTGAAGCACTCTTTCTTGACCAAACGCATATAACAAACCATGTTTTAAAAAATTTGCATTTTGGGGGCCTGTGGGTGAACCGCTGGGTCAATCGGGGTCAAACTTCAGGAGGATCAAATTTAGATTAATAACTAACATCTGTGCAAATTTGAATAAATTTGAAGCACTCTTTCTTAACCAAACGCGTCTAACAAGCCAGCGTTAGACAGAAAAAAGAAAAAAAAATACGGACAAAAACAATATGTGTCCCCTTCAGGGAATTTCTTGCAAAGCATTTCTTAAAATTGCTTGATAGGGTTCACCTTGTAAGATACAATGAAATATGGCAATAAAACTCACAGATCTTGCTTATCCAAGAAATGGTTGACATTTTGGTGCAAGTTCCAGCTCCTACATCACACGTGTAGCCATTAGGGCAACAATGTACACCATCACTGCAACATACAGCCTGCAAATGATATAAAGCATTTAGGTCCCAAAAGAGCAAGAATGGCACAAGTTTATGAGGTTAATGTTTGCAAGTAACCTGACCTAAAAAACGCAGAAACAACAAAAACAAATCCAATCAAGCAGAAACATTTTAATTTACATTTGGAACAGGACAGCATCCATATTGGCCTGAAGGAAGCTTGCAACAAGTATTTCCATCTGGACACATCGACATTCCACCAGGACATACCACACTTGTCACATCAGTTGTTCTTTCCTCTGCAGCTACATTCAAAAATCAACTTTAAATTAGTAAAATCAATAAATATTTTGTCACACAAAATCTTGTAGTTGATCTTGGTAAATTTTAACAATTTCTGATATTGCCTCTTGCTTTGATAAAACTATGTATAATTGATAATGTCAAAAAAGTAAAATAATTATTTTGATGCATGTCATCACCAGCCAATGTGTTTCAAAATCAAAAGTTTAGAAGAATTGAAAATCATGTTTGAAAGGTTTGTTGTTGAAAAAAATAATTGGCATTTGAAAAAGCTCTCAGTAAGTATCAACCAGTTCGCCAACAATTTTCTTGCAATTAACTCAAATATGCAATAAACTGAAGTCGTCTTGACAAAAAAAATGAAAAACAGGGCACAAAACGGCATTTTTTGAAATTGTTTAAAGGGTTCAACTTGTAAGATACAATGAAATAATGCAATAAAACTCACAGATCTTGCTTATCCAAGAAATGGTTGACATTTTGGTACAAGTTCCAGCTCCTACATTACATGTGTAGCCATTAGGGCAACAATGTACACCATCACTGCAACATACAGCCTGCAAATGATATAAAGCATTTAGGGCAAAAAAAATTGACAAAGATACAAAAATTAAAGAAACAAAACTAAATTCATATTCCCAACTGCAAAACACTTTATGATGCCCTGCTACTGGCACTGAATAAGATTTTTAGGTTGCCTAAAATAATTTTGGATAGAAATAGCTGTAGGTACAAAAAATGTGGTGACGATGTTGGTTTAATTTTTGTCTGACAGATCATAATTCACTATTTTATGCATGGAAATGGTAATTTTATCTGTCAATAAAATTTGCAACAAACAAATAAAAACAAATTTCAGGGCAGCGATAAATGCCATGTTACTTTTTAACAATAGCACACATGTGCAAAAATCAATCTAGTGAGAAAATCACTTGCAATAAAGTTACTCAGCAAGCACTCAAGGACAAAAATAAGGCCAAGTAATATGTTCAAGTGACGACTGTTAATGCTTCATAAAAAATAACTTCCTAATTAATTATCACAGAAACAACAAAGCGTAAAAAAACAAAGTTAGTAGGGCAGAAACATTCCAATTTACATTTGGAACAGGACAGCATCCATATTGGCCTGAAGGAAGCTTGCAACAAGTATTTCCATCTGGACACATCGACATTCCACCAGGACAAACCACACTTGTCACATCAGTTGTTTTTTCTTCTGCAGCTTTAATCAAAAATCAACTTTAAATTAGTCACATCTACAAATATTTTAAAAATCTTTTTTTTGTGATTTTGCCTCAAGCTTTTATAGACTACATACAGTTGACAAGGTCAAAGCAGTAAAAAAAAAAAAATTTATGTACGTCATTACCAACCAATGTGTTTCAAATTTAAAAGTTTGGAATTATTGCAAAACATGATCAAAAGGTTTTTTAATAAAAAACTGGATATGTCTGATGATACAGAAGTGTTAGTTAATAGCAGCCCCAGTTTGCCAAGGCTTTTCTTGCAATTCACGCAAAAATGCAATAAACTGAAGTCATCTTGACTAAAAAATTTTGATTAACAAAGCACACAAAGCATTTCTTGAAATTGTTTGAAGGGTTCAACTTATAACTTATATTGTGAGATACAATGAAATAATGCAATAAACTCACAGATCTTGCTTATCCAAGAAATGGTTGACATTTTGGTGCAAGTTCCAGCTCCTACATTACATGTGTAGCCATTAGGGCAGCAATGTACACCATCACTGCAACATACAGCCTGCAAATGATATAAAGCATTTAGGGCCAATAAAACCAAAAATAACATAAGTTTAGCTGGATAATGTTTTCAAGTGACCTGACTTATGAACACAGAAACAACAAAAACAAATCCAATCAAGTAGAAACATTTTAATTTACATTTGGAACAGGACAGCATCCATATTGGCCTGAAGGAAGCTTGCAACAAGTATTTCCATCTGGACACATCGACATTCCACCAGGACATACCACACTTGTCACATCAGTTGTTCTTTCCTCTGCAGCTACATTTAAAAATCAACTTTAAATTAGTAAAATCAATAAATATTTTGTCACACAAAATCTTGTAGTTGATCTTGGTACATTTTAACAATTTCTGATTTGCCTCTTGCTTTGATAAAACTATGTATAACTAATAATGTCGAAAAAGTAAAACAATTATTTTGATGTATATCATCACCAGCCAATGTGTTTCAAAATTTAGAAGAATTGAAAAAAATGTTCAATAACAAACTTTGAAAGGTTTGTTATTGAAAAAAATAATGGGCATTTGAAAAAGCTCTCAGTTAGTAGCAACCAGTTCGCCAACAATTTTCTTGCAATTCACTCAAAAATGCAATAAACTAAAGTCGTCTTGACAAAAAAATTTGATTAACAAAGCACACAAAGCATTTCTTGAAATTGCTTGATAGGGTTCAACTTGTAAGATACAATGAAATATGGCAATAAACTCACAGATCTTGCTTATCCAAGAAATGGTTGACATTTTGGTGCAAGTTCCAGCTCCTACATTACATGTGTAGCCATTAGGGCAGCAATGTACACCATCACTGCAACAGACTGCCTTTAATGAAAAAAACATTGCACAAAATGAGTCAATTCATACCGTGTTCGCCTATGGTTGCTAGTGATAGGGCTATTTAATAATCAAAATATTTTCTGCTTTAGAGGGATTGGGGCCTAATCACTTCAATGAGGCCAAAACTTGAGTCATTTGACACTGACCAAAAGTTGCCATAAGACCAAAAAAGTTTCTAAGCCCACAAAAAATGTCAAAACAAAAAACTGTCCATATAATTACATTGGTTATGATTATTGGTATATTGGTATGTTTTATGTAAATACAAGTTTAAACAGAATGTTTGTGCAGCCGGCACATATGTGGTGAATGTGTATAGCTTTGTAAACACTAGAATAATGTGTGGGAACATTAATGAAAAGAACTTAAAATTAGTCTGTCAACTCTCGCTAAAAGAACATGAGGTGTACAAAATGTACTTGGTATTCGTACTCAGTACTGGTATTAAAGTATATATTGTGGTACTTACACCTGCCATCAGAACTTTGACATTGTTTTACGACTAGCAGTTATATGCAATTTTTAAAAAGATTTTTTTGAATAGTTTATAAAAGTCTTTTCCTTTTCAATCTGGGCTCCTTTATCCTGTGAAAATAGTTATTTTGACATTACCAGCAAAATTGCTGATAATAAAGGAAGCTGGTATTTGACACAGGTGCAAAGTCCACAGTCTGTCACACAAATTTTACAAAATATCTTCCTACAGTTTGAACAATTTGTTTACCATTATTAAATGTTTGTGTTCAGGTTAATATGTTTTACATTTTTGTACCAGCACTGAATCGTTCCAACTGATTGCTAATACACAGCATAAATCAATGAAATAATTATTTAGCTTTTACATACTATTATAATGTAGGGATGGCAACACGTACCAGGGCTTCCCAAACTGTGGGTCGACATGTGCTAAACCAGGGCTTCCCAAACTGGGTAGCCTTTTATTAAATAGAACAAACGTATATTTCTCTCTGTTTATCACATTAACCGTGTAGGGTCGCGAAAACATTGTGGAGAGATTAAAAGAGGTCGCGGTCGCAAAAAGTTTGGTAAGCCCCGTACTAAACATCTTGGGGGAAATTTTGTTCAAACAAACAGTAGTTTTGCATGACAACATTGTTTTTTTTATATATACCAAACCTTCCAGTTTTTTTTAATAATGAAATGTTATAACTAGTCCACCAAACTTTCATGAATATTTGGAGCTCATTTACAAACTTTCATGAATATTTGGCAATCAACAGTGTAAGTTATTAAAATATAAAGTATTTAAATGTATTGAATCACATAAGAACAAATTTGAAGACAAAGTTTACATTTGGAACAGGACAGCATCCATATTGGCCTGAAGGAAGCTTGCAACAAGTATTTCCATCTGGACACATTGACGTCCCACCAGGACATACCACACTTGTCACATCAAGGTTAATTGTAAGTGACAGTACTAAAAAGAGAAAAAGATACAATATTAACTTGCATATTATGTTTCACGAAATACTACACTATACTCTAACTTAGGGTTGGGCATTTGACCGGTCAAATAAAATCTGGTCAATTGACCGGTTAAATACTTGTCAAATTGGTCAAATACTATACACATTATTAAATTGGAATTTTAGTAAAAAGGTGGAAGTTAAATCTTCTCAGAAACTATAAGTAATGGAAATGAAGGTTTCAACTCATGTAAATTTGTTTGTGAAATGGGAAATGTGTAGTTCATATTATATTTTGGACTTTTTCGACTGCATTGCATGCTTTATTTCATCAATGGCCCCACCCACGTGTGTGTATTTTTCTTTCAGTAATCACGTTTGTAAACTGGATTCTCATAATATTCTATATACGTCAGATTAAAGTCTAGTTTTGACTGAAATTTAAACACATTTGATTTTTAAAATTAAAAATAGTATTTAAACGGTCAAATAAAGTGCTGTATAATTGACCGCTCAATTGACCAGCTTGCCAACACTACTCTAACTAAACGGACTGGAAAAAAATAATGGCTGCTACATCAGAAGAATGTGATGAATCCGATTAATCGCATAATCTGGTTAATTGCATCACAACTAAAAATCGCTCATCGTTTGTAAAGAAAATCATCTGGTTAATCACATACCATGATCTATGTGTGAAAGTCACACAGACTGAATTTTTCAAATGGAAAACAACAGCATGATAGTAAAGTCAATCGATCTGTGTGCAACATTAACTTTTTAATATCGTGCATGTCTAATTGTCTGCCTAAAGCAACAGTTTAAAATTCAAATTGACTTTTGTTGGACTGTCATTTAATGTAAAAGAAAGACCAACCTTAACTATGGATTACATTTTTAAGATCACTATTGCACTAAATTGCTAATCCCACAATATTGGCACAACGTTTGAACGAATAAGTAAAGGTGCTCTTGAATAAACTACATGCAAATATTTTATCAGATTAAATAGAAGTTCTGTTTACTCTGAGCGATACCAAGAAGTTGTTCTCAGAGCCGTGTGCATTAATCCTTTTTGTTGGCTTATCTAATCACCAATAGTGACATAACAAGCGTTTAAATGAAGAGTTCAATGTGTTAAAATTACAAAACTGATGTTCCACAAAGATGGTGATTATAATTTCTTGCCCGGTGCAAACTGCACTAAATTCAAAGCTGCCTGTTTTTGTAGCAAGTCCATTAATCATTTTCTCTTTCATTTTTTCGACTTGGCAGATGTGTCAGAACTTTTGCATGTTTTAAAATTGTGCTGCAAACCTTGCAAAGTTTGCCTTGACGTAAATCAGATCTTAACTTCAAACTAATTGTGTGTCCCAATTGCTAAAGATATTTATTTTAGACAAACAAATAAATCATTATTGGTTTCAAAACGGGTGACACTAAAACGCTGAATGGGCGGGATGGGCGGGACGTCGCGGAAACCGCTCAATATCGGGTAAATTGCTGACGGTTAGTGCTATTAGGGTTAGGTTGAGGTTTTATAATAGTATATGAATCAAAAAATGTCCCTGCCTAAAACTTATTCAACTATTTCCTGACATTAGGCAAAAATGCTATGGCGGGACGTCGCGGGAGATGGCGGGACGTTTCGGGCGCGGAATGTAGTGTTCGGCGAAATTTTTTTTAATGATTTACTATTATAAAACCTTATCCCAACCTTAATAGCTCCAACCGTCAGCAATTTAACCCGATATTTAGCGGTTTTCACGACGTCCCGCCATCTTCCGCGACGTCCCGCCCTCCATTCCGCCCATCCCGCCCGTCCCGCCCATTCAGCGTTTTAGTGTCACCCTTCAAAACACTTAATTGATACAAAATTATGACCCACACTTTTCTACTTTAAGGTTACTGGAAATATTTTACAAGAACATGTTTACAGGAAAAGTAAAGGAACTCGTTTTATGACAATAAAATAACAGTGCACTAATTTAGCAACATGTTTAGCCCATAATTTATATTTAAACACAGAATTTACCATTATCAGTATTTGTTGACTTGTCATTCTCCAAAACAAAACATTCAGAAACAATAATGTTTAGTAAAATGAAACTGGTTACTCCACAAATACTTGAAAACATTTTCGACTAGTACCAGAATCCTGAAATAAATTTTCATGATAGTAACACAAAGTGACAGTAAAAGTAAATAACAATATTGTAAGATTAATTTCCTAAAACATGCAGCCCAATAAACCAGTCTTCGAATTTTCTACCTATACATAAAACCGGTAGAATACTGCACTGTTTGTACTCATAACGTTATCACTTGCAGCAATGCAAATTCTAAAAAGAATTAAAAAGGGGTAAAAAAGTGTAGATATAATCTGTATTATACAATCATATATTTTGGGGGTAGGCTAAGTTAGGAACTTAAAAATGTTTATAGTTGCAAAAACGGCGGTAAACATAAACATATGTCTATTGTCATACATACAGGAAAACGACTGCCTGTAGCATTCAAAACTCAACTGATGATTGAGACTTGAGAGTGATCAGGGACGAAGGCGAATTAAATGAAGGGAAATCCCCATGTTGTATCCCTCGTGACACTTTTCATAATTTTTCACCCTGTGCCAAATCTGCTGGATGAGAATTCTAAAATGCATGACGGATACGTTTTGCCAAATGCGTACCCACACGGAAAAAAACGAAAAATTATGTGGTCTTTCTTGTTTGTCTTGATTGATGATAGGCGACAGAAACTACAGTAATGCTTTTCTCAACAATACACTTCAGTTAATCCGGTATATTTAATCGGATCTTCGCCGTATCCTGAGAAAAAATAGCTGTTTCTACATCTTCTTATCCAGATTTTTTTACGTTACAATTCCAAATTCTTACACTAACTGTGTTGTTGCCTACTTGTCACTATATAACGCCACAATTGCACTAAACAAATCGCCGGAAATGCCGGAAATACCGACGCCATGCAAAAACGTCATGGAGAAACGTGGATAACAAACGTGTTTGACAACGCTGGTAGTCAACCAGCGAATAAGACCAGAAACTTAACTTGTTTGGTCCTAATATGTGTGCCCACTACTCTTTTTGTGACCATAGCTTTCTACCATATTTTACCTAACGGCCTGGCTGAGAATAACGTCGTAAACCATACAGCATGTAGGCTACGCTATAGGTAGCTTATACAGTCATTACAGTGGTATTACAGACAATATTACCAAGCTTTTTTATTTTGTCTTAGCGTTTTTGTGCGATGCAAAAAAAACACAACATCACATAAAAGTGCGTACATGCTAATTGTCAGTTGCGTATGGTTTTGGTTCACTATAAACTTCTCCAACTCAATCTGTTGCAACTAAAATGACGCATTCGGTTCTTGCGTCTCGGCTTGCAGTAGCATCCAACAGTAACTTGAAAATCCACAAAATTTCCAGATCGCATACGTTGTCTTAGTGTACGGACAAGAGGAAAGATTCGGTAACCCCAGAAATATTGACCAGTGAGTGGATTTTTGCACGGTCCAGACCCACAACGAACAAAAGTATACTGTTCCAGATCGGCGTTTGCGGCCCTTAAACAGTGATGAATACTCCCGGGGGCGAAAGAATTTCCTTCCCAAGAACCACAATACTCTGAGTGTGCACATCTAAAATGGACAAAGCTTACTTAATAGTAGAATAGTGATATAGTCTCCCAGGAACTGAAATATTAGTAGTATACACCTATGTTGACGAAACACGTCTGCGTGACTTAAAGAATTAAGATAAATAGCTTAATTCTCTTAAAATCAGACAACAAAATGTCCATGTTGTCCATTTTAAACCCTATAGGCCTATATTGTCAACTACAACGATACAACATACAGAGAGCAAGGGTTAAGTAAAGATCGAGCCACCTTGGAAAACGCGTTCACCACGATTAGTCCTTTGTAAAAATATGACAATTTGCACAAACAGGTTTATATTAAGCATGGTCCTAAAACTTGAGTGCTGAATTGAAAGTGATAGGGTGTACATGTGGTCAGTTGGACCAACTACACCTATAGGATTAACAAAACAACGTCTTAGGACCCATGAGGCCCACCGTACATCTTTTAATTATTTGTAAAAATAATTTGTAATTTGTGAAATAAAATTTTGTAACTTTTATTTCTTCGCTATATCCATTTATTCTTGTATGTGCTCGATCGGTTCATTTTAATTTTCCAAATTTTCTACACGGAACTGACTATTACGTTTTTCTCCATATGCAACGTGCATTTTTTTGACGTCAGTGCGCTCTGTGTTCCAGTCTAGTGGGCACGCAATTAGCACTTTCAGCAGTTTTTTCTGTTTACTTTGAGGATTGTTTTTATATCGCTTATTTGTTTGCCCCGTTTTAGCTGTTCGATATTGTTTCTACAATTTACTTTAACACTTGTCATTTGCCTGTTTCTTTTAGTTGGTACCCACAAGGTTGAAAACAAACATCTTTAAAGCAAAATTCTGATTTTGGGCTTGTAACACGTAGCCTGTAGACCTGTAACACGTATACCATTTCAGGGTAACTTACTTGACATCAACGGAGCCAACAATAAGTTTTGCGTAAAATGCAACACAAAGTACCAAACACACGAATACTTTTGTTTCTTGAATCATTTTTAAAGAAAAAAATTGGTGCGAACAACATTTATTCACATACCATTTTGGCGAAATTGCACGCAATTTATAGGCTACAAAATTAAAGACAAAGAAAGAAAATTGCCAAATGTTCAATTTTCACTTTTCCTGAATTTCCTGTTTTCATTTTTTTCATCTAAAAATAGCGACTTATTTCCTATACGTATACCAACTCAGCATACCGGAAACAGCTAAACAGCTTGAATAAGTTCTTTGTGTTGTATATTCAAACAGGCCTGACATTTAATCCCAGCAATAAAAAATGTGGTTTTCAAAAAACAAGAACCAAAATCATAAACACGAACATAAAAAAGGTCCAAATCCTGGAGAATAGGGAATTTGTTTAGCGACAATCTTTTCTTTCAAAGTGTTTCGAAGTTATTTTTTGTTTGCGTACAAAGCCAGGGTGTTTAAGCCAAGAAGTGCCATTAGGTTGTAAACAATGTAAAGATACAGGTCCGTCACGGTACAGTAGTTCCAGATTCCGCACGCTTCTCATGTTCCACTTGAGACCCTCATAAGCGGAAACTCCCAACTGAAGGGAAATTTTGCTGTTATTTCCTCGTTTCCGCCTGTGAATTTTAAACCAAACAAATAGTCTTGGTTTCCTGACAAAACGTAACAAAAAGCAAAAACACATGAGAAAAGAAAACAAGGACTAAAAAAACTGTCGATTGGAAATTATTATTATTATTATTATTATAGTTTCCCACGCTCTTGGGCGCATTGGGCAGCAAGATTGTTCCACTTTTTTTTGGAAATTACGCGGTTTTAACCACTTACGGAATGTTTAAAATTCGAAAAGCCTCCTGTGCAGCTACTGCTACAGAGCTCTTGCATACTTCCAACTGCGAGGCAGGGTAGTAGTACAGGTAATTGACGCACATCTCTTCATGAAGGCCAAGACCACCCAAAGTGACGTTTTTTCTATCTCGAGTGTCAAATAAGCAGGTAGTGATCAAAGAATCTCCCTGTTAGACGATGGTAAGTTTGTACATACAGTATTTAAACAAATCTGACATATCTTATAGAGTTTCGTAAAATGAAGCTATTTCTATTGGGCCCCCCTAATGAAATTATATTTCGAAGTTTTTTGGTTTATAAGAGATTTTATACACTAACCCTAGTAAATTGATTTTAGAATTAATTCCCCATTTTTGTAATGTATATCACAGGCTTGGACACGTTTATTTCCTTGTTTAAATATATTAGAATTCTTACTTTAGACAATTATACGTTGCATTGAAAGCATAGTGGGTGTCTACAAAAAGTAACACAAATGGGATTAAAAAAATATAAATGTCCCTGAAGATGCTTTTACAGCAAAATTCTGTCCAACGTAAGAACGCTAAAAGATTCTGGCAATAAATGTTTCCAAACTTGTGCTATTTTACAAACCGGCAAAACATCAATATTTGGGACGATGTTGCGAATTTCCTCAAACCAAGTTGAATAGTGGTTGTCGCGGCTGACTTCAATCATTTCTTTGCCTTCTCGATAAAGAGACGTCCAGATTTTGGTGCCAGTTAAATGGGCATGAAGTTCCGATCCAAATATACGAATTCCACCACTTGGAAGAGCCTATAACGTGGAAAACAATTTAAACAGAGGAAATTAATACACGCGAATAAGTGAAAATAAGCGATTATTTTAAAAATATATTCGTACTTTTTTTGTGCATACTGATGGACATAAGCCAGGCCATGGAAAAGCAGTTTGCCCCGGGGGTATCGCCATCATAGGGGTATAAGTAGTTCCAATTTCCATAATTCCAATGTCGTATTGACGCATGGATGTTGTAAAATAAAACCGAACTCCAGATTGATCTCGAATACCAGGCAACAGATCGGGATTGTTGTAGTGGATCTCGAGACGGACATATTTAGACATGTTCTCTTCTCCCAACGCAAGGCCGGCCTCTTTGGGGTAGAAGAACTCCTTAAAATAGATTTTAACTCTAGGAGTAGTTAATCCTTTAATTGAGTAAAACTAATTTCTTTACATGTCAGTGGAAACTCCGCAAAAATTTTGCCCCAAAATATTTTTTGCAACATCTTTGTTAGCTTACTTCGAATTTTTGGCAAAAAAATTGTCAAAATAAAACGATACCTGTGCACCAAAAGCCCAAGCAGCTATGACGTGGCGGCACCGGTCTAGTGATTTCGGTTTCGACTTATCAGCGCAATCTCCTTTGAAATCGGGAACAACGAGATCAGCCGGGTCACACAAAAATACCTGGCGATTTCGATTAAACAAACTTGCAGAATGTCAAAAATGTAAAACTGCCAACGAGTTTTAAGATGAATTACCTCCATGTGATGCACAAGACCTTTGCTCTTTTCGGATATGATGCCTTCAAATCCAACTCCGTGGATTTTACCTGGGTGCGTTGGAAGAGAATGTACAGTACAGTAGTAAGTCGTGCTTGCGGACGGTATGACAGTGTTTGGTGCAATCACATCAAATGATAATAAACCAGTTTTGTTGACTTTAAAACTGTTTGCTTTCAGCAACTGAACTCGTATGTGGGAAGATTTTGAGTCGTCGATTGAATATCTACGATAAGTTCCCGCACAGTCGCTGTTGGTTGTCTCTGTTAAAGACACGGTCTATAGTTAAAATAAACAGTTAAAACTGATTAAGTATGTAGGCGATTAGGACATAGTAAGTTACAAAAAGCAAACGATACAGTAAACATAAACAATTTCTGTGATTTTTAATATAGTTACCAAGTTCGGGAAAAATGCTGAGGATGTTGGTCGTTCCGCTGTCAATGGTGTAATCATGCTGCCGACAAGTGTTTTCTGAACGGTTTACACTTACTTCATATTCATCACCTCTAACGTTAAAACCAGTTAGGTGGAAATCAAAATGTTGATCTTCATGCAAATGACCATTGTCATCTGTCCACATATCCTGAAATCAGTTTAGATAAAACATTATTTTCGTGGTCAGAAGAAAATTGTAAAAATCTCCAATACTTTTAGATTTATCCCACTTCTGTCCACTTGAATGATTAGAACATCAGCGTTTTTGTGACTGCTGTCATTTGACATGACAAACCCGTATACATTTCTATGGGTAAAAATTTTCTTCGACAATTGAAATGTAAAAACCAATGAGTTCGTTGTTTTATCAATGTTCCAAAATAAACGTCCTTTGATGTTGCCTAATTAATAAAACAATAAGCGTGAAATTAGGTTTGTTGCGAGAAATAAATTAAGTTGGTAAGTCCTTGCCTTTTGAAAAAAGTTGTACCTCGTAAGAAACGCTCATTGAAATCAAAACAAATAAAGCTATTCTTCGGAGGTTGATTGCTGAACCTTGCAACATCTTTATTATAAATTTGAAGCTTTACTCCAAGGGGCAAAGTAATTTTGAAAAGCGGATTGATGTGAGAATATATAGCCTCATATTTGCCTTCTTCCAACGTAAAACTCAATTAAAGCTATTTTCAATATTTTACGTAGAACAGTGATATCACCCTACCCCAAAACGGATCAATTCTAATGAAATTATTCAGAGGTTAAAGCTGACAAAAAACAAGCGTACAAAATATGGTAACGTTGAAATACGTTTAATTCGAAGCAATGTCCACATGAGTCATTTCTCATAGATCATGGGTTTGTGTTTTTTTGTTAAGTTTAAAAAAACAATATTTATAGTGGAAGAACTAGTGTTTCTTTCTACGAAAAAAGTAAGTGCCTTAATCTTGGTGAAAGGAAGACTTCCTTTGTTTTTTCTGGTTATACCGTTATGCCGTCACAATTTTTAAACATTTTTTTGTTATTTTTCTACGTTTATTGAAGATCGACAACGTGCAGATGGACTTAAAAAATAAAAAAATAAAAACGCATTGTCAGCAAAGTTGTAGTACAAACACGTAGCCTACAGTGGCGACCATGAGCTTTGCAAATTGTGTGTCAATCCGGCATTGCGCAGCTGTATAACAACAAGATATGGCGGTTGCACTGTAACTAGTTTAGATCACGGTAACCTGACCAATTAACACTTGATTCGGAACTGCATGTTTGTGGATTTGATTATGTTATAATCTGTGGTCCAATGACATGCAAGGCTCGACTTCTGCAATTGTCGGAAAAATGACCTACTTTAACTAAACCTTGGATCGAGAACATCACAGAAAAAAGTGCATACGTGTACACGTAGTGATTTTTGTGCAATGTTTTAGTTTGCTCTCCTGTGGTACGGTTTGGAAGTTACACAACCTTTCGAAGTCATACAAAGAAGTAACGCGTCTAAGCATCCAGGCCGGAAGTTATTGTGACGCAGTGCAAATACGTCCGATGCAAGTACGATGGTTGATAGTGCAATAGCGACAGTTCTAGTAATTGACGCTCCAGTGTCTAGCAACTTTATGAACTTTATGTACATGTAATATCAAGTAACCAAATAAAAGTTTTGTGAGTGACCGCGTAAATAGGAAACCGCTGAATCAGGCCACTGCTGCTTTACAAACGCATAGCCGAAACCAGGAAATACTGATCGGTGTTCCCTTTATAGAACGAACAAGGGCGTAGTCTTCAGGTATGTAGATTTAATTACCGGGACTGAAGACAGCACATTGCGCTGAAAATGAAGAACGTCAAACTGTTGATGTATTCGGTTCATCTTATACTTATATTGGTGTCTGGTAAGTTTAAACCTTTATAGCATAGTGAACATCACATGTTGAAATAGCTGTATGTAACAAAATGTACTTCAGAAGGAAATCACGTTTTTTCTTGCTTCCAAAGCTTTTTAAAGAAAAACATTTACGAAATATTTTTATTAATACCATACAATGTGGTCAGCCAGTCGACTAGTTGACGTTAGCTGTACAACAATAGCGGAAGAGCAAAGTTGTTCTTTGAGGGTGTTAGGGACACTCAAGGCACTGAAATAGGAGATAAATCCGATTCGGTCCATTGCCGATTGCGTTAAATCCAATCACAAATAATAACGTTTATGAGTACAATTACAAACAATTAGGGAGTGACCCTTCACGATTTCACTTACATAACCCAAATTTTGACTTAATTTGCCTAAGTTAGCAAAACAGTAAACATTTTGGCATTCTAAAGATTTAGCATTTAACTTAAACATATATACTTCAGGGCATTGTTTAAAACTCATCGTGATTAGGAAAACTATTTATTCACTATTAAAATCTGATCAAATTATTTATGTATTGAGTACAAGTTAACTTTCAGTAATTTTAACCAGTTAAGGCAAATCTACAAAACGACATGAATCGAGTCCAAGTCCCAGGCATTAGAAAAATCTAAATAAAAACGCCGCCACTAATATTCTGCAGTCCATTAATTTAAAATCGTTTTGGTCAGGATGAGAAGAGATTGCTTTGGGACAAGTAATGTATGTTGAATGTACTGACAAATGTAAAATGTCCCGGACGTAACTCGAGTCAATATATGCCTATGTCTTGTATAGTTTAAACCTTGTTGTTTTCAGGTGGAGCATTTTCGACTTCTACAATAACTGGGTAAGACATTTCGTTTATAATGCAGTACTATATAGGTTAAATTTGATATATTTGTGCTTTATTTATACTTTTGTGGCTCAATAGCCTTTAAACTATGGTCACGTACCTAAGAGAACAAAAAAAATCCTGACGCCGTATAGAAAAACAACAAAAGTCTGTATTAGACATAAACAAGAAACATGAGCTTGTGTTTTGCACACCAATTTACAATTTTGTGTGTAAGTACACTGACACGGGCTTACCAAGAAAATGCGTCAGAGCAGTAGACTAGATGAAATCATGGCCTGACTCATACAGAGCAGCCTGGACATTCCCTGCCTAGTGATTTATCTGCTGTGTATTGTGTGGGGTTAGAGTGGGATGAGGCGTCAACGTTGGTGTATCCGGTGTTTGTCACCACTGCTGATCTTGTGTTTCGATACACGCAATATACACTATACGTAACTGTAAATTAAGTTTTGCTTTCTTCGGTTTAATAGTTCATGTTTAACCTATTCATGTATCCATGCAGAGTTTCTGAGACTACTTCGAACTTACTTACAACTTCCGCCGGTAATTGACTTTGATTTAATGTTTATTTTTTTTGCTGAATGCGTGGGATAATTTATTGTTATTATTTCAGGTGAAACAACGATACCATATGATCCTACAGGTAAATTCTTACAGGGCGATAAATGATTGTCGATTTACATGCAAAATGATCTATTTTTAGTGCCCGAAAAATTCAGAGTTTGTTTTAATGTGCTTGCTGTAAATTCGTGGGTTTAAGTGGGTATATTAATGCAAAGTACATATGAATCAGTTTTTTTCTGCTTTATTGTTGGTAACATACACTGTGTCAGAGAGGTATTTTAATACTAGACCGAAAGCATGACTCGCGTACATCAAAGTGGCGCTGAACTATCAAGACAAATCTTAGGGCCCACTTATCGTTTTCAAACCTCCTCCAGATGAATAAATAAAAGTTGAGTAAGAAAAACGGATTCATGAAGATTTTAGGAAAGGAATGTATGAGATACTAAAGGGGTGGGAATTATGTAATGACTGTCGGTTATTTACACGTGCCAATAATGTTCATGCCACTTAATTGTTGGAAATCACTTAAGCACTATTTTATCTGTATTAAAATACCAGGGACCATTCCATTCTATCAAATGATGACTAATGTACTATAATAGTAAAACTGTACTTTGCAGAACGTTGCAGAAAAACTATATAATCACTGTAAGTTATGTTGGACAATTACCTTACAACGTATAACGCAAATATTTATGATCAGTCCGATATAGGATGCATAGTCTATTAGCATAGTCTAATCAAATGGTTTTAACTTTTGAAGTAACAGTTTTCAACATCACCAACCAATCAACAGCTAACAGTACTCCCGAAGTACCTACTACGTTCACCACTCCAACGACTACAAATGGAACTACGGTCACTACGCTCAGTCCAACAACAAGTTCATCTGCAACAGGAGCTGTCACAACATCACCTTCGAATACAACCACGACGGCAAGCACAACGACGACCACGAAGACAACCACAACAACCACAACGTCCACAACACAACCGACAACAACAACAACACAGCCGACAATAACAACACAGCCGACAACAACAACACCACCGACAACTACAACCACCACCACGACCACAACGAATCCCGACCCGGGACCAGTTTCGAATACAACAAATATTTTAATTGGGTGCTTGGTCTTCCTTGCTGTGGCAATTATTCTGTTTGCAGTTGTGCTATATTATTACTGGTAAGCCTACATGAAGTTTGTATCATATTTTTCTTTTATTTGTAATAATATTCAAAACTGAATTAGTTTTTCTTTACCTACAAAGCAACAACAAGCAATTTCCATGGTGTGCGAAGTATCGCACCGCAGACAGCGAAAGCATTCCTCTGGAAGTCACTTCCAACACTAGATTAACAAACAGGAGGAGCCTGTATGGAAAGCATAAGGTATCTGAAGGCCACTCTAAAATTTGATTTTGTACAACATTTTTTTCTTTTGTAGTATGTGGTTGGGCAGATGGCAATAAATGCAGCCGATTTTGAAGCAGATTATATGAAAAAATCAGCGGATGATAACCGTCATTTCAGAATGGAGTTTATGGTAAGGATTTTTAAACATATATCGTACATATTTGACACTCTGTAGGATTAGCTTATTTCAAATAAACTTTTTCGATGTTTTATCCACAGTCCATAGACCCGGGAACAAGCGAAAAATCTGCAGCAGTCATTTCAGAAAATAAGATCAAAAACCGTTACGACAATGTCCTGCCATACGATTTGACCAGAGTGAAACTTTCTGAGACACCAAACGACCCATATTCTGATTACATTAATGCAAATTTTATATCGGTAAGAGCTATCATAGGCACAGTTAGCTAAGTTTTAACCTTAAATAGAGTACATTTACTTTTTCTTGTTTCCAGGGATATATGAAGGACAAACAGTGGATTGCTTGCCAGGGACCAAAAGAGGAAACATTTAACGACTTTTGGAAAATGGTGTGGGAGCAAAATTCACATGTCATAATTATGGTAAGCATAATTAATGCATAGGAACAGAATTTCAAAACTTTAGTTTAACGGTACTGTTTAGTTACTACGTTCTCTGCTTTAGGTTACAAGACTTGTAGAACAGCAGAACAAAGTTAAATGTCACCAGTACTGGCCTGAAAATTCTGATAGCCAACAAGGTGATTTTGGGACACAAACTTACGGAAACTACACAGTTCAAATGGTGGACATGCAGGAAAGGGGTTTCTACGTGATACGCACCTTTCAGCTAACCTACGTGAGTGCATATTTTTAGGCTGTTACGACTTTTGTTTTTTTATTTAAATGTTGTTGCAGCTACAAGAGGCTGTGCGTACAGTCTATCAATATCATTATGTCGCTTGGCCAGATTTTGGTGTTCCAGGCAACGCTTCCCATCTCCTTCAGTTTCGACGAAGAATTGTAGCACAGACACCCGAAGATGCAGGTTAATACTGTTACTATAGCTCGTACCAACAATTGATTCAAGTTAGCAAAAAAAATATATCGCTTTAGGCCCGACGGTAATTCATTGTAGTGCGGGTGTTGGAAGAACTGGAACATATATCTTAATTGACGCTACTATTGAACAACTCAAGGTGGAAGGAAAAACGGACCTGTACAGTTTTCTTACACACATGCGGACACAAAGAATGATGCTGGTTCAAACTGATGTAAGTTGACTAATTTACAACACAATAAAATATTTTCAACAAATCTAAACTTTAAAATGTAGGCACAATATGCATTTGCACACAAAGCAGTGTTGGAATACATTAAATACGAATGTTCTGAAGTTCCGACAAGTCGTTTCAAGAAACAAGTACAGGATCTGAGGTGAGTGTTATCTCGAGGAGCAAATACCGTTACAAAATGTTAGACTAATGGAGCTAAAAACTTGCAGAGAGAGGAAAAATGTTAGCGAGGAAACAGAGCTTGAAATAGAATTCCAAAAACTTCTAAAAATGCCCTTAGCCAAAGACCACCTTAAACATGGACGAAAAAGTTTGAAAAAAAATCGAGTGCTGCAAATAATGCCATGTAAGTAAATTTGTATTTTGATTCTTGAGCTGTGTGTTATGTAAAAAGTCTAATTACGCCGTAAGTTGCGCCACATGTATTGATGATAATCCAGGAAATGTTCAGAAAGTTGCCCGAAACAAAGATGTCTTAGACTTTTACACAGGCATGTAACTACGTGGCTCTATATTATTTGCGAGTTTTTCAAAAAGCAATATCCTGATACCAATACGTCTACCACATTTTGTTTTGTTTTTAACATTCGAACAGACGATTTCAACCGTGTATTGCTGCCGCGAAAACCAGGAAATGACCGTTCGGATTACATTAATGCGTCATATATTGACGTAAGTAATATACTCTATTGTATTATATATTTCGATAAAAGGTTGTTTGTGCTACACTACATCAATATTTATTTGATTTAAAGTGACTGGTAGTTCATCTTGTTCCTTTCTCTTTGCAAAAAATAACAGCTATTAGTATAGTGCTTAAAGCAAGCTGAAGTGGACTATTCGTTAATTGCTATATACTTTATAACAGTGGTTCTTAACCGGGGTTCGATCGAACCCCAGGGGTTCGACAAAGCCGAATCAGGGGTTCGACGAAGGTCTTTTTGGAGTATAATACAAATACTCGTTTTTGTCAAACTTTAGGGTCTATAGTGGCTAAAATGGCATTTCCATTTGCCAAATATCAAAACGCTGGAAAGTTACACCAAGGCAGGGGTGCCGCAGAGTCGTGTTTGTGCGGCCGTGAACATGTTTATTAAAATATATGTACAGGCGGCCGTGACGCAAATAAAACTCGTTTGCTAAATATTTAGATTTGTAAACTGCTCTAAACAGTTTTTGCGGAACTAAAAAGAATATTACCAGCGTAATAACCATATGCGTCAGACTTTTTGTACGCCTATTGTGTGCAAAAATGCGAACTAATCAGGTACCACAAGCATCACAATATCGAATATGACATCATAAACACTTAGGACTGATCTTTATACTGTGCAGCTCAGTCTGTGCACCAACTTGAAATTAATCTGGGCTTTTTGAGCGGTATTGAGTTGAGTTGAGTTGAGTTGAGTTGAGTTGAGTTGAGTTGAGTTGAGTTGAGTTGAGTTGAGTTGAGTTGAGTTGAGTCGAGTTTATTTTGCTCGGTGAAAAAAATCGTAGTAACACAATTGCACTAAAATATTCACCTTGCCGGAGATAGCTGCGCAAGGGTGACACTAAAACGCTGAATGGGCGGGATGGGCGGGACGTCGCGGAAACCGCTCAATATCGGGTAAATTGCTGACGGTTAGTGCTGTTAGGGTTAGGTTGAGGTTTTATAATAGTATATGAATCAAAAAATGTCCCTGCCTAAAACTTATTCAACTATTTCCTGACATTAGGCAAAAATGCTATGGCGGGACGTCGCGGGAGATGGCGGGACGTTTCGGGCGCGGAATGTAGTGTTCGGCGGAATTTTTTTTAATGATTTACTATTATAAAACCTTATCCCAACCTTAATAGCTCCAACCGTCAGCAATTTAACCCGATATTTAGCGGTTTTCACGACGTCCCGCCATCTTCCGCGACGTCCCGCCCTCCATTCCGCCCATCCCGCCCGTCCCGCCCATTCAGCGTTTTAGTGTCACCCCTGCGCAACGTTGAGACGTTAAAAAGCGCGACAAAGTAGAGGGCACAGTTGGTGGAGATATGAGAAACGCGCTGCAGCTACACCGTAAAAGAATCTAATAGATGATATATATATATACCAAGTATTTTAAAACAAAAAAGCAAAATGGTTGTGCACCCCTGCACTGAGGTTTTGTTTTCTTTTTTTGACGCAACAAAGAGCACTGTGAGCGTTGCTCGTGAGCAGAAAAACAACGACATTTTGTTGGCAGCAAAAACGTATTACTTAATATTTTTCATATTTGTGTACAGATGCTAAAAATACAATGCTTGATTTTGGTAAAAATAAAAATTGCCGGAATTAAAGCAACCCTGAAACAAGTTGCTTGTATTATTATGTCAGAATTTAACAAAATAACAAACAGTAACTGTTGCCACTACGCTTAAACAAAAACTAATTACGACCCACCAAACAAAGGGAATGGGCTTTGGGTTAGATGATGTAACTTTGGGGTTCGACCAAAGGCTGAAGTATATCGTAGAGGTTCGGCCGTGATAAAAAGGTTAAGAACCACTGCTTTATTACCTCTAAGCCCAATTGTTTAGTTTTGACATTTATTTAAAGGGATTTCGTGGCAAAAAAACTTTCATTGCTACACAAGGCCCCCTACCTGACACTGTTCACGACTTTTGGACAATGGTTTGGCAAAACCATGTGACTAACCTTGTCATGTTGACAAGACTGGAAGAAAAAGGTCGGTACTCGACAATTTTCTGAGCTGTTTTTTAGAGAGTATAACTTTACCAAAACTTTTTTAGTTATCAATTTTCTCATCATTTTTTGTTTAGGACATTCAACCTGCTATTGCTATTGGCCAAACAAGGAGAACAATTTAACAGTCGATAATTTTAAGGTCTCACTTGCTTCCCAGGACGATGATGATATAGTGGACTATGTTGTCCGTGAACTCATTGTAACCAACAATCAAGTAAGCAACTAACTAAATAAAACAATTTTTCTACTGAAATAAGAATTTTTACGTTACACACTTTTCTCATATTCTAATTGAGAATAAAGATATTTAAAGTAGTCCAGTTGCAATCCAAGTATCATTTCAGCATTATTTTTTGAAATTTGTAATGCCCTAGCCTAAACGTTTTGCAGCAAATGGGCGAGGAGAGGAAAGTTCGCCAGTTCCACTATAAAGGTTGGCCCGATGTTGGTGGTGGTTCCCCAAAAGATGCACAAGGGCTTATTGAAATCATTAATAGATTGAACATCAAGTCAGTTGTGACTGAACCTATTTTAGTGCACTGTAGTAGCGGCGGTGGGAGAACAGGTAAAAACGTTTACTTTTAAAGTGGTTTATTAGTTATAGACTGAGATAGTCACTTTTGGCATAAAATGTTGGGCACAATTTTAAAAATATTCATTTTCAGTCCCATGCAGCGGGTAATTCTTGAGCTAGCTACTAAACTAAACAGTAAAACATTTTTCATGCTTGTGTTTGTTAGATTTTAGTAAAAAATTATCATACAACCATGTCATTCATTGGGCTAAATATAGCCTAGCCCTATATCCCTTTACCCGAAACTGAATGACTCTGTTTTAAACCAATAATTTACTGTTTTATACTTTAGTTCAAAAAGGTAAACAGTAATCGTCAGTTGCTCAGTGGCAAGCCCTGCTGTGGACAGTTTGAATAAATTACTAAAACTGTTCCTTTTATTATGTGACTCTTTGTTTTGTTTAATTTTAGACATAAACTTATCATGTAATTCTTGTTCAGGTAAAAAAAAGATGGTATAGCATAATTTTGCTACTTTAGTTTTCCTCGCCGTGCAGCTTGACCTATAATTGTCTAAATAGCTAACAAGCCGCACGTAAAACTTTAACAGTCAGTGTATAACACCGCAATCCACCAGTATTTCCGGTGTGTGTACAATGATGTAGAGCAGGGGTCTTCAACCTTTTTGGCTCAATGGCCCCTTATTAAGGCATTGTCTCCAAATCGCCCCCCTATGAGATGGTTATTTGTACAAAAGTTCTGCTTTTTGAGCAGACGTGGGCGGTTAGATTCATCCAGCAACACGAAAGCTTCAGTTAACAGCTAAAACCTAATTTAATTGTTACTACAACACGCAAGGTCCATTTCACGCAATTCTTCTAACTAACGCATCCAAGATTTGTTAAGATTTATTACATCATAGACAAAACAATATTACGATTATGCGCAAATAATCGCCTTTTTTGTTGAAAACAATGGTCCATTACTCTGTAGAGGAGAATCCTAAATGATACAAATACTTCGCAGTTAAGGAAGCGGTTGTAAGAAGTGTGAAAGCGAAACAAGTTTGAGGTAAAGCTCATTACCGCTGTATTAAAAAAGTATGGCCCGTCACCATACATAGCCTCAGTTAAGTGTCCCGTGTGGCAAATTAAATGCCCAACCTTGCTCTCGAGATCACACAAAGTACAAACAATCACCAGTAAACACAATGTATTCAAATAGCAGCATGTTTAAGCTTATGCGTCCCTTATCCCTGGTGTTTGTCAGCAACACGAATTATATCTGCTTGTAAGTTAAAGTTAGCTGAGTCTCACAGTTCTTGTACATATTAAAACAATCAGTAATGTTGAAATCGCCCCCCTTTGAAGTAAAATCGCCCCCTCGGTAGACGTAATCGCCCCCGTTGAATAACCCTGATGTAGAGTTTGCGGGAACCGAGGCACTTTAACTGCACTTCTTCCCTATTGGTCAAGTAAAAATTGACCGGCATTGTGAAAAAAAAATCCTCTGGTAATCTTTTAAAGGATTGAAACTGTTTTCGTTTGTAGCCTATATTGAACCAATTTAATTATTAAAACTCACCCAAACTTAATTTTACAGGAGTATTTTGTGCCCTTGCCGTCCTCATTGATCAAGCAGATTGTGAGGGACTTGTTGACGTATTTCAAACAGTAAGATACCTTCGAGAACAAAGACCACATATGATTCAAACACAGGAGCAGTATTATTTCTGCTACATCTCCCTGTTACAATACCTAGAGTCTAACCAGGTTTGTTGCATAAATGGTTTAAGGAAATGGAGCTTAAATTTTTGTCATGTGTTGAATTTAGGTTGAGGACTCGGACACAATGGTAAGCAGCCTTCCACCATTGACAAATGAACAAAATGCCACTGCGTTGCAAACTACTGCTGTGACACATTCCGCATTGTCGAACGTGATTGGTGGCAAGGATAACTTGGGATCAATGAATAACACGCTTATGGTGGGTTCAACATCTTCCAACGCCCCATCAGAAGTCGAAATAGAAAGTTCGCACAAAAACGAAAGTTACGATTCGGACGTGCCTCTGGTCGACCCAACACTTCTTGCAGATGCAATTGCAACTCCTGAAGTTCAAGACAGCGCAGCAAGTTCCAATTCATCGAGTGACTTCGAAATAGTTAATGAAAATAAGCAGAACATCTAATCAGTGCTAACACATTGCGTTTTTTGTGTTTTTGTAACTTAAAAATCATGGCCTTTTTGTTAAGACCCCTATGTACTGGTTTTTACTTGGGCCTACTATAGTTTGATTTTCGCAAAATGCTAGAATATCCTGATAATAAAACTTTGCTATACGTCCTTTCTCGAAGAAACCGAAATACCTACATGTATTGCTTCATGTTTGGTCCTACAGAGCATTTAATAAAAACAATATTTTACAATTTGAACCTTTTGCAGACGCGAGTTTGAGTAAACAACTTTTCCAAAAAAATATATAAGATACATGTTTATAGTATACCGTTAACAACTGCATTTTGCTTTTTTATACAAAGTTTTTGCTGTACAAAAAATGCTTGTTCTTTCATCCACTTAAAAGCGAACGTATGTGTCCAACCACTGTTATTTACTTAAATATGCAAAGTCAGACTTATTGCACATCGACTTGATCTCCATTAATATATTATTCTGTTTCTGTTAACAAACGCCATTAAGCAGTGCATTGGAGGTACCGTAGACTTTTTTTCAAATTTGCTGACCACACAAAAAATGTAATCGGGCTTCAGACAAAGTCCAGTCGGGATTGTACTTTTAACTGTTTAGTAGTTTATGTATCTGTTATTGTTGCTGTATTCATTTTATTTTATTGTCCAATCACGAGGTCGCCACTTCAGATTTAAATTGTTGCGATGCTATACACTGTCATGTTTTGGCTTCGTCTTTAATATACACAGGATTTTGTACACAGGTTTGTGCGTCTCGACAAAAATGAGAAGCCCATAGTCATAAAGATCGTTACTGTTTCACCCCTAAAAGAAAACAAAGATTTACGTCCAGATAATGTCAGAAATTAAAACAGTAAAAAATTCGGCCAAGACGTTTGGTTCATTTTTCGTTATAGTTGCATATTAAGTTATTATTCAATTTTTAACATTAGGAATTAAAATTTTACAGCCGGTATGGATCAACTGGGTGAGATCTCAAAAAGTTTGAAGTTCCGGCAACGCGCATTTGTTTATTTAGCACGCGAAAATGTAAATACATCCTGCAACGTTTTTACATGCAAACGACACAGAAAAAAACAATGTCTTCATAATATCCGTCAACATGATGAAACGTAATCCGAATAGCGCAAACGGATAAAAAGAATTGCTTGCAGTTAAACTCAAATTAGCTAAATTGCCAGCACAAAACACGTGCCGTCACTAAATTTTAGGAAACCACTAGTATATACGGTTGTTCATCATTATAATAGAAGCGACATATTATTAATAATCTAAACCCACCATAATAAACTCAGTCCTGGCCAGTAGGCAAGGTAATTTTTTGTTTACATACCAACAGGCTGTTGGTATTTGCTTGATACATGTGAAACGTAATACACGGAAACGGAATAATGTGCATCACCCCGATAATATGCTACAGTGTCTTTTCTGTGCGTTATTTAGCCCACTGTCCCACAATTAGGTGGTTGCCATTTGATTGGTAAACTTAAAACACAGTACACGCACACTCAAAATACAGAAACACCGCAAAAGTTGCGATTTAATGTTGCGTAATTAGTAAGCATAAATTTTAAAAAAGTAATGGTAAAATAACCACAGTAGTGATTTGCAAGTTTGCAGAATAATTGGGGAATTTATCTATGAGCTATTTCACCCGTGAACCCCAACACCAAGCAAAAATATTATCACAGTTAGTATTCGACAAGTATTTGCTTACTCGACTACTGACCATCAGTAGCTGACGTATCAGTCAAGTCATATTAAACTGATAAGAGAAACACAGTGAACAACTACAGAGGCAATAACAAAATATGTACAATAAAGTATTGGTGCAAAGGTGTGGGTAACAATTAAAAGTAGGTATGTAATGGAAAAGTAAGAGATTTGAAAAGTTTTTATCTAGTTGACAATACTATTTTAAAAGTTTACATTCGTTTTTTTTTTCAAAACAACGTCGTACATGATAGCTATAAAAGTAGGGAAAAGCTTATGTTCACAGGTCTCAGCTTTTGCCTTTTCAATACGACATACTTCCAGCTCATTGGACCTCTGTGCTTGCTTTGCCTGCAAATAACATGGTAAGTTGGCATCAATTATAACCTGCAACCTACATTTAGTCGCAGAAAACACCCTTAATTAACAAACTCCCAAAAAGTTGTGAAATTTCTATTCCAGCAGCTGCATTTTAAGAAACGAGGATTTGAGCGTTGTTTTGCAAACACACTTTTTTTTATATTTTTCAACAATTGGGCAGAGGCTAAAACGTACCCGTCCTAACGTGAACACATTCCTGGGAACAAGCAAACGAGTTATTGGTATAGTTGTTGTTTAAAGTCAAAAAAGGACAGTTAGTATAATGTCAAAAGTATAAAACTCTCTTACTGGTGAGTGCATACCAAAGTTCTGTTTGCAGAAACAAAATCAACTTTTAACATACGCCACTGGTACACGGAAAATACGGTGTATTTGGGACATCATCATGAGTTTCTCAGGTTGCTAGTCAATGCTGAGACTCGTGCAAATTTACTGTATCCATTTTCCAACCACATAAACTCATAAATCATTAAATAGGAAAAAATGTTAGTACAAGAAAAAAATGAGGCGGGGCTCATAAACTATTTTAAAACTCTCCAAGCTCGATGTTCACAGACGTCATTTAATTCGGTTTGGAAAATTCCCCCTTTCTAATGATAACATAAACTTGATCGCGTTCGCTTTATGCACTAAAAAAAGTTATAAAGCTCCTAAACTTCGAAGAGTTAAATAAGCGCATCGACGATACCTCACGACATGTTGGTGTTTTAAACACCTTTTATAATCACAGAACACTTTCTGCATTAAAATAATTTTGCAAAACACCAAACGCAATTTTATAATAATGCAATAAAATAGTCAAGCTTACACTCAACTACTGTATTGTATACTTAAGCAGCGACCTCCCACGCAATTACATTCTTACAATTACAAAACGAGTCTTATTATTACACATAACAACTACGACTGAAGCAAATCACGATGGAAGAATCAAATTGCTGATAGTGCACAATCACCTTCATAAATAAAAATAAAAAGCTATTTACGATCATTGTTTTAAACCAGTAACTTTCGACCGGTGTTCCATGGAACACTAGTACAATTAATAGATTTCCTGCGGACACCAGTTGAAAACCTCTCGCTAACACGAGCCACGTTGTCTGCATAATATTAGGTGCACTGTTCAGCTTTCATATTACAAAAGTTGTTTTGAAGTGTCATAAAGAGTTTACTCGCATTAACAACGTAGACTTCAAGTTTTTGATTGCGTTCAAATTTAACGCATTGAGCAGCACATTGCATTCATTAGCCGCAAACAGGCCGAACAGCCTCTGTAGTTACAATAACTGCGCTCTTTTCGTATTTAGCAAACCTTCTGTACCATGAGTTCCTGTGTTAGCTGCTCTATGGAAAAGGAAGGGTCAATTGCATAATTTATGAAAATTGGAACTGATCAGGGCAGCATTTTTCCACTCTTAATAATTATTTTTCTACAAGTAAAAACGTTTCAAAGCTACTTAAAATGGCAGATGCAAATTTTGACCATGGCACGCATGCTTTGGCATCAGCACATTTAGATTCTGACCTACCATCTGACTATACAGTATCACAGGTTATGAAAGATCCTTACATCTTATTTAGCAAAATACACACCTTCTTTCAAACCTTTTCTGACTTTATAACCACGATAAGTGCTCTGTATTTTTATGGCCGATTTTTCAATCTTTAGTGCAGCATCATCCTGTTTTCTCTTGGGTAAAAAACATTTTCAGTTAAAATTGGTCTTTGTTTATGATTTTTTTTGTTTTTAATAAAGTTTTTTTTTCCGTGAAATACATAACACCCTAATTTAAAAACATCCTACCAAAGACTGTCTGATGATGTGACCACGGTAAGTTGCTTGTATTTTTGTTGCTGACATTTCTTTCTAAAAATAAAACAAAACTAATAAATTCAAGTGTTTTTCAGGAATACAAACAAAACTAGAAGGGTGGCTTGCACATACACTATGATCTATTTTAAAACATAAATATGTTTTCTATGCTTATTTTGTATTGGGTCCCATATTAGCCATCGTTTTTTATAACCTTGGTTGTTTCTGCAGGCAAAAACTCATGGCAAAGTTGTAGATAATGCATTTCAATAGATAACAATGAGTAAGTTTGGTATTGTGAAGACAAACACAGTGATTGGTACTGTGCATATTTAAATATGCTATATGGAGTAAAAACTATTTAAATTAAAAAACTCATTTTAGGGGGCTAGTAGGATAACTAATGGAGGTTCAACACACACAAACTTAAAAGTAGGAAACCACAATGACTCAATCAATAGTACTGCAAAATTTCAGTCCAATCTGCCAACCTTCAAAATTTCAACCACTAGAGGTGTTTTGAGCAACAACCGTTAATGTTTCTGACGTCAAAGGGCTGTTAACAACCCCCAAACTGCAATGGCGCAATAACGATAATTGGCATACTTTACAAGCTATCCAAAATTTAGCCAATTCTGACATTGTTTACAAACTCACCCCTTTTAGGGGGCTAGCAGGGTAAATACTGGGGTTATCCGGACAAACAAAGTGGGATGCACATCTACATAACTACATCTACCATCTGTGGAAATTTCAGCCAAATCCATCAAACATTTGATGGAAAAATGAGTAGGACAAACTTCGGGGAAAAAATACCCATTTTAGGGGCTAGCGGGGTAAATACTGGGGTTATCAACAAAAACAAAGTGGGATGCACATCTACATAACTACATCTACCATCTGTGTAAATTTCATCCAAATCCATCAAGGATTTGATGGAAAAACGAGTCGGACAAACTTTGGGGAGAAGAAAAAAAAAGAAAAAAACAACATTTTGAGTAAAATCAATATGTGTCCCCTTCAGGGAAGGGGACCCATAATTAAGCTGTTTTAAATTGCCTTAAAACCTCATTACAGGTTACTGTTAGTAAAACCATTACATTTTTTAGAAAAAGTGTTAGTAAAACTCAATACAGTGGTAGTACAGAAAACCCGTTCTTACCTTCGATGGATTTTTTCAACCCTGAATATATCGACTTAAATTAATGCAACAAAATTAGTTTGCTTTGTGTGAATGCAACACAACTAAGTCATGTTTGAGTAATCATGATAAGTACCTAAAGAATTTTCATTGAAGTTGCATAAACTTTTTTCCATCAGTAACATAATACATGACAAGCAAAACCAGTGTGCTTGTATACACACTAAAGAAAAAAAATGTTAATCACATATGTCACAAACAATATTAGTTTACTGATATTGTACAAGGAGAAGGGCAGTTTAGACAAGCATGAACAATCATGTACCGAAAAGTAGCAGGGAAATGGATGTTATATCCATATTTATTTTCAACCACGTTCCTAGATATGTAGTGAATCAAAAAACAAAATCACATGTGATTTGACGTTGTGGCCATTACCTCAGGTTTAAATTGTGTATAGCATTGCTTTAAAGGTACTGGTCAATTCCAGTTTTCATCAGATTGATGCTGTTTGTTTTTGTAAGAAAATTTCTTCATGTGTCGCAACAACTTTTGTTTAAATGTGATACCTGGGCTTGTGTGTTGGGAGAATAAATGAGCAACCAATCTGATGAAAATTGGAACTGCCCAAGCACTTACAAAGCATTGATAGACACAAAGTAAATTTAACTAGAACTGCAGTGGTGGACACAACATCTGTTACATTTTTATTATTTTTGGAGGCGTAAGTATTCAGGTAGATGGACTGAAACTAAATATGCATTACATAACTGATTACGCTCTTCTCCTTTCTGTGTACATAAATATGCATTATGTTGCTGATAATGTTGTTTTTTTTAGTCTAATCAATGTATCAAAATGCTTTGCATTACTTTAATGGCAATCTCATTTCTGATATTTTGATTATTTCCACCAGATTGCCATGTTTTTTGCTAGTTTCAAAGCTACACCTTCAATTTTCAAACCTTGGAATTACAAAAAAACAAAACAAATTGCATTTTTGTGCAGTTTAAGAAATATTTTCCAACCTTTTTTTGTACAGCTTTTTTTCGAACAGCATATCCACGAAAATTTGCTTGAATCTTAATGGCAGCAGTTTCTGTTTTTCTTTCAGTTGTTTGTGTCTGACAAATTTCATGGCAATTTTAGTCATTAGTTTAAAATACATTACAGTTATTAACCTTTTCTTTTGATTGTTGATTCTGTTTATGACTTCTGTAACGATTTTGAATTGTTTGCGCAGCAACATTTTGTTTTCTCCTAGAACAAAAATAATTATTAAATTTGTAAAAAAATGTAACTTTAAAAAATTAAAAGAAACAAACTTTAGTCTCTCTGTTTGTTTTCGTGACATGTGACCTCGGTAAACTGATTGAATTTTAATAACAGATCGTTCTTCATTCTTAGAGTTTCTTTCTAATGCTTGATTTGTCTAAAAAGGCAGTGTTACAAATTCTCACAAAGCCAAACTTTTAAAAGCAGTTAACAATAATTCTTACACCAAAGTGTCCATCATTAAAGGTTCTATGTTCAAATTCCTTATCACAGAGTGTTATGTCTTCACTTGTTTCTGATAAATTAATAATAAGCTACATGTTAGAATTTAATGTTAGCATTATTTGATGTGTTTTACTTTACTTTTAAATGTAATATTAAACAAATTTTGTTCATTTTTATTAGTAAAGGAACAGATTTTCAAGCTAGTTAGTACAAGTAGCTTTCAATACTTTAATTATACCATTTCTATTTTCCAATAGCTGTACAAAATATTTGGCAGAAAAAGAAACAATGTCCAATGGTTGATTCCTTAAAACTTCTGTTGCTAATTTTTCCAATAAAACCGCAAATCCTTTGGGGACATTAAGACTATTTGAACTATATGGGATTGGCCTGAACATTTTTCACGATTTACAATTACACTGAAAATATATGGCCAATTTTTAATCTGGTCATAAATCAAAATTACAAAAACTAGTATATACACTGATAAACACGACTGATGTGATTTTTAAATGTCACTTGATGTTTAATCAAGTCCCAAAATGACTTGTATCGATGTAGTTCGAGAGATATTGTGTTGACTGTTGTTCTGTTGACGGTTTTGGGCTGAAATTATTAATAACATCTGCAAATGCAATCGTATGATGGTAGTTGAACAGCCAGGAAGGCAGGAACTAATTTATTCCTGTAACAATAGCATCTTTGAAAACGTCAAACAAAAGCAAAAAATGCAACTAAATTCAGAATTATTCACTATGTTTGTTTGAATGGCTAACCGGCGTGCCATTGCCAAAAAAATGAAAATAAAAATGTCATGGCAACAATTCATGTCAAAGTTCAAATAAAAAAAATTAAGGGGCAAAATTCATAATAATCTATTGTATTCCAAAAACCAAACAATGTGCGATACAATGTAGATTTGTTACTAGCATGCATTTTTTCTTACTTGTAAAAATAAATTCAAACAAAATACACTATCTATTGTTTTTAGGGGTTCGGTTTCAGTTTTAAAAAACTATTTTCGGGTTTGGTTTTCGTACTTTTGTTTCGATTGAAGCAAAATATCCGGTCCGAACTGGTTTAACTTCCATTTTGTTTAAATTTAATTCTACTCTACTTACTTACTATTTCCATGAACTTCAACTCTTAAAGAAATTTGGCTGTGCATTGACATTGACTGCATTCGTCCTTTTTGACATTTGAAACGCCCCGTACTAGCTGTCATCACACGCAGTATATTCTTCAGTGCCCGCATTGTTTGAATCAAAGTCTACATGAAATATTTAAAGTTTACATCAGTGGTTCTCAACCTTTTTTACTATGCGACCCCCTTTAGAGATTTTCTAACACCACGCGACCCCTTTACACACGCACACACACAGGAAGTTTGACTACCAGCATGTGTTGATTGTGTTCATCACACATTTGCAATCTAACGTGGCTGCAATAGTTCGGCGTTTTGCTGTATTCCGGAAAACGCCTATTTTTCACTAACTATTTCACTATTTCGTGTTTTTTTTTATGTTAAGAAAAACCAAAACCCGCAATTATAGAAGTATACAATCGCAAATATTGTTGCGCCCGTTCTAAATCAAACGGTCGTGTGAGTTACTATATGCTAAACAAAAGTCACAGGGAAAGTTTTTTTGATACAGATAAAATAATTCCGTGTTCGGTTGCGTCTCCGCGATCCCCTCAAAAGTGCTTGGCGACCCCTTGGGGGGTCGCGACCCCCAGGTTGAGAAACACTGGTTTACATGAAACAAAGCAATTTAGCTTTTAATATTACGTTGAAATGGTAGAACCCAAAATTTTCCTTCTATTTGGCGAATCAAATTGGCGTTTAAGCTCTCCAGTTTGTTAAAGTCAGACAATTTGTGGGTTATTTTCCTTCACCCGATGTATCAGTTTGGACACAAAATGGCTCCATAGGCTTTATATTGCGTAACAATGGGTTTGACAACTTGTGTTTTAAATAGACTTGCAATAAAATCGTGGTGACGATTACAAAAAGTAATGCAGGTTGCATTTTTACCGGTTCGGTTTAGCTTCAACGCCAAATTAAATGTATCATGACAATAGTCACTAATTTCAGTCTGTACATAAACACTCTATAGTCTATAATCTATACAGTATGGCACCATTAATTTACAACAATGTTGTAAACTGTCTAACACAAACGGCAGCTGTACAGCAACACTAGTTTCACTAACTATGGGCCCCCTTCTATGAAGGGAACACATAGGTTTTGTCCGTATTTTTTTCTGTCTAACACTGGTTTGTTATACGCGTTTGGTCAAGAGAGAGTGCTTTAAATTTATTCAAATTAGGACAGATGTGCTTGATTCATTTAATCTGTTGTATAGCCTAAAACTATTATGTTACAGTTACAATTTGTGCGTTTGACGGGGTTAATTGTTTAGCTGGTGTTGTTTTTCGCTTGCAGATAAAAGTTTAGTATTTTTGTTGGCAGGAACGATGTATATCAGAAAGTTTTTAAATAAACGTAAGTCAGAGAAAAATGAAGATGATAAGTTTACACCAGTAACGCTTACCAAACCAGCAAAGCAGATTAGAGTGGACAACCAGTTAGTTACCATAAGCAATCAAGATCCACCCCAAACACCACCTGCGAAAGTAGCCAATCACCTGCCTCAAGATAGGGACGTAGGACTATACGTAAAGTTTACAAAACGTTTGACTGATGATCAACGATACGACCTTTGAATCAACCCATATGTTCCACCAAATGAATACAATTATAACAGCGATTCTCATGACTCCCGCTCATTCCGCCACGCGTGGATAGACCAATATTCTCCATGGCTGGCCTATTCAAGTGTTTTAAAAGGTGCTCTGTGCAAGTATTGTGTGTTATTTCCTCAACCATTGCATCGAGGCAAAATGGGCGCGTTTGTTGTGACCCCTTTTATTAAGTGTAAAGATTTTAATGAATGCGCGAGAAACCACATGGCTTCCTCCCGGCACAAAGGCGCATTGCAATATTGTACAGGTTTTCTCAACGCCGTGCAAAACCCAGAGGTGTCAATCTTCAGTCAAATGGATGAAGCAGTTGACAAAGTAGTCACAAAAAAACGTAAGAAACTTCTTCCTATCCTATCCAGCATTCTGTTTTGCTGCAGTCATGACATTACACTGAGGGGGAAGGAAAGTACTTCGGGCAACTTCTTCGACCCAAGTCTGTATAAAACACAAGTTGTCCAACCTATTGTTACGCAATAAAGCCTATGGAGCCATTTTGTGTCCAAAATGATACTATGGGTAGAGGAAAATAACACAAAAATTGTCTGATATTTACAAACTGGAGATCTTAAACGCGAATTTGATTCGCCAAATTGAATGAAAATTTCGGGTTCTAACATTTCACCGTAATATTAAAAGCTAAATTGCTTTGTTTCATGTAAATTTTGCCGCTTATTTTTCTTGTAACTTTAAAATATTGCATTCAGCGTGCATTATCACGCTCAAATGTTAGAAACCAAAAGTTTTATTCGATTTTGCCTATCAATTTCGCGCACCAGTTTGTAAAAATCGGAAAATTTATGGGTTTCCCCCCATACCTGCTGTATTAACAGGGTTGCCATACCGTCCTTATTTCTAAGATTTGTCCTTATTTTTAAGGGCTATTTCTTAGAAAAGTTTATTGTCCTTATTTCTAAGAAATGTCCTTATTTTTGACTTGAGTCCTTCTTTTGTCTTATTTTCAACAATTACTGATCAAATCCCTATTTTTGGTTTCAAGCCGATGGCAACCCTGTGTATTAATTTGGACACAAAATGTCGTCCATGCGGCTCTATCGCGTAACAATGGGTTGGACTACTTGTGTCCAGGGAGTCGAACCGCTTGTCATATAGGTTCAGGTTCGGTTCGGGTTCACTTCGATTTGTTTTTAAGCGTTCGGGTTCCGTTCAGGTTTTTAAAAATGTATATTTTCGGGTTCGGGTTTTGTTCCGGTTTGGGCAAATTATCCGGTCCGAACCGGTTTGCCGTTTTTAAACCGGTTCAAATTTTCATTCGTTTCAATTAAAAAATCTACCTGACCTTAGCAAACTCCACAAGAATTTTGACCGTGCCCTGTTATTTTTGACACGCCCTATAAGTGTTATCTCGTGTATTCACCAGTGCGCTGTTTTGAAAAAATCAGAAAATATCAAACAAATTGCATTTTACTGGTTCAGTTCCGGTTCGGGTCCAACGCCAAACAAAATATAGGGTTCAACTCCGGTTCGGGTTTTCAGAAAATAGTAATTAGCGGTTCGGGTTCGGTTCGGGTTTAATGAAATTAACCGCTCAAACCGGTTCGCGGGTTCGGGTTCAGTTCCGGTTCGACTCCCTGGTTTTATATATACTTTGCTTCGACCTACTGCAGTTCAGAGTAGAAGCAGGGGACACTATCCTGAAGGATCACATGGAGAGCGCAAGCAAAAATGCAAGATAAACATCCGTTCGTATACAGAACGAGTTGACAAATCTCTCTGAAGAAATAGTGAGAGATGGAGTGGTAGAAGCAGCAAATACTTTAATTTAACCGGATTTTCCATTATTGCAGACGAAACTGCAGACATTTCAGGCACCGAGCAGCTATCAATCGGTGTAAGATTTCTTGATTTGCAAGGTCAGCAAAATGACCTAGCCACCATACGTGAGGATGGACGCTGCCACAATTGCAGATGCTATTATGAACGAAGCAAAAAAATTTGGTCTTAATCTGAACAAACTGTATGGCCAAGGCTACGATGGATGCTCAACAATGGCAGGAAAAGACAACGGTGTTCAGGCCCGTATCAGAAGTATCTACCCCAAAGCCACTTTCGTGCACTGTTCCGCACATCGACTGAATTTGGTCGTTAATGATTTAAATTCCGTCGCAGGTGTTAGCCACACAACTGGGACTATGAAGTCTATCATAAAAAAATTTCGTGAAAGTCCAAAGCGCAGGAGACTCGTTTCGAATGTACCTTGTTCTGTGAAACCAGATGGAGTGCGAAGTACAAAAGCATTCGCAAGTTTTCAGAGAACTTTTGTGCAATCTACACACACCTGGAGCTACTTGAGACAAACCGGCACGAGTCACAAAGTACACGGCAGACGGCACATCAGTTTAAGTGTACAGTAGGAACCACGGTGTTTCTCATCTGTCTGAAGATCATTGCGAAGTACTCGGCAATACTGGAGCCATAGTTACCCAACTGCTGCAGGCAGTTGACATGGACATGTTTGAGGTTCGAAATCATATTGTCACCTGTTGTTAAAAGCTTTCCGGGCTCACAGAGAGGGTGCTGAGCGTGTGTTTTCAGAGGATATCATGCCCGAGGTAAAAACTCTGGCAGATAAACTTGGTGTCGACTTGACTGTACCCAGGCGATGCGCACGCCAGATCTATCGGTCGAATGTGGGAGGCACCATTGAAGAATATTATCGTCGTACCACCTATATCCCTTACATGGATTCCTTGATCCTATCTCTCGAAATCCGCTTTGGTGATAGCAACAAACCTTATTTTAACATTTTCAAATTGCACCCTAAAGAAATGCAGCAAACAGAAAGAGGAGAGTTTAAACATATCGTTCTGTCTGTAAAGGAAATGTATGGCATTGACAATCTTGTCGAAGAAAGTCTAGCGTGGTATGACGTACAGAGGCACATGCCACTGGGCAACTCCATAGGCATGATAGAGCTGGTGAAGCACACCAACATGTTTCCTGCAGTGCGCAAAGCTATCCTCGTCGCACTGACGCTGCCTCCACTGCATGCGAAGTTGAACGGTCTTTCAGCACCTTGCGCAGGGTAAAGACCTGGTTAAGAACAACCATGAGTGATCAACGATTGTCGATCACTCATGGTTGTCCCCCCCCTGCGGACGCCCATGGCTCTGGTTAGTGCAATGTAAAGTATTTTAAAGAATTTTGTAACTTTTTGTTGGATTCACCCATTTTTCACCCCTTAAACCCCGAAATAATAAGTTTTAGGCCAAATACAAGCCTTAATTTGCTGAAATGTTAAACAATTGTTTGCAGTAAGTTATTTGTTTAGTACAGCGCTCTTCAACCTTTTTATTGGCACGGAACCCTTCAGGTATTTTGTATGATTTTTCGGAACCCCCACAAAGCTGACTTAAGTACATGTAGACAAGCAGGCTACATAAACGGCACAAAAACAAGTAATACGTCCCAAGCACATAGAAAAATTTGACTTAGATAAAACGATTGACAGAAACGCATTTCCCAACAGGGCTCGTAGTGAATATATTGCGTATCAGTCACAATGTGCGCACATTGTTCGAAAATGTGCAAGTGATAATCCACGCATATATTCTGCGCACTCTATGCAAAAACGCTCGCTTGCCAAACTCGCATTACTATGTTGCTTGGGTCGGTCGTTTTCACATTTGTCTCGCAATTTGGCCAGAGAGTAGCCTTTATTACGTCACAATTGATCTAAGGTGTAACCAAGGTTCGTTCTTCAGGCGAGTGTTACGGTTCGCATCAATGATATTGTGAATCATTCGTGTTAAATTGCTACAACAAACCTCAGGGAACCCCGGTTGAAGAGCCTTGGTTTAGTATTAAAAAAATTGCCTTAATCGGCCAAATAGTTACTTTTACAGCCCATAATCTGTGTGCACTGTCAGTAAGATAGAAGTCTCAACTCTCAAGGGAGAGCGGGAGTGCTCAGCTTGACGTCTGGAAGTATATTGGAAAACCACCTTTCTAGTTGTAAACTGCATTTAAAATGCATTACCACACTGTATTTGTAATGTGTATTCCAACACGCATTTCCGGTTAAATGGTTACTATTTGCAGGAATGAATAACATTACAAAATAAGTGCACGAAATTCTCTTTTCCAAAAACAGATAATAAAACAACAAAAATCTAAGGCTAGTATAAATTACACAAAACAGGTTTGATATGATTTAATGAAATGTAGACTAGTGCAGTTTACATATTTTCTGAGAGCAATAATGAACAAACATGCACAAATTTTTCTTTACACAGCTGGCAGAGCAAAGTTATAATTGCTTGGTAATGATGGCATGGTAGGTGGATGTTCAGGAATAGGGATGTTTTCCAGGTCAAGAAGACGCAATTTCATCTCCATAGTCAGCAAAATATCCAGATCACTCTTTGCCCTTTGACTGACCATCTGCACAAAAGTAACAATAGCATTTACTATTCAATTGATTTTTGCTCGAGAAAATCCAAGACTTACTGGTTTACTTAGCAGGGCATTTATTCCATCAGTCCACATACACCACTAAAAATTAAAATTCATTTTTTACCATAAAATAATAATGCAGAGCAAAAAAAACAAAAATGCAGCTTTTTGGAAAAAAGCATTGAATAAGCTATTCCACAGTCATAGCAAATACCCAATTAAAAACATTTTGGCCATATTTCATAGCTCGTTTACAAAGAAATACTGTCAGTTTCAATACTTGATTTGTTTCATTTTCTCGCTATTCAATTTTTTTGTATTATTTCTCATTGATAGAGCTTGTCCTCAACCATGTGCAATATCATCCTGTTTTTGTGTTTCCCTTACCAACAATTAGTGTAGCCCAGTAAAACTAAGTCACCAATTAAATAATTTTATGCAACATTTCAACAAGTCAGCTGGCACAAGTAACTCAAATGAGGACACATTGTGATTGGAGCATTTTAAACAGTGTTGCTGACAAAAGATAAAACTAACTAAACAGTTGTTGGGAAAAACTTTTGATATGGGAGAAATGTGGCATTTCTGTATATTTTAAATTTTTATACTACAGGCTATTTCACAGTGATTCATGTACACCAGTGGTTCTGAACCTTTTTTATTGTCGGCACTCAGCACTAAATGGTAGTTTTTTAAGTGTATAAGGAGCCGCCAAAAAAACTTATTACCTTGAAAGCTAAAATAGCAATCTTTGGTGGTTTTCTGAGGTCTGGTGGAAGCCACAAAATAAGTGGCTGAGAGCCGCAGTTAAGAATCACTGATGTACACCATACATTTTTGACTTATTTTTGATTGCGCCCTGACCTTTACAAACCAATTGTAAACAATCGTTTAAAATAAAACGAATAACTAGTGACAGAAATAACAAAAAACAGAAAATACAATAACTACTACATACATTCTTTTGATCAGGTGCAATAAAGTTAAGAGCTTCATCTGGATCATACAGTATGGAAAATGCAAGGTCAGTAGTACTTTTATGGGCTCGTGCATTTTTGATGTGTGGACAGTGTTTTCCAGTAACAATATCCTTTACATCCGCAATTGCCACTACAATACAACAAATATTAACAAACATCATAAAACTTTACCAATTTCATTATAACTGTACATTTTTCAGGTAACAGCTCAATAGCTGGTGATGATGTCATGCTATCATCAACATCCCCATAATGTAAAAATTTGTGATTGGGTGACAATCTACAAAACCACCTTGATTTGTCTGTAATGAACACATAGTTATTGCTAAAGTATGAGACAACTATGGATTTGCCAAATATAAACAAACTACCTCTGAGACGCTTATTGGAAATTTTGTGAAACACAGTTCCATCTTTCAGATAATTTAGTCTCTGCTGCTTAATGATCTCAACAATTTCTGGTTGAATTTCTTTTTGTAAGTCCCTGTTTTAACACACTGTGTGAATGAAGCAGGTTGATGACAATAACCAAAATGTTTAAAAAGTCCTACACAACAGGTTGAGCTTGTGCATCAAACTGTTCCTTATCTGCTTGTTCTTGTTGCCGCTTTTTCAGTATTTCAGAATAATTCAGATTTTGCAATTTTTGCTTAAATGAATCAAGAGAAGCTGGCTTGCTGTTCAAAGCTGAAACAACTTGATCTCGAACCACACTTAACACCTACAAAAAAATGAAACAGCACATATATGAGTACACTGTCTTGAGCTTTCAACCCATCTTTACAAATACCAATTGGGCAAATTATAAAAAAACAATAAAATACAGACCTTATCAAAATCATCTTTTATTGCACTCATTTCTTTCCATGTTTTATTTAGAAGCAGTATACAAGTGCAGAAAAACTCCTCAAAGGCATGGTCATGGGTAAAAAACATTGGGTAGTAATCTTGCCCAGTCTCTGTTGCTGTAAAAAATATTCTTGATTTTAACAAAATAATAATACAATGGCTTTGATATTGCAAAAGTAACCTACGTTGTTCACCAATCTTTAAAACATCACATAGCATTTTAGTGATGCAAATTGAGCTTTTTCCAAATGGACATTCATGTTTATCATCTCTTGAACTGTTCTCCAACACAAGCTAAAAAATGAGGTGATTTTAAACACTTTTTTAAATCCATATGTTACACAAAAAATATTAAAATACATCCATTTGCAAAAATGGCAAATATTTCCCAGGGGGTGCATTAGCATCAAGTAAACTTTACCCGGACAAATACATCCTGTTGATTCCGTGCAAAATAAATCATCAAATCCAAAGCTAGCACACCTGGAGGTGTTTGTTGGAAATCAAGCACAGGGTTATTGTACTCCTACCAAATAAAAAAAAAACGGTTGTAATGAACTATCACATTTGTTTTATGGAAGACTGGCCCCACATTCAGTTTTTTTGTTGTTGTTTTTGATGTAGCTTTATTAAAGTATAATCTAGGTATCAGCAACACCGCCTTTTTGGTTAAACATTACTCAAGTTAAGATTGGAACCAACATATGTAAGTAGCATCATAAACCTACATCAAATCCCAGCTTTTTAAAATCGCGATCATTAAATGGAGCATTAAGTTGGGGCCGTTTGGATAATGGAGAGGTATGGCCACTGGAATCAAAAGCTATGTTTCTCAGTTCCAGAAGTTTTTCTCTTTCTTCCTTTAATGATAAAAAACAACAACTCAGAAAATTGCTTGTTTTATTCATTGGTGTAAAAATCAAAGTAACATACTTGAATATTTGAGTCTAGTCTTTTCATCATTCTTTCTTCAAGCATATTGAAGGTCAAAACTTGCAAAACATGCAGCTGATGAGCCATTTCAGCTCCAATAGCCTTAGGAGTTCGGATAACATGCTGGTTTAAAACACATGTGATAAATATAATATGGTAGCAGATTTTGCTTTAACTTGCAAAAATACTTACATTTAGAATGACTGTCCTAAATTGTCTTTGGGCCATGGTGTCAGATATTTTCTGCAAAGTTCACTTTTATAAAAAACGTTTGAACATATGACAAGCAAATTAAAACTAATTTTACATTTATTTTAAAGTTATACAATTTTTACAATACATAAACATACTCTGCGTCCACTTATTTTGCTCTTGTCAGACGGTGCCTTCATGAATAATCCGTTGATTAGAGCAATTGTGTTTTGTTGAATTTCTATGTTGGATCTATGATTTCAATACAATTCCATCAAAGCAAAAGCTTACAAATTGTAAGAAATGCTTACAATACCTTTGCAAATGTGCTATGAGATTGCTTACAATAATAGCATCTGATATTTCTTGGTACATCTGTTGACTAAAAGCAATCAAGTATTTTAACTTCAATATTCTTATCTTAATGTGGTCTAAATATATTACCTATTTACAACAGCACACTCCAAAATCCCCAATGACCTTTGCAAAATAGTGGCATCTGCATTTCCTGTTTTATTCACTAGGTTTGCAATCTTAAGAAACAATAGAACATATATTTCAATCGTCTAGTTTTTTGATGAAAACTTTTTCTACCTTTTTGATGAATTCACTTGTTAGCACATCTTCCCATACAAGTATGCCATGGTCCATAATTTCAAGGAAAGCTGTCAAAGCGTATGCCAATGATTCACCCTGGAACCCATTGCAAAAATTCACAAAAAAATATCAAAGTTTTATGGTTAGGCATTGCAATTTTGTTTCAATATACAACATTTTAAAAGCAAACAGTCAAAAATCCAAGAGATGACCATTGTATTGCCACCAAAGATTTGCATGTATGTAAGGTTATTTAAAAACAAACATGTTTGTGTTTGTATTAAGGTGTAACTGGAATTTCCCATACACCTATTGACTGTAGAAAGTAACCTTTTCAAAAAATGAAAACCAAAAACATGCATAACCATTTCTCCAACCTGACATGAACCTTTCTCAACAGCTCCAATGAGCCATGGTATACCTTCCTTGGTTACAAATTCGTTTGCAAATGTCGGGTCAGAAGACATTACAGAGAGATTTTTCAAAGCCATTATTTTTTCTTCTGGAGTGTCTGGCCTTTTTAACTGTTTTAGCAATCTTTCCACCTCTTTCCACTAAACAAACAATAGTTTTAAACAGATTGTATCAACAACAACAACATTAAAATGTTTAAATAAGTGTACATTAACTGAAAACTGAAAAATAATACACAAAAAGATAAGGCATAAGGAAGAGAACGATTTTTACTGTAAAACCCAACATATGTTTGCATGTCAGAGTGTTTTCGAAATTTAATTGGGTCCCTATCCTTTTCCAGGGATAATATGCCTAGCAGTTACATAATTGTTTCAGCTAGGGTTGGGAAGCCGGTCAAATACGGTCAATTGACAGCACTTTATTTGACCAGTCAAATACTATTTTTAATTTTAAAAATCAAATCCGGCAAATTTTCTTGGACTTGCTTTTTGGTTGTTGGAAAGGGTAAATTATTTCTAATAACCTCAGGTAGAACAGTTTAGGGCAGTGGTTCTTAACCGGTGGGAAATTTCCCACCAGTGGGAAATTTAATCTTTTTAGAGGGAAACTAGAAGGGTGGCTTAGCACATATTGCCCTTGTATATACACTATAACACATATTTTCTACACTTATTTTATATTGGGTCCCATATCATCCATTGTCTTTTATAACCTTGGTTGTTTCTGCAAGCAAAAACTCATGGGTCCCCACACATAGAAAGTTGTAAATAATACATTTCAAGAGATAACCATGAGAAAGTCGGGTGTTGTAAGGTAAAACACAGTGACCGGTACTGTGCATAAATAAATATGCTTTATGGAGTACAAACTATTTAAATTCAGTCAATTTATACATTTTTGAAGGTTTTCTATTTTATGGTCTATCTGAGAAAAAAAGTGTTAAATAGTGAGAAAAAAGCTAAAACACAACAATCAGCTCCTATAACACAATAATACAGGGTCATGTAACAGCTACAGGGTTGAACACAAGAATCAACACCTATAAATGGTGCACTGTACAAGCTGTCCAAATTTCATTTAATTCAGACATAGTTTGAAAAATTGAACCATTTTGGGGGTCTAGTGGGGTAAATGTTTGGGCAACAGGGTAAAACACAACATTCTACACCTATAAATGCACACTCTACCAGCTGTCCAAATTTCATTCAATTCTGACATTGTTAAACAATTGACCCATTTCGGGGGGCTAGTGGGGTAAATGTTGGGGTGACAAAGTTGAAGATAACAAACAACTACTATAAGTAGCACACTCTATAAGCTGTCCAAATTTCATCCAATTCGGACAATGTTTAAAAAATTCACCCTTTTTAGGGGGCTAGAGGGGTAAATATTGGGGCTACAGGGTTAAACACAATGATTGACACCTATAAATGACAAATTCTACAAGCTGTCCAAATTTCATCTAATTCCGACACCGTTTAAAAAACTCACCCATTTTAGGGGTTAGTGGGGTAACTGATGGGGTTCAACACCCAAAAGTATAAAATATGAAATCACAATGACCCAGTTAACAGTCATGTAAAATTTTATCCAATTCTGACAATGTTTAAAATTTTGACCACTAGAGGTGTTATTAGCCACATTCGTCAATGCTTCTGACGTCACAAGGGTGTTGACACCCCTCTAACTGTCAACTGCAAAAACATCCACCAAACAACCCACAAACACAAGTAACATATGTCTGGTTGGCTTTATAACATCACACAAAACTAACGTTTGTGGTGCACACCAACAACATTTTACATTTTGGGGGCTAGCGGTAAATACTGGGGTTGTCATGACAAACGAAGCAGATGGCACATCTACATAACTATATCTACCATCTGTGAAAGTTTCATCCAAATCCATCAAACATTTCATGGCAAAAGAGGGTGGACAAACTTCAGGGAGGAAAGAAAAAAAACAAAAACAAATCGAGTAAAATCAAGATGTGTCATAATTATGTATTTAGGTAACCAAACTCGGGCCCGAGGGTCGAACCCGGCTTTAAATTAATCGTTGAAAGTAACTTTCCTAACATTTTTCCGCAACAACATGTAAGATTGATTTCAGCAAGGTTTACAAGACACATACAAATCCAAAAGCCATTTGTTACATCACAGACAAGACTAAAAAGTATCAATGACTTTGCTATTGTGCGTGAAGAAAAGCCTTTCCTTTGTTGATTGTGATGCAATAAATGACTATTGCAAGCAGAGCAGACTTTTTGGTATCCAAAAGGTTTAATCACTCACAAAAGCACTATTTAAACTAAAAAAGATTGCAGTATACTTTTGGGCAGTGTTTCATACCGGAACGGAACGAAACCAAATAACGTTATTCGTTCTGAGCAAATTATTTATTTCGTTATTTCGTTCTGGACCGATATTTTCATTTCGTTCCGGTCTGACCGAAATAAAATTATAACGGTATTTCGGTCTTAAAAAAGAACATTTCTTTGTGGTCTTTACAACTATTAAGCGAAAAAAGAAAGAAAGTTGCAACACACAAAAATTATTGTCGGTAGTTGTTATGTGACATAACATTTGTCAATAATGGTCAAAACGGATGTAAATTGTAGGAGCCTCAATTTTTATTATATCTTAACGGTGAGAAATTTTCAGCAATTGTTTCATGTCAAATGTCCGGAACGAAATACAAGAATAAAATATAACGGTATTTCGTTCCGTTCCGGTATTTTGAATATTTTTTATTTCGGTATTTGAGCCAAAAAATATTTATTTCGATGAATGAAACACTGCCTTTGGGGTTCAGAGCAAGTCGCTTCACAAAATTATTTCATTTAAAGAATGTTTTTTTTGTTAACATAGGGCACAAAACATCATTAGAAAAATAACAAAGGGGGAAATTGGAAGTTGGTGGTTGACTTTAGTGGGAAACCACACCAAAAAGGTTAAGAACCACTGGTTTAGGGCATACTGTTGTATTAATAAGTGCTTTTTAAGGCAATATAGATGTGTTTTGTTCATTTGAAATAAATGCCACAACAATTAGGAGATTCTTTTTTTTTTAAATTAAGATCTGATTTACGTTGTGGCAAACTTTGCCAGGTTTACAATGCAATTAAAAAGCATGGATCACTTCTAGCACAGTTTTATCGTAATAAAATTGAGTGTGATATGTCCATGAGGGAAAGTTAGTTCATCAGTATTTACTTGGCCATTTTTGCAAATGTTGCACATTTTTACTGACAGATAAAAAATCAAAAAATAAATAAATTAAAGCATCTGTGTAAACTTGTAGGTCTACAGCCCTTTTTTCTATAGTTGATCCAAAAATTGTTTGTAGCTATATATTTAGCTTATAATTGCCCTGAATAGATTTTTGTGGATAAGTTACAGGTCAGTACTTATTGGAATAAAGTAGGTACATATCAAGCTTTTGTTTATTCCTTTTTTGTCATGAATGGAGATGTGACACAACGTAACATCATAAATTACGACTTTAATCAGGATAAGTGAGTTTTGCAGTTAAATCTCAGTGAAAATTAGACTTTAATCTGATGTATATAGAATATTATGAGAGTCCAGTTCACAAATGTGATTACTGAATGAAAATTACAGACACACAGGTGGGGTAATTGATGAATTGAAGCATGCAATGCATACGGATAAGTCTGTACTATAATATAAACTGAACATTTCCTACTTCACAGACAAATTTATATGAGTTGAAACCTTCATTTACATTACTTATGGTTTAGAAGAAGATTTAACTCCCAACTTTTGACTAAAATTGCAATTTAATAATGTGTATAGTATTTGACCTATTTGACAAGTATTTGACCGGTCAATTGACCAGATTTTATTTGACTGGACAATTATATTCAGACAGACAAATGCGAAGAAAGCAAGGCACAAACTTGTTTATTTCAACCCAAACTTTAAAATGTCTTGTCCACTTAAAATACCATTACCAACAGCGAAAAAATAAGAAGTGGCATGGTGGCAAATGCACAACAATAAAAAAGTGACTTAACTTTTTACTATGCAATGGTCAACCATACAACAACCATTTAATGTCCATCTTGCATGGCTTTAATAATTTAGATACAAATTAACAACAAACAAGCACACCATAACTACATTTGTTTAACTTTTCAGCACTAGGCTTGAAGGTCTGTGAACAATTATTTTTTTTTTTTTTTTTTTTTTAATTATCCAAAAACAGAGTGGAATCACAATGTGTATCCTTCAGGGAAGCTTAATTATAATTACACCCATAATTGCAGAATTATTTAAAATACTTTGCAATGGATCAACGAATAAAACTCATGGGTCATACACTTTAGTACAAGTGATGTGATTTGTTTTGTGATTATTAGGTGTTGCTTCTGTGTTGTACACTTATACAATACAGCCTACTGTTTCTTAAACAAGGAAGTCGACATGATGGCAGTGTACCAAATGTATACACTGTGACATTTGTATACGAACCAATAAAACATAAGGAGTTATGGCTTTTATTACTTGCCTACACATAAAACAATATGGAAATATATTTGATTAATTAGCTTTCATGCTTGAAATTGTTGTAGACAAATTCTGAGGTTGTGCTTGGCCATATGCATAAACATATATGACATTTATTAATGGCAGAGGATGTAGCAGTTTTTTTTACATTTTTGAGACCTGCAGGCCAGCTGCTGGGATCACCAGGGTCAAATTTACCTGGATCAACTTTAGATAATTATCCAATATGTGTGTAAATTTTGAAAAGTTCTCTTTATGACCAAACCTGACAACCAATCCCACATTAGACAGTGAACAGAAAAAAAGCATGAAAATATGTGACCCACAGCTATCATTCAATACCACCAAGGCTTACTGGTGCAATAGCAAGTTTCAGCACAGCTCCATCTTTTACTTCATCTCTTGTCTGAAAACAATTACAAAATAATAAATGCATAATATGTACAAACTATATTTATAAATTGGAAACACACATAGAATGTTTCTTTTTTAATTTTTACTGTGCATATAATCCACAGTAACTTTCTGCATTATTATTATGATATATAAACAATGTACTATTTTTTCTATAGATCTTTGTTTATTTTATGGCAGTTATATTAAAATTTTGAAAATTTTAAAAAATGACAGCAAATGAGAAAGTGCTTTAAATTGGTTTCAGGATATTGCTTTAAATTGGTTTCAGGATATTAATAACATTTCTTTATTCCGTGCAAACTTTCTCTTTTTCTGTCAAATTTTGCTAATTGTTTGTGCACACATGATCATTTATATGCAAACATATGAAACAACTAGAAGGTGGCTTAGCACATTTTTTGTTGCACATACATTATAACCTATTTTAAAACATTAATATATTTCCGATGCTTATTTTATATTGGGTCCCATATTTGGTTCTTCAGGCAGAAACTCATGGGTCCCCACACATGCAAAGTTGAAAATAATGAATTTAAAAAAAAAATAATAATCTGCCAATGTTTACAATTTTGACCACTAGAGGTATTTTGAACCATAACCGTTAATGCTCCTGACGTCACAGGGCTGTTAACAACCCCCTAACTGCCACATTTGTGGTGCCCAGTAACAAACAAATACGTTTTACACTTTGGGGGCTGGTGGGGGTAAATGTTGGGGCTACAAGGTTGAACACAACAATCAACACCTATAAATGGCATACTCTACATTCTACAAGCTATCCAAATTTCAGCCCATTCTGACACTGTTTAAAAACTTAAACTTAATCAAATTTAAAAAAAACTAGAAAGGTGGCTTTCTAATATACTTCCATTTTATATATTCTATATGATATTTACCCATTTACTATACACATCATTTGTTCTACACATATGATTGTTTTTGCAAGCAAAAACGAATGGGTCCCCATACGCGCGTTTGTGCGGATTCACGGTAAACAGACGTCCTGGTTATTTTTACATTCTTAGGGAAAAACTTTCAGAAAGCATTAATCCAACTTAGTACCTTCAGGGAAGGGGACCCAAAACAACAAAACAATTTGAGTAAAATTAATATGTATCAGGGAAGAGGACCCATAAATAATCCATTCTATGGGTTTTGTGATACAACCACCACAATACCATGGTTTGTCATCAGTGGAAGTTAAATATTAAGTCTTGATTTCATGAATATAATGCAAACCAAAATAAAAAATACACAGTGGAATAAACAAAAATATTATATATATATATACCCTAAGATATTCAAAAAAGTTAACTCTACCCTCTCAGTGATGTATTGTTTCGAATCATAATGCTGCAGGGCATAAAAAGTAGGATTTTGAACATTCCACCTTGAAAAAAAAAACAGAAATGAGTTGTAAAAAATTAAACTGAATGTAATCATATGATTAAGCTGTGTGTTAACTAATGTTTTTGATAACATGTGGCTAGACTTTCAGGTGCACATCTTTCCAGTCACTTTTATAGGAAAACCAATCATTGGCTAGACCAGTGCTCTTCAACCTTTTTAGTGGCACGGAACCCTCAAGGTGTTTTGGCAAACTTTGCGGAACCCCCATAAAATAATTTTAATGTAATACAAGTATCATAGAAAAAACATGCATTTCCTTAATACACCCCAAGCGCAAAGTTGACTTCAATTAAAGATTCACTGAAACGCATTGCCATGTTGCTTGGATCGGTCGATTCTACATTCTTGCAACTTAGTCAAAGTGTATCAAGACTGTGTCTATTACATCACAATTGATCAAAGGTTAACCAAATCGTACAGGCAAGCATTGCTGTTCACAACAATGACATTATGAATCATTCTTGTTTGAATTGCTACACCAAACCGCTGTGAACCCCTGTGCAACCTTTTTTTTAGTTCACGGAACCCCGGTTAAAGAGCACTGGGCTAGACAATGCTCAACACTAAAACATAGTTATGTCAAGTTAAAACTAGAAGAGTGGCTTTCTGATATACTTCCATTTTATATATTATATACGATATTTACCAGTTGACTATACACATCATTTGATCTACACATATGATTGTTTTTGTAAACAAAAACAAATGGGTCCCCACACACGCGTTTGTGCGGATTTACAGTAAACAAATGTTGCGGTGAATTTTAGATTCAGGACAAATTTTTAGAAAGCATTAACCCAACAATAAAAAAAATTTGTTCGTATTCTTTTTGCACTATTATTGTCATGTAATTACAAAAACACTAAAAAAATGTAACAAATACTTTAATTTAATCTCTTGCTTTGACCCAGATATTGTCGTCCAAAGTCGGGTTTTAAACACAATTTTTTTTAGAAAGCTGTAACAGTTGTGTTACAGACACTTTAAATTAAAAAGCAATTTGCTACAAGTGTATACATAACAAATTGTTTTTCATTTAACTTTGTTTCGTAAAACGAGTACCATTGACCTGTAGTAACCTCTCAGGGTGCACACGCCAAACGACTGTTTGATCTTTTAACACCGTTTTCAATAGCACGCCGTCCTTAGTGTTCAACAATACTGTTAAGCCTAATTTATACATGCCTTGAGTATTGACTCCTAAATTGATTGTTAAAAAAACGCTACGTTATGAAGAAAGTTCTGAGCTGTGTTTGTAATACCGACTAGTTGACCTTAAGTAACCCGTGATCATGCGGCGGCCAACCTGACAACGAGCATTTAAAAAAACATTTATTTGGCAAAAAAGTCAAGTTAATTTTTTCATCTTTACTTTGATTAACAAAGTTTTTCTTGACATATACAAAACGAAGCGCGGTTATTAGGTTTAAATCACGTCATAGGTGTAAAACCTTCGCCAAAACTAAAAATGTGAGTGATAACTTAATAAAACGACATAGCATTGCTGTGCAAAACAGCTGATTTCTAATCACTGAAACGACGTCTCGTAAAACGTCTGTCCGACGTCAAGCTGAGCCCTCTCGCTATCGTAAACCAGTGAGTTACTCTCTTGGGACTTCTGCCGACAGTGTCTTTCTTGACCAAACGAGCGTTAGACACATTTACGTTTCGGGGGCCTGTGGGTGAACCTCTGGGTCATTCGGGGTCAAACTTCTAAACAATCTAAAGGATCAAGTTCAGATTGATAACTAACATATGTCCAAATTTGAATAAATTTGAAGCACTCCTTCTTTACCACACGAGCGATAAACACCAGAGTTAAAAATTTTAAGTTTCGGGGGCCTGTGGGAGAACCGCTGAGTCATTCGGGGTCAAACTTCTAGAGGATCAAGTTAAGATTGATCACTAACATATGTCCAAATTTGAATAAATTTGAAGCACTTTTTCTTTACCAAACCAGCATTAAAAATTTTACGTTTCGGGGGCCTGTGGGTGAACCGCTGGGTCAATCGGGGTCAAACTTCAGGAGGATCAAATTTGGATTATTAACTAACATCTCTGTAAATTTGAATAAATTTGAAGCACTCTTTCTTGACCAAACGCGTCTCACAAACCAGCGTTAGACAGAAAAAAAAATACGGACAAAAACAATATGTGTCCCCTTCAGGGAAGGGGACCCATAATAATTCAGTTTTAATCAGATAAACTGTTGACTGTTGGAGGGACTAAAATAGGATGAAGCCAATGTGTCATAATGCAATCAGTTTAACAATAAATAAGTCGCAGTCTAGCAAAAACCTTGATAACTTGCACTCAAGTGCAAATGTACTTCATTCAGTCTGTACAACAGCTATTAGTTATCGCTGCAAAGCAATATATTGATAGTTACTGTACTTTATTGGTCACCATGAGTATTGGTTGCCGGGGTGAAGCCCACTAAAAATTTCTGAGTTGGCAGTCATATCAAGAAACCATATGCTGCCACCCCAGTATTTTCCCAAACAATTTAGTTGTTCATCACTTAAAAAAAATGTGTTCCTTTTTCTGACGTTCACACTTTCTAAACTAAAGGTTTAACAAACGGGTGACCTAAAGTTCTCCGACTTCACACTTTTCTCAGAAGCAAAAGTGCTAAAACATTTTCCTAATGATGGAATATTTTTTTACAGGGGCCTTGGATAGAAAGTTTGGATACATTTAACAAGTATATACTATTTATAATTTTGTTTAATTCTAGTGTACCTTTCACAAAAATCCCTGATGTTATCTTGTAATGACTGTTTCTAAAAATAAACATGTTTTGTCAGAAATAACAGATGTACAGGATTAAAAAAAACACTCACTTTAATGTAATATTTGTGTACAGCCTTTATTTGAAACCAAATTTAGACAGCTTAATTCATAAGTATACACACACACACACACACACACATACACACACGCACACACATACACACACACACACACACACACACACACACACACACACATATATATAAACCTAGTTTCACTAAATTTAACACTTACTAAATTAATCTCATACAACTGTGGAGTTGCTCCTGGAGCTTCAATGGCAACCTTCAACACTTCCCTTCTCCCATGAGGAACTCGTGAAATAGTACCCTTAAAATCACAGATGCACTTATTGTTAAACTTATGAGATAAAATATTGTCTGATATATTTTCGATGGATAAGTATAAAAGTGCAATAACTGAGTTTGTATTACATCAAAATAAGGTTTTAAACAGTGCACATTGGCAGAAAACCACATAGCTGAAAAATTAAACACATATCAGGGACTGTCAGGGTAACCACTGGGCCAAGTCAAGTTAAAAACTTGAACAGCAAGTAAGAAATACAACATTAAAAACTTTTTAAATTTTCAGCACCTTAGAAAACCCAGATTAAATTTTTAGTAACAACAAATGGTTTTTTAGACCTCCTCCTGCCCTCCCAAAATTTTAAAACTTGCAATATCTATACCTAAAACAGACAAAACGTTTTTTTAAAACATCGCAACAAACCCACAAAAAACAGAAAAAATAATGTTTTTTTTTGCAGGAATTATTATCAAGGATTATTAACAAAAATCAGCTAATAATAGAATTATATGATACAACAGCATTTATATACTATTTTTAATACCTGTTCTAAATCTTTAATTTGTATGCCTCTAAATACACGTTCAGTGTGGGATGATCGATTTGACATTTGGGGACTTGACATCATTAAGAAAACAACTTCTCTTTATAAAACACAAAATGAAAAAACATACCTTTTGTTAAAAATAAACCTTATTAAATTTATCGGTACACAAAACAGAAAAGTTACATACCATCCAGATTGAAAAGAATGGCCTAGTTTGGATTTTCCCTTGTAATCCGCGCAACTTAGAACAGCTTCATTAGGTAACTCCAATAAATATTCGGTACAATTTTATATTTGTGTTGCACACTGAACTGAAGTTCCAGTTGGTCACAACAAGACAAGCCTCATTCGCGTCCGCGAATAATCCGCGTAAATCAGTCAAGCGCATCGGAACTTACCGATCGTCACGCTTAAAATAACATTTTCAATTCGCTAACGTAGTCGTTAAAAGTACATTTTGTCAGTGTTTTTAGGACGTAGTTATGACATTCAAGTGACTGCTGGGTAGGAAAGTTACCAAAAAATGTTTTCTGTCTTAAAGATAATTACCGACAATTATGAGCAGTTTGGCATTCATAAACTATCCAAAAACAAAGAAATCCAATCGGAAAAATGTTTATATCGTTATGAAAATTTATGGAGTTTGGCAGAGCATCCACATGCGCAATAGAGCAAAAACTGAAGATTCGTTGTGTTTATTTTTGTTGTTCTTTTTGTTAGATAGTCTTGTAGGCGTTACATACAAGTTGCGTTAATCAGTAAATCTACCTGTCAATCAAAAATCAATCAATCCGCGCATATCCGGGCAGAAAATTGTAATTCCGCGCAACTGTTTTGACGAAAAAAATATCCCCCGCCCAAAACAAAAACTTTCCAATAGGACATACCATTGATACCAATTACCAAGTCTGGCAGTAAAGTGTTAATTGACATGGATTTTGTGTCAAACAAGTTTTTCAAAATAACCAAAACCCTGAATTTTGCATTAGGCAATGTTTAACATTATTTATTGCTTTCGAAAAAAACCTGACTTCCGCTAAACGTTCCAGACCAGTGGTTCTCAATCTCGCAAATCTCATACACCGTGACCCCTGCTTACCGTAATTTGAAAAAAAAAACAGACGAACGGTATTAATTTTACATTATTACTCATGTGTAGGAGTTGTTTATGTTGCGCGAAAAACGTAAGCATATGATCTAAGCCTATGGGACATTATTTTGCGTTTAAAGTCAGATGTAGAAAGTCCCAAATTAAAAAAAGGTCATAAAAAACTGTCGAAACGATGTGATTAAAACAAACAAATATTGGAATTGCTCTTTTCTGGCTCAGAATATTTAATACGATACTCTGAAATGCGACAAACTTTAAATTTGCTTTTCCACTTCCGTTTTTGCCAAAACTAAAAGGGTCCGCTAAGAGCGCTATTTATCCGAATGTACTGACTCGCTCGTGTCGTTGTAAACAATGCAAATCGTAGCGCAGTCTCATAAGAGGGCGGAGTGTTGGATTTGTTTCGTATAATCGGTTTAATAGTTTTACAATTTGTCGGTGCGTCTCTGGTGTTATAGAACACTGGTTTGATATTGTGTAGATGTTTGTCTGATAATAAATCTGCTTGTCAATTATTGAAATTTTGTATGTCAAGGGCTGAGAGTTGGGTGGCTTAGAATACTACAGGTGCGCTTTATGGTACGGTCGGTAACTCGTTTGGTAGACTATTTTCGTGCAACGTAACTTAAAATATTGCAGGTAACCCTATCTTTGGTGCGGTTAAACTCATAATAGGTACGACGTAACTCGAAAATACTGTTATGTTTTTATGCGACGCGTTAACGTTAAAACACGCAGATACTTGGGTTGCTGTTAGATAGTCGTAGTCCTAACACCAGGGTTGGGTAACTAGTCCTATTAGTGGAGTCTCAAGTCAAGTCAGTTGGGGTTTGGGTCTCAAGTCAAGTCATAAGCGGTTTGAGTCAAGGCAACTCCCAAAAAGTTTTTGGAAGGAAAGTTTCAAGGTTTGGATAGTTATTATGGGTCCCCTTCCCTGAAGGGGACACATATTGATTTTACTCAAATTGTTTTTTTGTTTTTTTGTTTTTTTTTCTTTTTTTTCTTCCCAAAGTTTGTCCGACTCGTTTTTCCATCAAATGTTTGATGGATTTGGCTGAAATTTACACAGATGGTAGATATAGTTATGTAGATGTGCATCTCACTTTGTTTTTGTTGATAACCCCAGTATTTACCCCGCTAACCCCCTAAAATGGGTATTTTTCCCCCGAAGTTTGTCCGACTCGTTTTTCCATCAAATGTTTGATGGATTTGGCTGAAATTTACACAGATGGTAGATATAGTTATGTAGATGTGCATCCCACTTTGTTTTTGTTGATAACCCCAGTATTTACCCCGCCCGCCCCCTAAAATGGATGTTTTTATCCAAAGTTTGTCCGACTCGTTTTTCCATCAAATGTTTGATGGATTTGGCTGAAATTTACACAGATGGTAGATATATTCATGTAGATGTGCATCCCACTTTGTTTTTGTTGATAACCCCAGTATTTACCCCGCTAGCCCCCTAAAAGGGGTGAGTTTTTAAACAGTGTCAGAATTGGCTAAAATTTGGATTTCTTGTATAGTATGCCATTTATAGGTGTCGATTGTTGTGTTCAACCCTGTAGTCCTAACATTTACCCCACAAGCCCCTAAAGCAGTGGTTCTCAAACTTTTTTATTGTCGGGGCCAAATGGTATTTTTTTAAGTGTGTAGAGAGCCGCAAAAAAACGAAACCTTAAGAAAATCACTAAAGATTATTACTTTGAAAGCTAAAATAGCAATGTTTGGTGGTTTTCTGAGGTCTGGTGCGAGCCGCAAAATAAGTAGTTGGGAGCCGCATGCGGCCCCGAAAACCGAGTTTGAGAACCACTGCCCTAAAGTGTAAAACGTATTTGTATGTTACTGGGCACCACAAACGAAAGATTTCTTTGGCGCAATAGTGTTACAAGGACAACCAGTTGTATGTTGCTCGTTGGTGGGTTGCTTGGTGGTCGTTTTTGCGCCATGGCAGTTAGGGGCTTGTTAACAGCCCTATGACGTCAGAAACATTAACGGTTGTTGCTTAAAACACCTCTAGTGGTCGAAATTTCAAACATTGGCGGATTGGGCTGAAATTTTGCAGTACTATTGATTGAGTCATTGTGGTTTTTACATATTTTTTAGTTTGTGTGTCGAACCCAATTAGTTACCCTACTAGCCCCCTAAAATGGGTCAGCTTTGTAAAACGTTAAATAGGACATACTTCAAGCAATATGTTGGGTGAATCTAATTTTATAGTTTGTATTCTACATAGAATTATTATTTAAGCCCAGTGCCGATCACTATGTTTTACCTTACAACACCCGACTTTCTCATGGTTATCTCATGAATTGCATTATTTTCAACTTTGCATGTGTGGGGACCCATGAGTTTTTGCCTGCAGAAACGACTAAAGGTATAAAAGACGGTGACTAATATGGGACCCAATACAAAATAAGCATAGGAAATATATTTATGTTTTAAAATAGGTTATAGTGTATATGCAAGGGCAATATGTGCTAAGCCACCCTTCTAGTTCTATTTGAATGGTTCATCGCGTCTTGTTTCACCCTATAGCTTCAACATTTACCCCCAACAGCCCCCTAAAATGGGTGAGTTTTTAAACAGTGTTGTCATTGGCTAAAATTTTGATAGCTTGTGGAATATGCCATTTATCAATATTGATTGTCATGTTTAACCATGTAGCTCCAACATTTACCCCACTAGCCCACTAAAATGGATGAATTTTCCTCATAATATTTAAATTGAATGAAATTTTGATAGCTTGTAGAATTCGCCATTTATAGTTGTTTTAGTTTTCACCCTGTAGCTCTAACTCTAACATTTACCACCACCAGCCGTCTTAAATAAGTGAGTTTTTTAAAACAATCTTCAAATTACATGAAATTTGGACATGTAGAATTTGCTATTTATAAGTGTCAATTTTTGTGTTTTACTCTATTTTGCCATCATTTACCCATTTTTTTTTTAAATAAAACATTCAACAGGACAATCTTAAAACAATGTCTGAATTTAACCAAACTTTCTCAAGGAAATGCATTTTCTCACTTGAAATGCATTAATTTCAACTTTGCATGTGTGCGATCCTGTGAGTTTCTGCCTACAGAAACAACTAAGGTTATAAAGGCGTATCTAATATTGGACCCAATGAAAAAAAGTGTAGTGAACATATTAACTTTTCAAAATAGGTCATAGGGTGCCTGTGCAATCGCAAAATGCTGAGCCACCCGTCTAGTTATGAAGATATTGCAATTGTTTGGTGATTTCTCTCTATTTACATCACACGTCTTTAAGTTGCCAATTAAATTTAAGTGCTGGGGGGGAGGGGGGGGGGAAGAAAATGATTTGTTCTGTTTATTGTTATTTCAAGGAAATGTATGTAAACACTGTATATATATATATTATATTTATTTAAATTTTTTGCAACTGGTAGATAGTTGGATGAAGACATGCCATTTCTATCGTTTGAGTAATACAATTGCAACAACAAATGAAACTTTTAAAGTGCAATAATTTGTATGTCCGTTGCATGTGTGATGTGTTATTTTATGTATTACATGTTTATTTCAATTGCATGATGATGTCACCAGCCCTAACAGCAAAGTTAGAACTAACCTAACTAGGGTCATTGTTAGGTATATTCAAGGTAAAATAACAAGGTATTCTAGAATAATTGTTTCGAATTTAGGCAATACGTACATGACACAAGAGTTTTATACAATGTTGGTCAACTTTTTTTCCCTTTTACTTTTATGTTTGCATACTGTACGTATATGTATATTTAATTTGGTCTTGAAATAACTTGCAAAACAAATACTTAGGTTGTGTATAAACTAGCAATATCATATATAAAAGTTCCAAAAATACTTAGTTACATGCAATCATTTGTTCTAGGGTTGGGAAGCCTGTCAATTGACAGGTCAGATTGTCATTTTTCTTGGGCTAGTGGGTGTTGTTAATGGCAAAACATTTCTAGTAGCCCTCCAGTAGAAAAAGATAGGAAATACTTTTGTATCAGTTAGCTTGCCATATGGTGAATGCTATTGCATGGTGACCAGCTGATTATTCGGTATAACACCTTCAATGGGCCTGGCGTACTGTGATTAACTGTTTGGAAAGCCAATATAGATGTATTTGTTCTAAAATAAATGCCCAAAACAATTTGGACGCACTTTTAGCAGTTAAGGTCTGATTTCTGTTAAGGCAAACTTTCCATGTTAAAAAAAACTAGTTTACTTCTAGCACCTTTTCTTTTTGTGTGCTTTAAGTTATAGATAAAAAGTTCAAATAGGTAGTTTAATGCAGTAGGGCAAAAGTAGTTTCCTTTTTTAATGATTAAAGCATTGTTACCAAACATTTTGCTTGATTGCTCTGAACAACAAAAGAAATTTTTGTGGATTTAAAAACATATGTTTCAGGCTAGGTAGATGTATAGGAGTAAAATTGAAAAATTGAGATTGAGCAGGAAGAGCTATTTTTGCACTTTAATCTTGGGAAAAATTTGATATCAATTTAGAGCATATATATAGGATATTATGAGAATACAATTAACGTCTGTGATTTATAAATGAAAAATACAGACACACTGATGGCTATTGGTGAAATAATGACCTGTGATAAATAAATTCAACAATTCTCATTTCACAAACAAATTTACATGAAAAATCCATTACTTGTGGAAATGTATACAGTTCATAAGAAGGTTTACCTTCCAACTTGTAACTGAATGTGTATTTTCATTGTGTATATAACATGTGAGTGATATTTGACCAGTCAATTGACCAGATTTTATTTGATCAGTCAAATACCCAACCCTAATTTGTTCCCCCTAACATAGTAATATGGTAGGAAATTATGTCTGTGGCAAGATCTGCACCCAAGGGACTTGTATTGTTAAACTGAAATGTCAGAGGAGGCCTGTGACATTAAAATTAATGCTTTGTAATTTGACCTATTCAATTGCCTGTGTGACCATTATGTTAGTGTTTTTTTCTGTTTAGTTGTAAAGCAATTTAAATGCACTTTAGGTGTATGTGTGTGCCACTGATGTTGCTCTGTTGTTTTGGGTGTAGGTGCTCCAATTTATTGTAAACATAATGAATTTAAACAAGTTTGGTAAATAAAGTAAATTGTGGTTGTTTCCAATATTTACACATCAATTCATTTGTGCAATAAAACTAATATACTTTGGCAGTTAGAACATGAATGTTTTTTTTGCCAAGAAAACTTTAATGGTTGTGTTTTGTTTCATGCTTGACTGGCCTGCCGAAGTGATTAATTGTTCGTCACTTCCTTAATAAGACTGGCTACAAGCTTCATCAAGCCACCAGTCATGGTGGATTTGTTGCCGATACAGGAAACAGGCAATGTTTGGTGTTTATTATGTGTGTTGTATGTGTTTAACTGACATCTTACCAAACATGGTAAAGTAACAACATAATTTAGTTGAAAAAATATCAAGCAATCTGTAGTGAGTCTTTTTATGTATTCATGTGGCACTTTAGATTTTAGATGTTGATGACCACTCTATTTTAAGTTCAGAAGCAGTAGGGGATGTTGGTAATAAAAAGTGATTAAAACTTGTTGTTTGTTCCAACAATAGATGTATAACTCAACCTGAAAAATTGGTGTTTATGTAAAAATTGGAATATATAACTAAGTAAAGAATGGAGCAGGGAAATATTGATGATATGTTCTCCCAAATGTTGGGGGAACTGGATGATTTAACTCAGGTTTGTTTTTGTCAAAGAAATATATATATATGTGCTTTTGGTTTATAACTAAAGATTATGGTAAGATAAGTACAACAAAAAATATTTGATTTAGTTTTAGTATTTCATTTGGTAAAAGAGTGTTATTCAAAAAAATCTTCTTCAGAAATTTGCAAAAAAATAAGGAAGAAGGTATCTGCTAAATGTAATTGCACTATGCCCCCACTAAAGATCCTGATGCCAAAAATTGAAACATTTGCTTACTTATGAGAAGTGAGAGGCCTTTAAATAGGGGTGATTAGCAACATCACAAATCAATTCAAAGACTTTTCAGAGCATGTTATGTGTTTTTTACTTGTTAGCAATTGGAAGATGTTCCACCTACAGCACCATCTGCAGCACTACCTGGGACGGGATGGAAACCACACCCACCACCTGCAACTAAACGTATGCAAGACAAACACGTCCTACTTGATGTTACTTTTCCTATTTTAATTTCTTAACCACGCCAGTCAACTGTTTTTTTAGCCAAGAAAGAGTCTAACTTTGTTTTAATTTCCTCTTACGTCTGGGCAACACACTGTTAACATAAGATATAGGGCATTACAATTTTGCTGGTGCCCCAAAATTTAAACCGAAAAACTCCAGTTTCTTGCAATGTTATTATCATTTCCAAATACCGTTAGGTTCAAACAGGCTTCTGTTTATTTGCTGCGTCTATTAGAGCACTCGCTTAAAGGACCGAGTGTGGATAAGTTGCTTTTTTATGTTGTGAATAAAATAATATTGGTTCTCCCTGGCCAATATGTTTTGTTTTTAATCATTAGGATTCTTTAAAATTTGTTAAATTACTTTATTTCACCTGAAAAACATTGTTAAGCTAAATTTATAATGCACTACTTTTTGCACAATATTAGCAACATCACAAGAAGATGTTGATCTGTCGTCAATGCTGGATGATTTATGTACATTTGAAAATAACCTAGTGAACACCGATACAACTGATGGTAGGTTGTGTTTTACCACTCTTTTTTAAGTGAAATGTGTAAGTGTTGGTTTATGTAGATTTGGTGAGTTTAGTATGCATGTAAACATTCTGCTTCATGCAAATTGTCATCTATGAAAGTGCAATCATGGGCACCAACTTTGGAACTTTTTAGGGTTTGCTGCATATATGCTTCACAAAATACCAAATATCTTTATTGCCACCAGATGGAATGAGAAAACTTCTTATCAGTTTGACATTTTGACAAGTGTTTCAAATTTGTACTGGCTGTGTGTACCAATTGGGAGTAAATATTTCGAATTTAAACATATTTTATGATGTCTGCTGTAAAAAATGTGTCACAACCAACAAAAATTGAAACAAAACAATTTATGATTGTTCTCACAACTTTAAGATGTCTTTTGACACAGTGTTGCTATTTATCATTTGTCCAGGTCTCTTAATAATTATGCTTAATGCACTATGGCTTCATCCACTACCGACAGATCAGTGATTCATCCTGCAACACAACTATAATATTTTATCATCACTGTTAACCTGGCATCAAAACTCATGTGATTACATCACATGCACATTGTATTGATTCGCATGAAGACACAAAAATTTGATTGCTTGGGCCTAATTTATGTTAGAAAACAACTAGTATCCTGTTTCGGTCTGAACCCTTAGCAAATTCGTTGCATCACTAGCATTTTTGCATTTCACTTCCATGAAATTTTTACGCGAGGTAACATTAACATTAGTATTGCCGATTTGCACATGTGTGGGGAGTAGGGACCATAGGTGCCAATTCCTTGGGTGGCAAATGTTGTTCGTCACCTTTATTAACATCCCTGGCAGACACTATAAAATAGCTATGTAGCTAGTCCAGAAATTCCCTTAATCCAAATTTGTATTTGTGCTTTCCAAATGTATGTTTTATTCATTAAGTTTTTTTGCTTCAAGCATGGGGAAGACCTATTTTGTGTCACTCTTAAAGGAATTTGCACCTGGTTCACTCTGTGAGCACAAGCGTTAAAGAAGAAATGAATGAGCTTTTTGTGTTGCCACACAATTAAATGTTGTATTGGAAACATAATTACATCTACATGCACACTTTGTGTAAAAAATATAAAAATTGATGCCTAATTAAGTTTCTTCTTGTAATTGGGTAAATGTCTGTTTATTGTAACTACAACAAATGGTATATTAGTTTTATAAATCAATAAATAGGATGTAGTACATATAAAGTAAAACATTTTTCTGACCTGTAAATCTAAATTTTAATAATACAGCATTCACAACATTTAATTTTAGGTGGATTAACATCTACAAACAGTGTCAGTCAGGACAGTGGTGTTGGTTTTAGAACTGACAGTTTGCCAAGAAACACATACTTGGCTGTAGATGATGGCCATCAAAAGGTAAGCCAGTTAACGTTTATACCCAAACATGTTAAGTGAAAGCTGAGGCCCATCTAGAAATTTTTAAGGGACATGCATTGTTAAGTTCCTGGTAAAGATGGAAATTTGGTAATAAGCTTATTAACAACAGGTGTATATGCAAGTATGGCAAAGGAAATGGTGTATCCGGGTAACCATTAAATATGATGTAGGAGATTGGTTATAATAATAAAAATGATAGGTGTTTTGTGATGTACTAAAATACTTGTATTTTTCTTATTGACTGTTTTGTTGATGATTTGATCAAAGAAGAGATAAATTTAAGAAAGTTACAAATGGTTTGTTTGAATTTGGCAAACGCACTTGTTTCCAACACTCAGATATTCTACCAAACAGTTTACGTGAATCTTAGTAAAGCAGAGTTTGCTATAAGATTCTGGCGGCATACATCACAAATAAGTTGTACAGTAGCAATAAATTTCTCGGAAGCAATTACATCTAGAACTCAAATAGTTTTCTGCACCACACTTACTTTTTGTGATGCCCATAATCTGTGCAACTGCAAAAATTGTAAAATTTAACATATTAGCAGCGCTTTGTTGTTTTAGTGGCGATTAAATAAAACACATATGTATATCCTCAAGGGCGGATCTAGAAAAAATTTAAGGGGGGTGTCCAACAATTATTTGCGAAATTCCCTGATGCGATACTGACGTTACACAATATGAGTTGGGTATTCCCGTTTCTAAAAAGCGTTATAACCTTGGCGTCACTCACCAACCAAAAAAGCTGCGGACGCAAGGTATCACATAACAGAGATTTGTGGTTGGGAAAAACTGTTTTACTATCATGGAAGCACAAAGCTTGTGATGTTGCATTGTTGAAAATTCAAAGCATAACCCATAGGATCCGCCCTGATCATTTGCGTTACTTTACGTAAGAAGTCTGAATGACATTGCTCTAACTCTAACACAACATAAAATGTTTACCGATAAGTTTTCTTGGCGGGTAAAAAAATAGGAGCTTTTTTTGTACTAAAACCTGAATTTGCTGTTTAATCGTCTCCAAGTTTTGAGACCTGAATATTATTACCCCATGCACCTTTGAAGTCGCTTTGTTCATTTGCTACAAAAAATTGACAATACACCTCACGCAAAATAGTTTATACGTCAGATGGCAAGCAGTTAGTTGTTTCGTTGCCAATTTCATTTTCTAGTTCAAAACAACGCGCTAAGTGGCAGAGTGCTTGTCCAGAATTGCAAGCCCGTCCAAATCAGAAAGTGCAAGAACTCAACCTAACTCGCAACTTTGGCATGTCGCAAAGGCTAGTGGCAACTGTTATTACCCGTTATCAAAACGACAAAAAAAGAAAAACAACAATTGATTTTAGTGAAATCGTTAAAATTTCCAATTACAGCTCTTATCTATCTTGCCCAGCAAAACTGCTATTGCAAGATAAACGCTATTGCAAGATAGACTGTCAGGTAATCAAAACACATCAGTTGCTTCAAAAAAAACTTTGGACTGAACTCCGTTTTCAAACGATGGTTAACCTTTAAGTTTTTGATGATTAACCTTTATGTTGCTATGTAAGGCATAAAAATTGCAAAGCATTGGCAAGTTAACAATTGTGACCAACAACTACGTGTTTGGTAGGTCATAAACAATATAGCATTAAAAGTTTTGAACCAGTTTAGTTGGATTTAACATTGTTTAAATGCGAAAACTATTTAATACATTACATTTAATGCAGTCAGGATTTTTGACTTCAACGTCCTGGCTCCTGGGGATCACTTTTGCGTTGTCAGCGCAATAAACTCTTTATTTTAACCCTTGTTATGTCCCAATAGACTAATAGATAAGCCAATACAAAACGATGAAGGCACACAGCTTTGAGATAACGACTCCATGTAATCATGCAGCGGTAAACGGAACGCTTGGCCTATTTAATCTACGCAAAACTTTTTGAACATGAGAGTCCGGCAAATTTCACAAATTATCTGAGGGGGGGGTGGGCAAACACCAAACACTCCCATCTAGATCCGCCCATGTATATCCTACAAAAGCGTATGTTTTGTGAACAACATTCCAGTTCTAAATGTCCATTAATGCACCTCATCAGTTATTTAACAAGCCAAGACACTCTAGTCTATTAAGGTTTCCCTTTCCTTGAAACTACTTTTTAAGGTGTTTTGTTTGTCAAGTTGTCAGAAACAGATAAACTTTTTTCTGAATAATGTACATGAATATGTTCTTCTGTTTCAGTTTGACACACTAAAAAGGTCAGGTGCAAAGTCTGGTGGCTTTGCAACTAGTGCATATGAGGAATATGGGGATGATGACTTGTCACTTGATGCACTTTCAAAAGATTTGGATGTTGAACAGAAACAAAACAAAAGTCAAGCTTTAACAGAAGAGGAACTGTCAACATTATCACCAGTAATACTTTTTTACAAATCATTATGGTTCCCCTTCCCTGAAGGGGACACACATTGTTTTTGTCATGCTTTTTTGTTAGCATGATTTTATTTTTTACATGCTTAATGTTCCTTTATTTGTTTTGACACTTAATAGGTGCTTCATGAACTAGATGACATTGTTCAAAATCTGTCTGCACTTGGGACAACTGAAACAAAAAGTGTCAGTTTAAGCAAACAGCCTGATTATAACAACAGGGTTGAAGAAACAAAGTTAAACATAGCTAGTGTGCAGAACCAGTTAGAGTCGAGCAAGGAAGAGAAATTGGTTAATTCTGATCCTCTGAAAAAGGTTGCTTCAAGGCCCCCTCCACCTCCTATCTCCAAAAAGCCAAAAGTTTCTTTTAAGTCTGTAAGTAGAAGTTTAAGTGAAATAATTCACCATACTTACGTTTTTCTCAAAAAAAAAATCAATTGAACCATATCAAGATATTTGCAGGTTTTTACATGCATGAATGGTTCTTTGTGCATGAGTTTTTGCGATGCTGATTGTATTTATTTACAAACTTTTGTAACAGAAAGGAAATATTTCAAACCATCCAAAGCCATCGACAGTAACATGTGGAGAAATTGGTAATAATGCAACAGCTTTTGAGGAGGGCTGCAAAAATCAAAGAAACTTGGGTGAACATTTGTTGTCACAAAAAATAACCGAAAAAGCCCAAACAATTGAAGCATGTGTTGATGAAGAATCGGTGCACAATGAAGTGGCAAACAACATCGAAGATGTTACCAGATGCGAAATGCCGACAAATCATGCTTTTAGTAGCCTGCATAGAGAAACTAGAAATGGAAGTTTAAAAAGTTTTGAAAGTGATTCAAGTTCAGTGACAAGTTCAAAAACAGATGAATCTTTAGAAATGAGTGCAATTGAAAAATTTGAGTCTAGGTTGAAGACCTTAGAAACGATGGATGAAAATCTTATGTCTGCAGTAAGTTTTAATTTTCATTATTATTTTCATTTCCTGTGTTTGCATGGATGTTTTATTTATTTCAAAAAATGCATATTGTTTGTCATGACTTACCATTGGTATGTCAGCCTGTGCTTAATATGACATTTTGTTTATTTCTGTAAAACAATATTTTTTACAATCAGGAAGAACGAGAAGAACGAATAAAATCTGAAAAAATGAGAATCGCTCTTGAAAAAATGAAAGAAGCTCGCATTCAAAAGGTTCAATATTCTGATAAACTATTTTTTGTTTATTGGTTGGTGTTAAATGTGCTGAAATGTGCACATAGATAAGGAATATTTATCTCTTCTGTTTTAGCTGGTAGTAAAAGTATACAACAAAGATGAGAGTTCCAAAACACTTATGATTGATGAAAGAATGGCTGTGCGTGGTGTTATGAAGCAACTTATTGAAAAAAATCACTTTGACTATTCACCAAACTGGGCTTTGATTGAAGAATTGCCCAGCTTGTACATGGGTAAGTTGAAAGATATTTAAAGAATCACACTTCTTTGTATGAAAGTGGAGATAAGTGCTTTATATAAAATATCTGATTTAATTTGAAACATGTAAGTCATTTAGCATTTCTAACAATACTGCTTTTAGTACAGATAGTGTGATGTTGATATTTCGAAAGCTTGTTGACAAAAAGGATATGGTACAAAAAAATAAGTCCTTATGGGGCACACAGATTTTGTTCCATCGATATTGCTAAGACTCAAAACTTAACAATTTTTTTAGCTAATATGGGATCCAATATTAACGTAACTCAGCGGGTCACTCCAATTGCACTAATTATGGGTTCCCTTCCCTGAAGGGGACACATATTTTTTTTGTCTTAATGCTGGTTGGTGATACACGTTTGGTCAAAAAAGAGTTCTCAAAAATTTATTCAAATTTACACAAATCTTAGTTATTAGTCAAAATTTGATCTTCCTAAAGTTCCCGAATAACCCACATTTTCTAACTTTAAATTTAAATCACCCATTTTTACCGCTTAAACCCCGAAATATTTGTTTTTTGCTTTTCCAGTCATTTGGGTCAGAACAACTAGACCGTAGTGGGTGACTTGTTCAGTATTTAAACTTTTGGCACAATCAACCAAATGGTTACTTTTCCAGCCCATAATATGTATACACTGTAAAGCAGTGATTCTCAAACTGTGTGCCACGGCACACTGGTGTGTCGTGAGAGATTTCCAAGTGTGCCGCGAAATATTTCGTATTTTAAAGTGTAAACATTCCCTGGTGATTTCACGACGAAATACTGGTGTGCATAACAAAGTTTCACAGCATATTTGTCATATTTTCGTTATTGGCAATGAAAAGCATCCTTACCCACCACAACAAAGTTGAAAGTTAACATTCTTGGAACAACTTTTGTTATGTTTACCTGCTAAGTGTGCCGCGAAAATAAATATTACTTCTTTACTGCACCGCATGCGTAAAAAGTTTGAGAACCACTGCTGTAAAGCCTTACAGAGTAGTTCACTGGTTTTCAATTGTGGCGATTTAATGCACAGTATGGTACAGTACGTTTTGCATTGACCATACCACGTACCTCATTACAAAGAGTGTAGAAATCTATAGGAAAGACACCTTTCTATTTGAAATACAATTTGTATTTTGAAAAAAAAAAACTTTACAGAAAGAATGTATGAAGAGCATGAAAAACCATGTGATTTTATGAGCTACTGGACAAGAGATACAACCAATCAGTTAAGATTTGTTGAACGAAAGGACAAGTATGCTCTCTTCAAAAATCCTCAGGTTTTAATAACATGTTAAAATAGCATTTCACCTGTTTTCTGACTCCTGTATTTTCTAGCACTATTTGCTGTCACATTCTGACAACCAGGACCAAATGCAGGAACGACAAAAGCAAACTTTGCTCGAGGTATATATACTGTTAAACAAAGCCAATGCAAAATTGACATATGCTGTTACATAAATAGGCCTCATTAACATTGTTTTTGTATAATTTTTAGCATATATTGTACCTTTTTTTAATTTACACAATTGACTGATAGATCATAACCCGTAAATTTTAATTGGGGTTTGCCAACAGGGCTTTATAATGTAGTACATGTTTAAAGCCAAGGGTGGAACCAGACAGTGGCTACATGCCAGGTATACAGAAGTAGTTGACAAGTTGGCAATCATTATTACGAAAACAGCAACTCAACATGTAAACAAATGACATACTTTTTTTGATGATTCAACAACAAAACTTAAATGAATAAAATGAATATATATGTTTTTGCTGGCCTTGAGTGCTGATGATCAAAAACAAAGTACTACAGGTGCAATGAGTAGATTGATTACTGCAGGTTATGCATTAATATGGGAAATTAAGATAAAATATTGCTGCAGGTTTACGTAACAAAAAATAAATATTACATGTATCCTGTTTTTATTTCACAAAACTTGTATGTATTGTATACTAGTCATACCTACAAATGAGCAAATGTTACAACAACTAACACAAATTTAAATTTTTTTTAGGAATTTTTTTCTGGTAAAGGTCCAAGCTCTGGTGTTCCTGAAGTTGAAGGTTTTTTACACATTAAAGGTGAAGGAAAATCATGGAATCGTAAATATTGTGTGCTCAGATCCTCAGGTTTATATGCCAGTAAAAGTGGAGAACCAAAGAAGGGAAAAAAGGTTGAATTGATTTACTTTGATTATGATGTTTCTATTTTGGTTTTTACTGTGTAGTTTTTCTGTCTATACGTTTTCTCCTCATTTTACAGGTCATAAAAACATAAAAAATTGTATTATTGTTATTTAAACATCTCCCTTTCCCTACAAGTGACAATTGTGTTTGTCTGCATTTTTTCTGTCTAACTGGAGATTGCTGACATAAATTTGGTAAAGAACGAATGAATCAAATCCGCTCATTTTTACATTTATTAATAGATAGATACCTGAAGTAGGGCACTGTAAATCCTGGTTCCCCACAAGAAGTTTCTAAGGTTGAACTTTCTTCAATATATCAATTCCATGCTTTTTACCAATTTGCCTTTACAAACATAACAATCGCGTCCAAAAATAAGCTTGGCAGTTTGCATGTAAAATACGATGAGAACCCATTCATTTTAGCAGCTAAAACGATCATGTTAGTAGGTCGTATGGTGTATGTGGTGAAATTTTAAATATGAAATAAAATATATAGATTGGCAATGTATAGGAAAGCCACTTTCCTAGTAGTTAATAGTATATGTGGTAAAACTTTAAGTTAAGTTGGTTTACCTTTATGCTTAATTAATGCATTTTATTGTTTTTAGCTTTCTGATCTAACATGTGTTATCATGTTTGATCAGTGTATGTTGTATTTGGGTCGAGGATGGAAAAAAAAGTTTAAATCCCCCTATGAATATGGATTTGCTCTCAAGGTATTAAGGAGCAATAACATTTTTAAAGCTCAATTGAATGATAGTAATAATTTCATAATACAGTACATTTTTTCAGCTTAAGGTTTCTTTGGTGTAGTTTTATTTGGATATGATAGACATATAAAATTTTGTAAATTTGTCTTTATTTGAAAATGTAAGTTGTAATTGAAAGCATACAATTTAAAAAAATTGGTGATGCCCATGTATCTTCAATGTTGTGTAAATGTGATATTAACTCTGGTATATCTAACATTTTACAGCATCCAGCAATCCAGGTTAAATCGAAACACATTCGATATTTGTGTTGTGAAGATTTTAAGTCTTTGATGAGGTGGTCTGTAGGAATTAGACTTGCAAAGGTACATATGGTTTTTACTCTTTGTTTTGAACTTAAGTGTTTTGTACGGTTTGTCTGCATGCATATATTTGATCGTACCACAAAAGTTTCCCATTATTGGGTGTAATATGGGCATGATATTGAGATTTGGTGAGAGTGTGAACCGTTCTTAACCACGTATTTATTATGGGTCCCCTTCCCTGAAGGGGACACATATTGTTTTTGTCCGTATTTTTTTTCTTTGTTCTGTCTTATGCTGGTTTGTGAGACGTGTTTGGTCAAGAAAGAGTGCTTTAAATTTATTCAAATTTACAGAGATGTTAGTTAATAATCCAAATTTGATCCTCCTGAAGTTTGACCACGATTGACCCAGCGGTTCACCCACAGGCCCCCAAAACGTAAAAATTTTAAACGCTGGTTTGTGAGACGCGTTTAGTCAAGAAAGAGTGCTTTAAATTTATTCAAATTTACAGAGATGTTAGTTAATAATCCAAATTTGATCCTCCTGAAGTTTGACCCTGATTGACCCAGCGGTTCACCCACAGGCCCCCAAAACGTAAAATTTTTAAAACAGCTGTACTAACTAAAGTACAACATCTTGGAGTTTCATGCTTTGTTGTTTGGTGCAATGTAAGGTTTTTTAAAGAATTTTGTATCTTTTTTTCGGATTCACCAATTTTTCACCATTTAAGCCCCGAAATATTCGGTTTTAGTTTTAGGCAAGAAATACAAGCCCTATGGTTCAGAAATTTTTACAAATTTTAACATTTGTTTAAGCAGGGTATTCGTTTAGTATTTAAAATTTTGCCAGTTACCTTTATAACCCATAATATGTTTACGCTATCAGTCAGATATAAGTCCCAAGGGAGGAATTCACTGGTATACGATTAAGGCAGCAGTGCGGGAGTTCCTGGCTTGACGTCCGGACAGACGTTTTACGAGACGGTCGTTTGGGTGATTAGAAATCAGCTGTTCTTTGTACAGCAATGCCGTGTCGTTTTATGGAGTTATCACGCGCATTTTCAGTTTTGCCGAAGGTTTTACACCTAAGACGTAATTTAAACTCGATAAACGTAGTTCGGTTTCGTTTATGTCAGGCAAAACGTCGTTGATCAACATAAATATGAAAAAATAAACTTAACTTTTTCGAACGCCGTGATAAATGCTCTTTAAATTCTCGTTGTCAGCTTGGCCGTCGCATAACCACTGGTCACTATAGGTCAACTTGTACGCATTACACAGTTAAGAATTTTTCGTCATAACGTATCTTCTTTATTTTTGACAAATCAATTCAAGAATTAGTACTAACGTCATGTATAAATTAGGCTAAACGGTGTTGTTAAACACTAAGGACTGCATGCTGTTAAAAAAAGTGTCAAAAGGTCATTAAATGGTCATTTTTGCTGAACAAAGTTTAGTGAAAAACAAGTTGTTATGTATACCTTTGTAGCAAACGACTTTTTTTATGTAGTGTCTAATGTAACAGTTAGGGCTTTCTAGTAAAACTTGTGTTTAAAAACTGAACTTGAACGACAATATCAAGGTCAAAGCAAGATTAAATTGAAAGTATTTTCCCCGTTCTTTTTTCATTGATTTTTTTGAATTATATGACAATAATCATGCAAAAAGAATATGGACAAAAACATTTATAGTTAAGTTAATGCTTTGTAAAAAATTTGTCCTTAAGAATCTAAAAATAACCGCAACATAGGTTTACCCTAAATCCGCACAAACACGCGTGTGGGGACCCATTCGTTTTTGCTTGCAAAAACAATCGTATATGTAGATACAATTGTGTATAGTATAGTAAATTGATAAATATCGTATAGAATATATGAAATGGAAGTATATCAGAAAGCCACTTTTCTAGTTTGATCATGTATTTATAAAACATAGTATTTTTTTTGTCCAAGTCACTCTTTGGTTGCAATCTGAACCCTTTGTCATGATTTGTACAGAAAGATAGTTAGCAGCTATAACTTTATTGAGTATCACGGTGTTTTAGTTGTTTTAGTTTTTGTTAGCAATTAATTGACAAAACAAATCAAAAACTTGTATACTCACGAAGTATGGAAGACAGCTACTGGACAACTATGAGAAGACAAATGAGGAAGTAAGATCGACATCAAATGTTTCTTCTCCTTTCGCATTTAGACAACAACAGCAGCAGCAGCAGCAGCAACAACAACCACCAGGTAAAAGATTATGTGGTTTGACTTGATTACACCTAGATTATTTGCATTAAATGCCTAATATGTTGGATTTCAAAAAAAAATTGCAGATAATCTGTCGCTCCGCTCAGCTGACTCTAGTGGTTCAGGGTCACGATCCAACACATTGCCACGAGGGGTGGGAGTAAAAAATATATTTGAAGGAGCATGGCAGCGAGCTAACAAAGAGGAGCATGGTGATTCACTTGAGGTGAGTAAACGTTTTTCTGTGTAGAACTACACAGCTGTAAACTTGTCACATTATTTAAAAGGCATCCCCTGCAAGCTCCAATATCAGCAGAGGGAAGTCTGTTTGGAAACCAAATGTAAAAAAATCTAATAACTGGTGGGATTTGCAACAGGAGGAACAAGAGGAACGGGGGGAAGATACTGCTGTGGTATGCCAACTATTTTTTAAACTAGATTGCAGGTTTAAACAATTCATTTTGGGAAAACTTGCTGATTGTTGTCCTTGTCTGAGAAATCTTGTGCTATAAGTGTTACACAGCAGACTAGATAAGTTTACAAAACTGTTTTGTTTTATAGCCGACACAAATGGTAAGAAGATACAGTGAAGCGTCAGAAACAATATCAGTTCCAGTTCCAGCACTTTCAGGTATTTTTGCACATATGACTAAAACAGAGTGCTTACATTGTGACATTAGATTTGATTGTATACCGTCATGCAAGAAGGGCTACGATTGGGGATCAGGAGTACCCTAATTTAACACAAAGTTGTCTGTATGAATTGTTGTGTTTTTGCATTGTAACTCATTTCTCAAAAATAACAGTAAACAACTTTTACTGAAGAAGTCGTTAAATAGGAATAAGCAAATAAAACAAGACAGCCTAAAGTATTTACTTTTCACCCTTTTAATATTTGTTTGTTTCGCCAGTTGGTAGTTTCATTATATTGTATATATTATATACACAATAATTCAAACATCTTCGCGAAAGGTTTATGCAAAAGCTTTCCTTGCAACTTTATTTACGGGCAATATGGAAGTATACATGGTTCTGTCAAAACAAAATGCCACAATTTTTTTAAGTCTCGTATATTTATAATGTAATTCTGCAGTTAAAAACTTTACAAACAAATGTTGGCCTGCGGGTGTCTTCACTTGATTAAAATTTGCCCCTATTAAATATTTTGGACACCCTTGTACTAGGAGAACCTCAACATGCAACATGATTCTTTTGGTTGTCAGTTTGTAGCCAACTTTATGACTTTTTTACACAACAGAAAGAAGCGTTTGTAAAAAAATAATACTTTTTAGTTCTGCCGCCGCCACCACCTTCTTCCTTGAACAAACCAAATACTTACAAAGAAGTAGAATATGATACAGACCTCCCTCCGCCACCAATGCCTGGAATGGATTCAAGTTTTCCTGCTCACCCACCTCCTCCTCCTGATGACAGTTTTGATGCTCCCCCACCCCCTCCATTATCCTCAAAGTACTCCCCAGCACATCAGCAAATGCCTCCCCCTCCCCCCATAAAGCCAATTCCTAGTGGACCTCCTAAAGTGCCAGCAAAACCATCAAACACATTTATGTCTTATGATGATCTACCCCCACCCCCACCTCCTGCACCAACCACACAAACATCATATCCAGCTCCGCCACCAAAGCCAGGTCCAAAACCCCAAGCTAAACATCCACCCCCTGTTGCTACAAAACGTATGCCAATTCCACCACATTTCAATTACAGCAACAACAATAACAAGTTAAAACCATGTGAATCTCGTGAATCACTAGAGGAGGACCCACCTTCCTTTCATCCACCACCACCAATGAAGTCCCCTGTCCATCATTTTGAAAGGAACAAATCTGCTGGCAATGATTTCTCTTCACCACTAAATCATTATTATGAATCTCCAACAACACAAGACCATGTTCAGCCGAACACATATACAATCGACGATTTTCCGCCACCTCCACCGTTTATATATGATTTAAAGGTAAGAATTGAGGTTTTAGAAATAAACTTATCTGAAAATTGACAACAAATTTTTTAGCACTCCTTTGAAGCAGTAGGAAACCAAAATACTGTCCAGGAAAAGAAACCTATCCAGGATCTTCCACCACCAAAACCACACTCCCTTCTTTCCTATATCAAACGCAAAAGTCATTCAAAGTATATTTTACAATTGCAAGCTGTACCAAATGATTAAATCTACTATTTAAATATGTGCACTTATTTTCAGAAGTGACAATGAAAAAGTCAAGAAGAGGCCACCTCCACCTCAAAGAAATGCTGCTACTCGCTTGTCTTCCAAAAGAGATTAAAATATTCTGCTGGAACACAGCTTGAAGAAAAAATGTTATTTTATGGAACTAATTATTTGCTTGTTTTTTCTTGAAAACCAGGAGGATACAAAAAAACAGAAAAAACAAGTCATGCAATAAGTTTTTAGTATTTTATTGTTCCTTATACAGATCGTCATTTTTGATTTACTTTTTTAAATCTGTGTGTTGTTGATGTTTGCTATTGTTTTAACTTACTGGCAGTAGGCACTGCCAATCATGCATATACAAAATGCTGCCTCGTACAAAAAAACTGGAATCATGTCTGTTTTTATCTTTCGTTAAATATCTGTAATGAAAATGTCAGGTTTTATCTGTTTGCTAGAAATCATTAGTGTTTTAAAATTTTAAAAATTTAACTCACTTATGAGCTTCCTCATTGCAAAATTGACTGTGACTTTGATACTGCAAAACAAACTAAATTTGTTGTTAAGGTTTTGTTATCATTAATTTTTGAAGCATGTATATGAAAGATATGGAGTTGTGAGCTTGTGTAAATATATGCCTTTGCAATATTGTTCCCTTCCATCAAAGGTTGTTGTCACTGATAACTGATTTACATCATCATGTCTACACCTTTCAGACAGTTTCAAAACAAGGCATTTTGATGCATGTATATTACATGAGAGTAGCATAAAAAAAAATAAGGATGTCGAACAGGGGTTAGTGGACCAATTGTGGCTTACACAGGTGTTTCGTACCCTGGAAACAACAACAGTGCAACTTAAACAGTGTCAGGGTACAAAAGAAAGTTTAAAAACGGTGCAACAAATAGTGTCAATGCATACCATTAATCCCAGCATATTCTTTCATCTGATTGAAACAACTCTGGAGGAATGCAATTTACCATTACAAACACATACACAAAATCATTGGAGGCACTAGTGTAGAAAAGCTTTTGGAATGTATCTTAAAACCAATCAAATACAACAGAATAAAACTTTTCATAAAAACAAAAGCTTTTCACTAATTTAAATTTGTCTATAAAAGGAAAAACTTTGGTGTTAGTTCTTGCAGGCAGTCTTGGAGTATGAACACCTGGAAAAGGTGGGCAAGTTGTAAATTTCTGTAGACTTTGATTCTAAATTATCAAATCGTGGACGTTTTGGAGTTGGTTTTACATCTGAGGGGTTTACCACTTTTGAATCTCCAGATGACAGCTTAGTTTCTTGAGATGCTGAAGTGCTAAACAACTTTTTGTCATCTTTTTGGTCATCATTCTCTGCTGTGTTTTGTGCACAGGTTTGATCGCCCACTTCCAAACTACTGCTTGTTAATGGAGTTGATAAACAGGAAGACAGTCTTCCTCCACTCAAATTGTCATTTTCATCTACAAGATTATTTTCCTTAGAATTCCCTGCAACATTCTCATCATCTAGTGATGCTGACCGGCTGCACTTTTTCGAAGACAGTAAATTTTTGGCGTTGTCATGGAACACATTGTCTTGAATAGCAAATCTTTCAACCCCATCATGTGGACTAAGAAAACCACTCAGCCATGTATGTTGTAAACAATCCTTAGCAGTTACTCTGTTTCTAAAATATTAAAATAACACCTCTTTAGAAAATGATTTTAATCTAAAAACATGGCAGTACAACCAAGTGGTAATTTCAGACGACTTAAATTTGACTTAAAAAAGAGACAAAAAGCACTAACAGTTTTTGCACAAAAATTTCTTACTGGGGATCCAACTGAAGCATTTTTAGTATTAAATCTTTGCAGGCAGTTTGTTTTTCATCGAAAAGGTCGTTAGGAAAATCAACAACTCCAGTTGTAACATTCATCAGGGTTTCTTTTTTTGTTTCCCCAAGAAAGGGCGAAACTCCAGTCAACATCACATAACAAACAACGCCCAATGACCTAACACGTAAACAGTCGGGTAAATACAATTACAAACTAGAAAGTTGACTTTCCTGTGTATGCATTTGCAGTTTAAACATATTGCATGCAACTAGTTTATTTTATTGTTTCTTGTACAGATTGTCATTTTTGACTTACTTTTTTAAATCTGTGTATTGTTGATGTTTGCTATTGTTTTAACTTACTTGCAGTATGCCCTGCCAATCATGCACATCTACTAAACCACTCTTTTTTTTAAAAAAAAGTATAGTCTTAAATACACAATAAATATTTACCAGATATCTGTTGATGTGCTTATTGGTTCGAAGTTCAATACCTCTGGGGCTGTAAGTCAATAATATATTGTTGGTCTCAAGGAAGTTACGTTCAACACGTTTAATTCGTGACAGTAAAACTTCTCACAGATTAATTTAAAAATAATGACACCAAGTGATTCACAGTACAGGATGTTGGTCAAACACCTACACATTTTCTGCTTCACACATTACACTAATAGTTGCCTTAAATCACATTCCACCCACACTAAACACCAAATAAAAACATGATTACCTACCTACATAATCAGGAGTTCCCAAGATTTCACGAATTTCTAAATTTTCAGACAGGTGTTTTGACAATCCAAAATCTACCAATTTAATATCTCCATCCTTTTCATCGGTCAAAAGAATGTTTTGTGGCTAAATATTGTTGTAGAATCACAATTATAGTTCATTATGTCATCAAAAGGTTAATGTCAAATAAACACTCTTACTTTTAAGTCCAGATGGACAATGTTTCTGTCATGCAAAAAATCAACAGCTTCTAAAATTTGCCTAAACAATTGGCGAACTTTTGTTTCTGAAAATGCATCCTTAAGTCCAACGCAGTAGTCAAAAATTTCTCCTCCAGCCGCACTAAACAAAATAATTATAAGGGCCCATCACACTTTGTGTTTTTAACCTTAATGTATTTCTTACTATTCAAGAATTAGAACAAATTCAGTTGAAGATTCGTAGATTTGATACAAATCAATAAGATGTGGATGACTGGAACTTAGTTCAAGAACAGCTATTTCATGCAGTATGTCTTGTGTACAATCACGGCAATGTCTTCTTTTGCGAATGCATTTGGCAGCAAATCTTTTACCAGTAGATTTTTCTACACACTTCTTTACAATTGCGAATTTTCCCCTTAAAAAAACATGTTACCACAAATACATTTAAACAATTAATTTTTTCTAATTTACATTTAATAATTTATGGAAGAATAATTTGTATTAGTAAAATTGTGCTACAAATTTCATTTATATATATATTTTTTTTTTAAAACAAACCAATCGTTCGCAAATTAGAAAGGTGGTTTTCTTTCAAATTATCAATTTATTTCTTGTACCCTGTATTTAATGATTTACCACATACATCATTTGGCAAACTTTATGTGTGTTACTTAATTTCAACTGGGTCCTTATCTTTACCACACATTTAACAAACAAATTGATTATGCAAGCAGAAACAAGCAATCTCCAATGACGGCTTGCCTTTTTTAAAAACAGTCAAATCTTCTAAAAATCCAAATGCGTTGCTGACAAAAAATGGTTTCTTTTTTATATATAGTCAATTGGGGCAAAAAAATAAACTTGTTCCCAAACTAACATTTCAGACCTAATGGCTCATGAACATAAAACAAATATGTGGGGTATAGGATTATTCCCATAAAATGGTAAAACACTTTGCAACAACAAAATTTCAGCTCTTCCGGCAGTTTTTTTATTCTAATATGCCAACGTTTCGATGTCCCATACGAAACACCTTCATTAGGGTAATGACATAAATTGTCATTTATGTATAAAGCGAAAAGGGCGGCGCAACACACACAAAAAAGGGGCGGTGATAAATAACGCAGTGCGCACCAATGGTCGAGTAATAACACCTAGCTCAATGGTGCAAAAGCGACCGATAAGTTATTGGCATTAGACTGTGTGTTTTACGTTCATCGTGTTGGTGTGGGAATGTATGTTCCGCGACTCCAGGAAACCTCGCTTGTGAAGTCGGTTTCTCTCGCTAACAACTGGGCGGCAGAAAAGTTTATGGTGTGATTGGGACAGTAGCATGTTGTGCTAATGCCGACTTTTTGGCATCTTTCTTGGCTACATCCCTTTCATGTTCTTTACGGCGCGTATTGAAAGACCTTCCCGTCGCATACACCACACCCTTTGCCGCGTTTGTATCAATGGGATCTTTGGGGTGCGACAGCATCTGGCGTAGGGTGTTGACTGGTTATATCCCTACCAAGACCCCCAAATCGATTAACATGCGACGGATTATGTCTGTTAACTTGGGAATGTACGGCAAGGTAACAAAAGCACGCTCTTTGGACTGACTCTTTTTCCGAGCACCCGTGGTTTTTCGGTCGCGGAAGATCCAGTTGGGGTAGCCATTTAATCGCAGGGCCTGGTGTACCCTTCGTAATTCGGTTTGGAGCATTCAGACAACATGCTACTGTCCTCAATCATACCATAAACTTTTCTGCCGCCCAGGTGTTAGCGAGAGAAACCGACTTTCACAAGCGAGGTTTCCTGGAGTCGTGGAACATACATTCCCATACCAACACGATGAACGTTAAAACGGACATTCTTATGCCGATAACTTATTGGTCGCTTTTGCACCATTGAGCTAGGTGTTATCACTCGACCATTGGTACGCACTGCATTTTTTACCACCGTCCCTTTTTTGTGTGTGTGTTCCACCGCCCTTTTCGCTTTATAAATACTTGTGTTTGCAATTTATGTCATTGCCCTGATGAAGGTGTTTCGTATGGGTCATCGAAACGTTGGCATATTAGAATAAAAAAAACTGCCGGAAGAGCTGAAATTTTGTTGATACATTATGCCTGGCAGCAACAGTATATTCACTTTGCAACAAGCTAACCAACAAAGTATGACATTTTTAAGTCATGTACTTTTATTATGTATGGTCACTTTATTTATTTGTTGTTTTGAAAGCCTGTGGGCAAACTGTTGGGTCAACCGAGATATAAATTTGCATACACCGCCTTAATTTATATCTATCACATGCATAATTTTAAAAAACGTACAGTTTCTCTTTGGACAATTGTTCAAGAAAAACTCAACCACACCAAATTGTTGTTCTTTCATAGGAAGTTAATTATGTACCATAATATTAGTTCGTAAAAAATACTGACCTTCCAATTGTGTCCTCAACTGTGAAAAAATTTTGCCATGGTACCTTGAATACTTCACCTCTGATTTCATCTACACTTCCCAGTCGATCAGGAGATAAAAGGGCTTTGCTCATGATAAATCATGTAGAAAAATGTCTACATATCATAATTCATAAGTTTGTGGCCAAACTATGCTATATTTACAAATCATTCTTGATGGAACCAAGGTGTTAGCTAAAAATATGTGAAAACAGTTTTGATCTAAGTGAAAACAAACCTTTCACATTCTTACATGTATTAACTTAACTTTCACAGTCAACCCAAAAAACAGAGAAATGTACATTCAAGCAGAGGCCCCTTTCTTTACAATTTAGACTTGTAAACTGTCAAACCAGGGTAAGCACTAAGCATACAAGGTCTGGCGGATGCTTCCATCCCAATCTTACATTGTTTACCAAATATGGTACTTCCATGCTTGAATTGAAATTCATGGGGTTAACTTTTAAAGTTGTAAATAGTCAAATAGAATATAACTCATAGACTTTCGCTTTTACTGACACATTTTTAACTTCAAAAATTCAAAAATTAGCTTGACTCATTGCGTCTAGCCGTCTACTGCTCTACTCTTCTCCACTCCGTGTTGTTGCCATAAAACATGGGTTAGGTACCATTACCACAAATATTACAGGAATAATACCGGTAGAGCTACTCAAGGTATGTATAAAACTTTGTTTTATGATGACTTCGGAGTCCGGAGCTAGAACTACAACTAACACAGGTCAGGTTTACCAAACATCACAGGTTTACCAATTTTTCCGGTAGGTGGCGCAACGACGCATTGGCGTTTGCATTGCAATAGTCGACGTACATTTTCGCTTGTTGTGCTCGCATTATCATTCATTGCTCTGAAGAAGCCCTACCGTTCTAGTAGGCGAAACGTCAGAAAAAATACAAGTTCTCGAAACAACAATTAGTATTTTGTTTAGCATTACACCAGTTAAGCGAAAAAAATTGTTAAATGCCGATACGGTGTCACCATAGATCGAAAACTTAGTACTTATTAAGTTATCTATGGTGGTACGGTTAATTTAATATGTACCGTACCCTAGGTTGCCATCGCCATACGTCAGGATTTCCCCCTGACATGTCAGGGGATTTAGTGTTTAAATGTGCATCAGGGAGAAATGGTAAAATGTAGGACTTGAAAGTAGTGATGCACCGAAGTTTCGGTTGGCCGAAACATTTCGGCCGAATACGCTGTTTTTCGATGTTTCGGTTTCGGTCCGAACTTTTTTAAAAATTCGGCCGAAACCGAACTTTTTGATTGCATGGAATTAATGCCTAAACTATCATTTTCGCCAATACAAAACGTCCTAAATTAACTAATTTTTGTGTCTACAAAATACGAGTCACGTTGTCTGCAAAATATTACAAGTTTAGTAAAGCTTACGCATTGAGAAACTGATTTTGATTTGTCATAAATCAATTTACTCGCATCAACGACACAAGGTTCAGTTGAAAGTATCCATAGAAACGAGGATTTTAGGTTCGGCCTGATTATTTTCGGTTTCGGCCCGAACTTTTTTAGGCGGGTTCGGTGCATCACTACTTGAAAGTCCGGAATTTAAGAAAAAATATACATATATTATGAAACTAATGTAACAACGGAGAAAGTTTCTGGTAGTTAGCTACAAGTGTGCGTGCGAGCGTATCAATACCTGTTTGTTACTAACAATACGCGTTAAATACAGAAATAAAAAAGCGTCTGAAGAAAAGCATTCAATGCTACGAGGGAACGTGGGAAGTTTTCATTGTTTTCACTGCTGACGAAAATGGGTATTGTGCATTTAACTAACTAAAAACAAAAAGTCCAATGACGTGAGACATAAAAACTGGTCCGAATGACTCTTAGAGTGGTAGTGGTAGGTGACCCCTGATATATGTAGGCCTACTTATTGTTTTAAGCAGATGCGGCCCATTTATCAAAGTTGTGCGGCCCGCAGAGACACTTTTTGGTTTCAAATGTACTGGCAAAGGAGTCCAATTATTATATTTTCTGAGCAGATTAGTGCTCCAGGTGCTATTTTTCTGCGACCAGACAATATGCTGCTAGAATCAAATGCGAATTTTACTTGCTTAACTTCGATGCCACATTTCTTGCTCATTTCCCTGGCCAGCTTGGACTGATTCGGCCCTTTCTTCGCGGCATCAATAATGATCTCCTCCTTCTCCTTTAACGTAATGTCGTTTCGCTTGCACTTTTCAGTTGACATTACTGTAGAATCTCAATCTGAAACTACTGTAGGCTACTGTACTGTACTGTACTGTACTGTACCAGTGTACCTTATGCCAGGGGTGTCAAACTCGCGGCCCACAAAGCCATCCAGTGCGGCCCACGAACACTCAACAACAATTGTATTATTTTGTCAGATATTTTTGCGGCCGTGAACAAATATAGGTACTGGCGGCCCAGTCTGCTGAGTATGGCAGCTGCACGCGCGATTTAGTTTCGAAAAAAAAAAATTTGCACGCGGAAATTTCGCATCAAAGGCATTAATTGTCCTGTCTTAAACTCTATCGCTTGCTTTGCGCCTGTTGAAATTGGTCTTGCACGCGAATTTACGGGCCGTGCACGCGCGCACGCGGGACATATAGGTCCTGCACGCGTGAGATCTCGTCTGGAACTGCCATGTTCTGCAGACTGGCTGACAGTTCCCGACGAGATTGCCATGTTCTGCAGACTGGTATATTAAATTTTTCTTGGCGGCCGTGACGCAATTAAAACTATTTTGCCAAAAAATTTAATTTTTAAACTCCTCTTTTGTGGGACTGAAACAGATTTTGTGGGACTGGAACAGATTTTGTGGGATTGGAAAGAGTATTACAGCCTAGTAGCCATATGCGTCAGACATTTTGTAGGCCTTTTGTGTGAAAACAATGCAAAAAACGGGAACCATAAGCGTCACAATATAGATTATGACGTAACAAACAATTAAAACTGATCTTCACACTGTGCACCGTATTAAAAGGCGTACTAGGCAGGGCCCTCGAGAGCGAAAAAATATGCTGGTGCAAGTAAATTTTTGGGGGCCCCCTTGAACACTATAGTCATGTCTAGAATAGTAACGTCAAACCTTAAGAGTTTTGAAAACCTAAAATTGCTATATTTTGTACTGAATACGCCAGCTAGAGCAATAAACGTATTTGTTGACCTTTATGCCACATTACTACCGTATTTACTCGACTGTAAGCCGCGGCTTATATTTTTTTTTACCTGCCGTTTGTGCGGCTTATAATCGGAGGCGGCTTACAATCGGGGGCGGCTTACATTTTATGTTTATACCGATATTATTTCTACACTTCAACTTTTTAACTTAATTGGGGTTCAAAACTTGTATTCATGTTCAGATTATACGTCGAAATACGTTCTGTTGGGTACGTGGATAAACGCAACTAACAGATATGGGCAAATGGTTATACTATGTAACAACATAAAGATGTATTATGAAACAATAGTATCTAAAATTCCAGCGTGCGGCTTACAATCGAGGGCGGCTTGCATTATTTTTTAACGCCTCAACATGCGGCTTACAATCGAGTAAATACGGTATTTGATTAGTTCTAGGGCAGCGGTTTTCAAACAAGAGCCAATGGTCCCATAGTGGTACAAAAAGCAAATTTCGTAGGACTACCAAGAGTCCTAGATTCTACAATCTTACATGAGTTGCAAACGAACAATTGATTGCGCATAATCGAAAATCTTAAACTCGTCTGTGATGTCATAAGAGGCCAGGTCCGGCCCGCGACCGTATTTTTTGGTTTGCCAAATCGTACTTATAAGTTATAACTGGTAGAGCTACTAACACGATACGTCTACCGTTATAACTATGCAACATTCAAAAATTAATTTACTTTCTGCGAAAGTTTTCCCGCAACGACATGTGGAATTAATTTTAACTGGTCGCATAGGATTGCAACATACAAAAATGATCCTAGGCCAGTGTGTCACATCAGGGGTCTATAAATATTTAGCAACAAAACGTTTAAATTAGTTTATCATCCCCGGGATACATGGGCAAAATGTTTTATAGCATTTAACATAAATATATACTGTCCGGTAACGAATTTTACCGCGGTTTCCGACCACTGGTGTAAGGAATAAATAAATAATTAGAACACCAAACTAAACGAAAATATATAAATAAATGAACAATACAAAAAACTATGCATGGGCAGGAACTTGACCGAATGGTCTGGCGCGCCTGACCCATATACAGACATAAAAAACCCTGATCGGGATTCGTCCCCGGGAGGTTCCTGGGTTCGAACCCCGTGAAAAAAAAAAAAAAAAAAAAAAAAAAAACTATGCATGGCATAAAGATTGATTGACAGCCGGTGATTTATTGCAAAGCTTGGTTGAAGGACGCTTCAATCTTAAGAATCCCTGTAACAATACAGACAAACAGCAGCAGTTGACCAGTTCCGCGATACATACAATATTTACCCAGAAGCTCAAGACTATGTTACAAAACAATATGCTGTGTCTGGTGAAAATAAGTGTGTGTCGGTAATAATCGAAGTGAAAATAAACACAGCAATCTTCCACGTGAGTTGTTTAGTGTTATAGCTTGTGCACTACTAATCCCATGCAGTAAAATGTGAAAAGACATGCGGCGGATAAACCTTAACGTTAAAATAGTCGACGTAAGTGCGATAAAAAAAACGAACAACCACAAACATGCAATCGGAGTTACGTCTGTCCCGTTGGTAACAATATCGCGGCTTATTAATTGTGTACTTGTGGGGTATTTGGCTTTTTTCTTTACATAAAGAGCAGTAAATAGTGAAAATGTTTATGGTGACGTGAGCCATGACTACAATTTTAGAGGTTCGCTGCAGATCAAAAAGTCGAACTCTTAGAGTGACATTCGATAGCAAATGTTTCTGGTAGTGACACTTCTTACATGCGTTTGTAAAGGGGTCGCGTACTTTGTGTTAAAAATCCCCCAAAAGGGGTCGCAAAGTAACAAAAAAAGTTGAGAACCACTGTATTAGACCAAGAGATTGTAAGCGTTGCCACACAAATGAATAAGTGGTGAAAGGTAATGATAACGCAACGATGCGAACGGTAGAAAGTAGTAGCTAGTAGGCATCAAATAGTGGCAACTGGTTAGTGGGTAACAAAAATGAGTGTTAAAATGTGAGTTTGCACACAAAACTCCACACCAGACCACCTCACCGAAAAGTGCTTTCGATTACGATTTTTACATAGGTACATCACCTTTGAAACGCTACTATACCTAAAGCATACGTGTTACTTGGCACACAAATACAAAATTGGTACAAAAATGCGTTTTATAAATGTAGGCTATGGCCAAACTCATTTTTTATGATCGATTCATTTGTAAGGGTGACACTAAAACGCTGAATGGGCGGGACGTCGCGGAAACCGTTAAATATCGGGTAAATTGCTGACGGTTAGTGCTATTGGGGTTGGGTTGAGGTTTTATAAAAGTATGTGAATCAAAAAATGTCCCTGCCTAAAACTTATTCAGCTGTTTCCTGACATTCAGCAAAAATGCTTGGGCGGGAAGTCTCCCTCGGCCGCTGAATGTTTCGCTCGGTCGCGGAAGGTATCCGGGGGAATTATTTTTAATGATTTTCTATTATAAAACCTTATCCCAACCTTAATAGCACTAACCGTCAGCAATTTAACCCGATATTCAGCGGTTTTCACGACGTCCTGCCATCTCCCGCCCATTCAGCGTTTTAGTGTCACCTATTTGTAAGCATTCAGGCATTGTGTGCCCACCAAGGATAACAACAAACAACTAGTATTTAGCTTTAAGGGTTTTGTCAATTTTTATGTGTGCAACGACCGAAGCAATTGAGTAGGCAGTGGGGCCAATGATAGCGATTTCTACTAAATCGCAACCTCAGCGAATCGGAGATGTATGCGCAAACAAGTAGATTTGTTTTTTTGATCGTGCCGCAAACTCATGCTGCTGTAAAAAGCGCAGTTGCTTCTACTAAACAGATAATATATGGTGAAAGAATTACTTAAAATAATAGCTCGGGGCGTTTCGACCAAAAAACAGATTTATAAATTTGTCCCAAAATCAACACACAACCTAATTGACCAAGCCTGTAGTTTTACAATACAAAATTTTCTGATTTAGTGGGTTCTCCAAAGTACGATCCCTGGGCCGTATGCAGCCAACCAAAGCCCTTTCACGGCCCTCGATTTCTTGCTTTTAAAAACTGCATTTGACTTGGACAACAACCACCGGCCGCGGCATGATGCTGGTCCGTAAGAACTTCGAGTGGTATGCTTTTTCATGGTAAATGCTTTGATTATAAGCTGTGACAAATTTTCATTGCTGAACAATTGTTTTTGAACACTGATCCACAACAAACCTACTAACCAGTTGTATTAGCATATTCCCGTATCTTGAATGACGTGCATGAACTGCAATGCAACCCTACTTCGGCTGAAATAGCGTAAAATTTAAACTCTTTTCTGAAAAGCGATTGTGAACTATTTATAGAGCAAGGACGCATGGCAAATTGAAAACCGAATAACCGCTATCGTCTGCGATCACAATTTTTCCAATATATGGCAAGCAGTCACACGTTTGTTTACTTAATTTTATTAACACTTGGAAAGCAAGATATAAATTTGTCATATGTATGTAGTGATGCAATGAACCTTTAGTTTTCTTAAAACAATCTCTTTGAACTTTTTTAACTTCTTTTAATACTATTCTTGATGACTTTTGACACCACATTGTCTTGTACCAATCTTTTTGATATCTGTTTCAGTGCATCACTGCTAATAAATGTTGCATAGATATCAACAATGTCACAACAGAAACTGAAATTATATAATGATGACATACGGTTGCCAGAGTTAGTTGGAATTTAACAAACAAACCACAATAATACCTCTCAGAGGTTTAGACTTTAATGCATATCTGTAAGTTTATCGAAGCAGCCTGCTGCCAAAAATTCATTATCAAGGTTGTCAAACATAAAGTCTTTGAGGAAATGTTTTTAGAAAAAACTAACTAGCTAATGTATATGTTACGGAAGGACAGTAAGCAAGGTAATTAAAATACAAGCCAACATTAAGTAACACTAATTGGCAGATAAAGAAAACATTTGTTGTCAAAATGTTCATCATCAAAGCTAAATACGGTAACAAATTTAACTTCAGGTATGATTAATCCACATGTTAGCATTAGACATTTTGAGAAACACAAGCAAGTTTTTAATTGATAATTAAAGAAACTTCAGTTAGGCACTTTTGGTGTTTGTGAATATACTTATATCTGTAAATGCCATTGTGGGGATACAACAATGTATTCTTCTAATTTCTGCCAGCAGTTAAACAAATAAACACCCAAAGCATGCTCAACATGTTCAGGTCAAACAAATTATAAATCAACCACACCATGAGAACCATTTTGGTCTGAAACATAAAATCATCTACATTTCACAAACATTAGGACATGTATCGGCATTGCACATGAGTGACTAGTTCAATAATTATGACAGTTTTTTTTCTGTTTGTACCTTAATTGAAAACAAGTTTTAAACAACATGCAACGCTTTTTATCCCATCCAGGAACACTATTCATTTACAGAAGCAGGAACTTTGTTCAAAAGGTAACATTTAAAAAAAATCAGCTACATACCTACAGTCTTCACGAAAAACAAATAAATATTATAACAACACAGGTTTGGCTTAAGTAAAAACTACATCACCAAATTGAATAAAATTCACCCAGCGATTATTATGGGAATATGGTTGGTTTATACAGATAAAGCCATTTTGATTTTCCTTACAGGTACAAGTAAGGTTAGTAGGATATCACAAATGCTTCTGCTTTATCCTTATGGGATGCCTTTAGTTTAAATTGTCTGTTTCTTCTGATGGCCATATCTGCCATGGCTGCCAGGAGCTAGATTCCAAAGTTGAACATCTACTCTATAAATTTAATAATGATTGAAGCTTTTGTTTAAAATTGTAATTTTAACTTCATGAGTAGAAAACTTACTGCACTTTCAGCATTGTTGTTTCCACCGTAGGATTTGCTTTGAAAGGTATACAAATTAATGTGAGTAAAGTAATGTTACATGACTATCTACTCACTTGGGCATTACATGTTGAACTAAGTCGGGAGTAGAAAATAAGTTGAAAGAACTTTCTTCTTGTTTTGATTGATCATCAGCTTGAGACCAAACTCTATAACAACAGACACAGGCTTGTATATAATTATCACAACATCAAACAAATATTTAAAAATCTTTAGTGTGCAATTTAGTACCTGTGTGAATCACTAAAACAATTTGCATCTTTTAGGTCATCTGATTTTCTTTGCAAGGCATTTTTAATGTCAGTCACATACTGTACATAATCTGATTCATCTGCGAACAAGTATTACAAGTTGAATAAAAGCACACAAAGACAGTTGAAAAAAAGGACATTATTAACAATATAACCATTATGATTATTGTATTGAGCTCACTATTCACACACACCATTTTGGCATACTTCCAATGTTTTGCTGGATGTAGGTGCACTATGCACGGTTTTATTAAATCTAAGCACAAAAATCAGAGCCAGTACGACCTGCTGATGACAAAAGTAAATGTCGAAACGTAGTAATGTTTTATACACAAATACTGGTTCTAATTTCCTTGCTCAGATTATGGGAAACCTAATTATTAATGAGTTCATTTTATGGCGAAATGAAAATGTCAAGCTTTAGCAAAAGTATGACAAACTGTTTTTGCAATACCCATGGGCTGACCTGAAGTAACCTCATAAGGCACTTCTAACATGGTTTTGGTGACACATAGATTTTTTTTAACAACAACCATATGACACATCAGCTTACTTTTGTTAGAAAATATACTGCCACACTTGATTGACTACTTTACATAGCAGCAGGGTAGCAATCCTAACTACAAGTGAAGCTATTGTATAATCCTTCATAGTATTATAACACACTAACATAGATATTATCAATTGCAGCTTGATTTCAACGACAACATTATTGTCACATGTTTGTATGTACAGCAGTGTTTTTTACTGCGCCCGTGTAAACCTATTAAACACTTCCAACGAATACCAGTGATCTGTAGTAACCTCTCACTGGGCAGACGCCAAACGAATGTTTAATGACCTTTTGACACTGTTTTCAAGCATGCAGTCATAAATGTTCCACAATACAATTTCGCTTAATTTATACATGACTTAAGTATTGATTCTTAAATCGATTTGTCAAAAATAAAGAAGCTCTGTTGATGACGAAAAGTTCTTAACTGTGTTTGTAATATCTACAAGTTGACCTTTAGTGACGCGTGGCCATGTGGCGGGCAAGCTGACAACAAGAATTTAAAGACCATTTATCGCAGCTTTCAAAAAAGTCAAGTTTATTTTTTCATCTTTATGTTGTTCAACAATGTTTTGCTTGACATATACAAAACTGAAGCACTTTTATCAAATTTAAATCACGTCTTAGGTGTGAAACCTATGCCAAAACTGAAAATGCGAGAGATAACTTAATGAAACGACATAGCATTGCTGCAAAAAAACAGCTGATGTCTAATCCCGAAAAGACTGTCTAATAAAACATCTGCTTGGCATCAAGCTGAGTCCTCCCGCTCTGCATAAAACCGCCTCAATCGTAAACCAGTGAATTACTCCCTTGGGACTTCTATCTGACTGACAGTGTACATATATTATAGGCTGTAAAGGTAACCATTTGACCGATGAAGGCAAAATTTTAAATACTAATCGAGGAACCTACTGCAAACATTTGTTCAAAAATGCAGTGCATTTGGGCTTGTATTTCTGTCCTACAACTAAAACAGATCATTTCGGAGTTTAAGGGGTGAAAATGGGTGAATCCAATAAAAAGTTAAAAAAGATTAGAATACTTAACATAGCACCAGCCAACAAAGTACGAAACTCCTACTAGATTATGTACTTCAGTCAGTACAACCAGAAATAAGTTTTTGGGTCTTGTGGATGAACTGCTGGGTAATTCAGGGTGAAACTTTAGTAGGTTTAAATTTGGATCAAAAACTAACATCTGTGTAAATTGGAATAAATTTGAAGCACTCTTTCTTGACCAAACACATTTAACAAACCAGCGTTAGACAGAAAAAAATAACGACAAAATCACTATGTGTCCCATTCAGGGAAGGGGACCCATAAATAATAATGACAAAACCAATTTATAACCAATTGGAAGAGTGTAGTCTGCAACAATCTGGCTCTTCAAATTTGGCCAAGTATTGCTTCCTTTAGTTTCATCTGAGGATACCCCTCTTCGCCTTGCGGTAACAGGGCTTCCAATTGGCCCTAAAATTAACATTGCAATACAAAAATTTAATGGCACAAATTTTGTAATTCACAATTTCTTACCAAGGTTGTCAATTTTAGGATTTATAATATCACCACCATCATGCAATTCCTGGGATCCCTTTAAAATTCCTTGGGATTGTGCAAATGAGGTTGCCATAGAATGATTTGCTAAATGATCTCCAAACCTATTGCGACCATTGTTCACTTCTTGGGAATAGTGAACTTCCTGTAGATGATCTTGACCACCATCAGTCATAATCATATTTGAATTCAATGATCCACTTCTATCAACAGCATGCGACAACACAGAATTTTGACGGGGCAGTTTTTTATTGTCAACAATTTGTCTTTCAACACCTGCTTGAAATATGCGATTGGGTTGAAAAACATTGGGGCCATGGATGGATGAAACATGGGCATCAGTTGTGTTAAAATCTTGGGTTGTGCCTCCCTTAATTACCAGTTTTTGGTGTATCAGTTGCTGCTGTTGAAATTGTTGCTGTTGAACTGCCTTTAGGCCTTGTAGAGCTGCCAAGTCAGTAGCTGACTGTGACTTTAGCAAAGTTTGAGCAAGATTGTCTGATGCTGTTGTAATGACTCCCGGATGAGGATTTCGAACAAATGTTACTGGGGAAGGAGATCTTGTCAACTGGCACTGTCTCAAGTTTTGCAGGTGAGATTGAATATACATTGACCGTTGCAACACTCCAGTATCTGCCGGCAGACACTGGGAAACTACAGTTTGATAGGCCTGTTGCTGAAAGTTTGCCAAACCAGGTTGCAAAAAAATTGTGTTGTTTGGATTTGGATTTTGCTGCAAGTAACTACTTCCTGTAAGCGCAGCAGCATTTCCCAATTGCGGATTTCGAACAAGAATAACAGGCTTTGGTACATGCATCCTTGTGTTTTTATCAAAGGCAGAAAATGAAGCAGACTTAGGTCCAGACTGTCGTTGACTATAACTTCTCCTCGAATTTGGTGAACTGTTTGACTGTGATGTTGAAGGAAGTGAGTTAGACTTTGAGTTGTGGGAAGCGCTGCGTGTTACTTTAACTTGTTGATGAGTTTGTTTGTTGCTTATTGATTTGATCTCATCAACTTGGTCAGCATGTTTTTCCTAAACAATTTACAAATTTATTATCTTGCATTCTATTGTAGTGTGTGAAAAAATCACCTGTTTTTTTGATGGTGATAAATCAAGGTTGGCAGGTAAAGATGACTGTTTTTCCTCTGGTGATACCGCAACTGATGAAGTTTTCTGTAACATGTGCTTGTGTAAAAATATTTCTTCAGGCAACAAAATGAATAATAATTCTTGTAATATTTGTACAACATATCAATGTATTGTTTTTATCGCTACATTCGGCTTCTCAACACGACTAGTTGCATTGTTGGGCTGCTAACAGCAACCAGAAAGTTGGCTCTTCTGTTTGTTGCCAATTTATAAGTACTACATCACATTTACGTTATATTTTGTTAAACTTGCATTTATCAGAATTATTGTCATGCAAATTAACAAACAATATTATAATGGAGCATTTTTTTATATTCGCAAAAACAAGTTTATAAAAAGGATATCAAACTTTGAAAGAATATGTTTTAAAACATCATTTTACATCACCAACCATTATAAACCATATAATAACGCTGTTAGTCCCTAAACTGGTCAAATTACTATGAAATATCCATTCATGTACTGGATGTACACATAAAACCCAATATACATGTCTTTTCATGTTAGGGTCTGGTGGTACCACTTAGGCCAGTGTTTCTTAACCTTTTTTGCGCTCGTACCCTTTGAGCTTTCATAAAATTTTCTCGTACCACCTGTCTACAATGGCCAACGGAAGTAATAAAATTGTAATAATAGGAATTAAGCCTAGTGTATTTATAACTTGGGTGTTGAATGCATGCATGAAAACAGTATTCTAAGTAGGACAAAACTAGCCCGTTCTAAACATATAACAAAGTACCTTGTTGCGCATTCTTCACAAATATGCCTAAATAGCATATAATTTCACCCTGCATGTCGTACCCCCTGCTTTGATGCTTTGTACCCCCAAGGGGTACACGTACCCCTGGTTAAGAACCAATGACTTAGGCAGTCATGTGACTTTTATTTTGATGTTTCTGTACAATTCCCTTAAATATAAATCATGTCACAGAACATGTTTTGTAAAATTTTGAAGTTAAAAAGTTGGAACATGTTTTTTAATAAAAGTTTGAGTATCAATACCATTAAAATCATTTGATATTGCAGTACTACACTTTAAAGCATGAATGCAGTTGTTAAATTAAAAACGTCTGTTGGATGTTAAATAATAACAGAGAGGCATATTTAAAAATTAGGTCTTCCCTGTTGTTTGGGTTATCTAATTGTTGATTGTGGTGTTGCTGTGCAAATTTCTACCTTTATTTAACTACTGAAGTAATTAAACTGATTTTTCATTTGTCCAATTTTAATTCATGAGCAAGTCACATATATTTAAATGGTTTTATTGTTTCAATGTACATAAAATTGTTTGCTGACAAATCTTTAATCATTGTTGTGCAATACTGAGAATCATTTGTTAGGTTTGAGTAATTGCAAACAGTTTAACAGTTGGCAACAATTCCATCTCTTTGTAATCAACTTTAACACATTCATGACCTTGCAGAACTTAACAAATGAATCACATTTGAGAAAGGCACTTTTTACTGTTGTAGATTGTAGTAGAATATTCCGAAAATTTGTTTTTGCTAAACTCACTTATTCATTTTTGTCAATTGGAAAGTGGACAATAAACAGAACTGATGACACCATCTGCTTGCCTCAGTGATGATGAGCAATATATATAGTTATACTTGCCACTAGTGCATTTTTTATGTTAAACAACAAATGCTTTGCCTTTGAAAAACTCAACTGTCATGTGACAAATTATTTCAAAATAATGAGATATACAACCTTTCACCAAACTTAAGATGTTTACTTAAAGCACATATTACTAGGCACTAAAGTAACTAATCAATAACACATCCATTCATGGAAACAGAAAATGCTTCCAAATACTTTCTGTTCACCAACCAACAAAGTATGAAACCCCTGTATGATGTGCAGTGTATTAGTATAGTCATATTAGCAACTGCTAAATCCACCAGCCTCAAATTTATTGGGATCAATTTGAAATACGTGTGAGTCACTTCAATTCTAGTCCAGCCTTTGCATAAATTTGAACCACTCTTTCAAGGTCAGCTTATCGAACAAATCTTTTTTATGCACCTAAAACAGGGGTCCGCAAATAGTGGGCCACAACCCAAATTTGGGTCGCGAGACCTTCCGGTCTGGGTCGCAAAATATTTTAAATTTTCCATGATTAAAAGCATCGCATCTATAGTATTAATGAACATTCTGCTTTTTCAACCTAATTATTTTTGCATTGTTACATATGAATACGTAACTGTTACATACAGTCTATGTAACAATGCAATAAGTTAAGCGTACCTGCGCAAGCAGTCATGCTTTTCTGTTACCATTTTGCTGAATAAATACGTTCGTTTACCTACTGTTTTATGTGCTGAGTTTCGCTTTATTTTGTGCAAGAAAATAACAACTGACAAAAGCATAATAGCAGTCTAAGTATTGATATCTAGTTGCTTAGTATTTTCCACAAACTTACATGCTAACAAAATGCTTGGGTCGCAATAATTTAGAGAAATTTTTTTAGGGTCGCGCCAAAAGTATTTGCGGGCCCCTGACCTAAAACATTGGGTGACAATATTGTTGCCTACACAATACTGCTGCTTATACAGAAAAACATTTAATTTGTACAAAACAAAAGGTTTATCCATATCTATTAGAGATGGGCATAGCCAAGCCAGAACCAGAGTACATGGTACCGAGCATGGCTTTTTTAGATGCTCGGTGTTCGGCTGAGCAGCTGCACAAACTGACCTGAACATTAAAATTATATGTTCATGACCTGCTAACATACAAAACAAATGTTGTGAAAGGGTATCCATGACAAAAATTGACTGTTTTATTAAATGCGTTATTAGGCAGAAAAACGCGTACTAAAGCTTAATACACCATTGGGTGATGTAAAGACAAAACTAGCGTGAAATAGGGAATGTTTGTGATGTCACAATGCACCTAGAGTGTTCGGCCGAGCACTGAGCAGTAATGTGAGATGCTCAGTGCTCGACTAAACAGAGCATTTGCTGTTTCGGTTCATCCCTGATATCTATCATTTCATGCCAAACATGCAGAAGCAATTAAGGAGAAAAATAAAGTCACCTTTTAGATAATACATAGGTTAAACTAGAAGGGTGGCTTAGCACATTTTGTTGTTGCATTTACACTATAACCTATTTTAAAACATTAATATATTTACTATGCTTATTTTGTATTGGATCCCATATTAGCCATCGTCTTTTATAACCTTAGTCGTTTATGCAGGCAGAAACTCATGGGTCCCCACACATGCAAAGTTGAAAATAATGCAATTCATGAGATAACCATGAGAAAGTCGGGTGTTGTAAGGTAAAACACAGTGATTGGCACTGGGCTTAAATAATAATACTAGGTAGAATACAAACTATAAAATTAGATTCACCCCAGATATTGTTTGAAGTATGTCCTATTTATCGTTTAAAAAGCTGACCCATTTTAGGGGGCTAGTAGGGTAACTAATTGGGTTCGACACACAAACTGAAAAATACATAAAAAACCACAATGACTCAATCAGTAGTACTGCAAAATTTCAGCCCAATCCGCCAATGTTTAAAATTTCAACCACTAGAGGTGTTTTGAGCAACAATCGTTAATGTTGCTGACGTCATAGGGCTGTTGACAAGCCCCTAACTGCCATGGTGCAAAAACGTCCACCAAGCAACCTACCAACGAGCAACATACAACTAGTTGCCCTTGTAACACTATTGCGCCACAGAAATCTTTCGTTTGAGGTGCCCAGTAACATACAAATACATTTTACACTTCAGGGGCTTGTGGGGTAAATGTTAGGACTACAGGGTTGAACACAACAATCGACACCTATAAATGGTATAATATACAAGCTATCCAAATTTCAGCCAATTCTGACACTGTTTAAAAACTCACCCATTTTAGGGGGCTAGCGGGGTAAATACTGGGGTTATCAACAAAAACAAAGTGGGATGCACATCTACATGAATATATCTACCATCTGTGTAAATTTCACCCAAATCCATCAAACATTTGATGGAAAAACGAGTCGGACAAACTTTGGGTCAAAAACACCCATTTTATGAGGCTAGCGGGGTAAATACTGGGGTTATCAACAAAAACAAAGTGAGATGCACATCTACATAACTATATCTACCATCTGTGTAAATTTCAGCCAAATCCATCAAACATTTGATGAAAAAACGAGTCGGACAAACTTCGGGGAAAAAATACCCATTTTAGGGGGCTAGCGGGGTAAATACTAGGGTTATAAACAAAAACAAAGTGGGATGCACATCTAAACTAGAATGGTGGCTTTCTGATATACTTCCATTTTATATATTCTATACGATATTTACCAATTTACTATACACATCATTTGATCTACACATTGTAAACAAAAACTAATGGGTCCCCACACGCGTGTTTGTGCGGATTTACGGTAAACAAATGTTGCGGTGATTTTTAAATTCTTGAGAACAAATTTTTAGAAAGCATTAACCCAACAATAACAAAATTTGTTTGTATTTTTTTGCACTATTATTGTCGTATAATTACAAAAACATTAAAAAAGAACGAAACAAATACTTTCAATTTAATCTCTTGCTTTGACCCAGATATTGTCGTCCAAGGTCGGGTTTCAAACACAATTTTTTTCTAGAAAGCTGTAACAGTTGTGTTACAGACAATTAAAAAGCGATTTGCTGCAAGTGTATACATAACTTTTCATTTAACTTTGTTTCGCAAAACGAGTTTTTCATTTAACTTTGTTTCGCAAAACGAGTACCATTGACCTGTGGTAACCTTTAGGGTGCACACACCAAACGACTGTTTGACCTTTTGACACCATTTTCAATAGCACGCCGTCCTTGGTGTTCAACAATACTGTTAAGCCTAATTTATACATGCCTTGAGTATTTGATTCAAAAAAAAAAAACACTACGTTATGGCCTAATAAAGTTCTGAACTGTGTTAGTAATACCTACTAATTGACCTTAAGTAACCCGTGGTCATGCAGCGGCCAACCTGACAACGAGCATTTAAAAAACTTTTATCTTGCAAAAAAGTCAAGTTTATTTTTTGATATTTAGTTTGTTTAACAAAGTTTTGCTTGACATATACGAAACCGAAGCACGCTTATTAGGTTTAAATCGTGTCATATGTGTGAAACCTTTGCCAAAACTGAAAATGTGAGTGATAACTTAATAAAACGACATAGCATTGCTGTGCAAAACAGCTGATTTCTAATCACCGAAACGACGTCTCGTAAAACGTCTGTCCGACGTCAAGCTGAGCCCTCCCGCTCTGCCCTATAATTCGTAAACGTACTCTCTTGGGACTTCTGCCTACAGTGTCTTTCTTGACCAAACGAGCGTTAGACACATTTACGTTTCGGGGGCCTGTGGGTGTGTCGCTGGGTCACTCGGGGTCAAACTTCTGGAAGATCAAGTTCAGATTAATAACTAACATATGTCCAAATTTGAATCAATTTGAACCACTCTTTCTTTACCAAACGAGCGCTTAAAAATTTTACGTTTTGGGGGTCTGTGGGTGAACCGCTGGGTCATTCGGGGTCAAATTTCACGGGGACCAAACTCGGATTAATAACTAACATATGTCCAAATTTGAATAAATTTGAAGCACTCTTTCTTTACCAAACGAGCGTTACAAACGAGCGCTTAAAAATTTTACGTTTTGGGGGTCTGTGGGTGAACCGCTGGGTCATTCGGGGTCAAATTTCACGGGGACCAAACTCGGATTAATAACTAACATCTGTCCAAATTTGAATAAATTTGAAGCACGCTTTCTTGACCAAACCAGCGTTACAAACCAGCGTTAGACAGAAAAAAGAAAAAAAGAAAAAAAAATTCAGGGAAGGGGACCCATAATAACTATATCTACCATCTGTAATAACTATATCACCATCAAATTTCAGCCAAATCCATCAAACATTTGATGGAAAAACGAGTCGGACAAACTTTGGGAAGAAAAAAACAAGAAAAAAAAAAAAAATTTGAGTAAAATCAATATGTGTCCCCTTCAGGGAAGGGGACCCATAATAAAACATATTAAAATTTATCATTCATTTGTGTGTACAGTGATTTTACCGTTTCATCAAACTTTTTGGTGTTCCGAATTTTAATCGATCCTGATAAAAGCTTAATAGCATCTTGTACAGCCTCTTCAGTATCAGATTTTTCTGTTTCAAAGAACACAAGTTTCAAAATAAAACCAGTGTGAAGAGTATTAAGGTGTAGTATGTTGATTACATTTTTTCCAAGGCCAACACTCACCTTCAAATTGGTCTTTTGCAGCTTTCAGTGAACTTAAGTTGGGAACCGATTTAACTGTTACTTTATTTTCAAGAATGTCAACAGAGGAAAAATCTTCAAGCCAAAAAGACTCAGATGTATATGTGTTTCGCTTCTTTCCAAATGCATTCCTTAAACTGACTTCGACAAATATTCCTGGTTCAAATCTACATGACATATATTTACCATAAATCAAAACATCAAAATAGACTTAACAATCCAGTTAGAATTATCAATTTCATTTCACAACCAATTCATTCCACAACCTTCAGAGAAAAGACTTACTTTAAATCATCGGTGTTGTAGACAGCAATGTAACGGACTTGTATACTCATAATTGTTTTCTCTGGATCAAGTTCTTTGTGAAGCATAATCATAGTTCCTGGATCTTCTTTTATACACCTGGGGAAAAAAGTCAGTTGACCACAGATTAACACAAAATGACTTCTTAGAAATCATATTTCAATACCAAGTAGAGGGAATCACTATGACAATAGTTGATGCCTTTCTGTTGATTGTTGGGAGATGTTTTTGTTTATGGTCGCTTGAGAGTGTATCCAAAACCACCTAAATGCACAACATTTTATTTAACTGTAAAGGTAGCTTTTTATAATGTGCTAATTTATACATACTACATTATTTTTAATGATTAACCACACACTGATACATTTGTCACCTAATTTTAAATTGGGCCCAGATTTTTACCCAGCATTTAACAACATACAGGAAACCTCGGTTAACTCGAATATTCACCTAATCTGGAAAAGTTTGAAATGGGTGAATCCAACTACAAGTTCTAAATGCCCAAAACTTAAACCAACAGAGCATTAAATGTACTTTAGTAAGTATATTCAATTTCAAAATATAACATTTCAGCCTGTGGGTTAACTGGGGCCAAAATTGTGCCAGCTGTGAGTTATGTGTGTAAATTTAAAATAATTACAGCACTCTTGCTTGACCAAACGAGTAAACCTGTGCTCAAAAGAAAAAAGACAATAAAAGTCCTATCATAAAAAGAGACCCATGATGATTTTGTGTTTACCAATCCAGCATTTCCAAAGAGAAGTTGCAAGGTGGCCTTTACATGAGAACGCCATCGGGCAGGACAAATATCACCAAGTATTTCACTTGTAAGGTCCTCTGTTTCACTTAACGTTAGTTTGGGATTTGTGCTTTGAACCATTTGGGAAACTGCTTTCTGCAATATCGATACCAAAAGCAGTTATATTTCAAATATTTTAATAATATTTACTTGGAAAATAAAAACAGCACCTTTTTAACTCTGGAATTTTCAACAGAATTTGATGAATCTGGCAGTATTTGTGTGTCAAAGATTTGAAAATGAATTAAGGGCAGTTCACAGTGTAAAAACTGAGTGACAGGTAGCCTTTCTATTCCCTGGTAAAGCAAACAACATAACAACTCGTAATGTAAAGCAATTAAACGTATCACTCACAATCATATTTTCACATGCATACCTGTTGGATTTCACTTGAATTGCAACAATTTTTCAAATACTTTCTTGCCTCATCAGGTGCTATATGAAAAGCTCCTTTTATGCTTATCAATGGTAATGCAAGGGCCCTGATTGTTGTTTCATAATTCTAAAGAAGTGGCAATTAGAAACAACCTGGATGCTATTTTATGCATGATTTCACCTACCTTTAAACCTGATGATATTTTGGAGTTTAATTTTTTAATGTATGAATCAGAAACTGATGACGTTTTCAACAAATTTTGAATTTCTGTTTCTGTCAACCCAGATGATTTCCTCAGACTATCTGTCATCTGTTAATTTAGTCATAAAGTAGGATGATTTTTTTCAACATAATTCCATTATAAATATACTTTACCATATTATATTTAAAGTTTATTACATAGTACTATTTGCAATACCTCTTTAGTAGCATTATTGTTGATCCAGATTTTTTGTTTTTATATATTTTATCGGAAAATCAACTTATCGTCGGTGTAAAACAAAACTGGGTTATGTCCAAAATGTGTGTTGAGAAAACGGCGAAAACAATTTTATCTTATACAAAGTACTTTTATATTCCACAGTTTACAACCTATTGTTTTCAAACTTGGCATAATTCAGAACCTTTATGTAGTCTGTCTGACCAATTTAGTTTCACAATCCTAATGCGCCCCCATTTTTTTACCCCCCCCCCAATTGGACATAGCCCAGTTTGAATTTCATTTTATCTGAATGTAAATGTGACATAACCCAATACATTAAATTTCTATTATGGTGCAAGATTTTTTTTTTATTAAATTATTGTATCCCAGGAATAGTTAAAGCTTGGTAATTGATGTTTCTTTTTCATTCTTCTTCTTCTACTATTACATTAAGGACATGGAAAAATGGATGGAAGTGTGGTGGTATTAAGTTTGTTGTATAGTTGTGGCAAAGAAATCATTTTAACCTGATGCAAAGAAAAGCTCCTGGTTGGCTGTTTTTCTGAAATTACACACTGCTGAAATTCACTGTCTGTATAACTGTACTTAAAAAATAAAATTCCTGGCTTTTCCTTGAGGAATGTCATTGACATCACTTTTGGCCAATACAATTTCTCTCCTGCATTTTTCCTACATCAATCTTCAAAGAGTTCTTTTTCCTTCTGTGAGAGATGTCTCACTTGCATCTTTTTCAATACTTGTGGTGGCTACATCATCTTTCTCTGAGCTTTCGGTACTGTCACTTTCAAGGATTTTCCTACATTTTTCTTTTTTTGACACTTCTGGCATATATTCGATGTCGCTGCCATCAGAGACAGAAACATCAGATTCGCTAACACTCTCTGATTCTGTTTGAACTGGAGTAGCATTACAAGTATCTTCTAAAAACAACTTATAAGTTTCAATGCTGCTTTTGCTATCATCCATTTCCAAGTGAACAATCCATTTTTCTCCAGTACTATTTACCAATTTACTATACACGGATCTACACATATGATTGTTTTTGCAAGCAAAAACTAATGGGTCCCCACACATGTGTTTGTGCGCATTTAAACAAATGTTACGGTTATTCTTAGACTCTTAAGGAAAAATCTTCAGAAAGCATTAACCCAACTTTAAAAGTTTTGTTCATATTCTTTTTGCATCATTATTGTCATACAATTACAAAAAAACAGTAAAAAAGGAAAAAATACTTTCACTTTCTCTTAGGTGTGAAACCTTCGCCAAAACTGAAAATGCACATGATAACTCAATAAAACGACATAGCAATGCTGCGCAAAAACAGCTGATTTGACTGTCTCGTAAAACATCTGTCAGGATGTCAAGCTGAGCACTACCGCTCTGCATTAAACTTCCTTAATCGTAGACCAGTGAATTACTCCCTTGAGACTATCTGACTGACAGTGTACACATATTATGGGCTGTAAAGGGAACTTTTTGCCTATTAAGGCAAAATTGTAAATACTAAATGAATAACCTACTGCAAACAATTGTTTAAAATTTCAGCACATTAGGGCTTGTATGTCTGGCCTAAAACTAAAACCAATTATTTCGGGGTTTAAGGGGGTGAAAAACGGGCGAATCCTATAAAAAGTTAGAAATTCTTTAGAACCGGGCTACTCAAACTTACTTGTTCTGCGACCCCATTTTAGAACATAAATTTCTACGCGACCCCTTCATAGATATGATGTAAAGAAATACTTATATTTGATATATATACCATCTAATGGCGCCTAAAAAGCCCAAATTGATTACTAACTTGATACACAGATTGACAGCCTTAGTTTTTATGATGTCATAATCTATTGTGTCGCTTGTGGTATCTGCTTTTTCGCATTGTTTGCACACAATAGACATAAAAAAGGCTGGAGCATATGACTACTATTAGGCTGGTAATACTCTTTTAAGTTCTGCAAAATGTGTTTAGAGCAGTTTGGATACACGGGAATGATATTTAAACAATAAATGTACGAACGTATACCTTGTATTGTGACATAATAACCCATAAAGTTTCGCGACCCCAAAATTATATTACGCGACCCCAATTGGGGTCGCGACCCACAGTTTGAGAAACCCTGCTTTAGAATACCTTACATTGCATCAACCAACAAAGTATGAAAACTCCTAAATTATGTTCTTTAGTCAGTACAGCAGTTTAAAAAAAACGTTTGGGGGGGCCTGTGGGTGAACTGCTGGGTCATTTGGGGTCAAACTTCAGGAGGATCAAATTTGGATTAATAACCAACACCTGTGTAAATTTAAATAAATTTGAAGCACTCAACCAAACGCGTATAACAAACAAGCGTTAGACAGAAAAAAAATACAGACAAAAACAACACATGTCCCCTTCAGGGAAGAGAACCCATAATTAAGATAAAACTGGAAGTTGTTCGCTACGTCTATCACTGCACATTAACTGCGTGGTTTCGAAATAGGTATAAAAATGTATAAAACACTTACACAGCATTGTTATTTTATTATCCGAATTATCGGCAAAAATTTACATGTGTGTAAATTTGAATGAAATTGAACAATATTTTCTTAACCAAAAGTGTCCGACAATCTTGTAATATTCAGAAAAAGGGGGAGGGGGCACAGTAAATCAATCATAAGTTTCACCTGCTTGGCGCTTTTCCATGAACTACAGCAAGCTTTAACATCAGTTAGTTGATTCCATTCCAAAACCAGCTGGTTTGCTGGCAATTTAACAACTTCTGTAGCAATCTCCTTACATTTATCATTGACCTGTGCTTCATTTCTTTCTTTAGCAGAACATTTGTTCTATAAAACACAAAGCAATTGAAGGTCCTTTCAACATTCTACTTCTCAAAGAGCAATTTGCAATTGTAAAGTTGCAAATCTTGGCTACCATTCACCTGTTGAGTTTCCCCAAAAACAGCATTGTGCAAATTCTCTAAACAAATAAGACACTTCTCCAGCACCTGAATGTTTGGACAAAATACAAAACAATTTCATAAAATTCTGCTGAAAAATGTAAAAAGAAAACAAAACCTTGGCGTTTTGATTTTTCCACTTGTTAACTTGACTGCGGTTGTTATTGTTAAAGTTGGGCAGTGTAATATTCATCAACAGCTGAGCAAAATCATTTTTAGCCTGTGTAACAAACACAAAAATTGACAAATGTGCAGAAGTAGAATAAGAAATACACAAACCTGTGTGTTTAAATCTAAGGCATGTTTGTAAACAGCGGAAAATTTATCTTTCATTTGACTAGCAGTCGGCTCACACTCCGTTCCTTCCAAAAGAAGAAAGACTGCCTCTGCTATCCATGATCCAGCTTTGCAAACCATCTGAAAATGTCAATGATTCTAGTTTACGTTTACCTTGCATTGTTAGTACACATGAACAATACAAAATATCATACTTGAACTGAATCCAAGTAGGCAGAAATTCCTTGCTGTAAATATGAAACATGTAAATCAGCATTTCCTTCCAAAGGTGGCAGTGGTAAGCTAAAAAAACAAATATTTATTGGTTGACATTCTACTTTTGATGTAAAACACATTATAATCATCACACAAACCATAGCATTTAGCAACAATCCCTGAAATGTATTATTTTTATTTATGATGTGAAAACAAATTTGCTATGTTTTAATTTTTTGGTATTAGGTGACATAATTTATTATGTAAGTCAAACATCACAAATCAACCTTATATTGTAAGTAGGGTTAGCCCGATATTAATGTATCAATCCCAAGTCCCCATATAATGTGCGGAATCGTTATTAACTGTTAAACTGCAAAAACATCCACCAAGCAATACACAAACAAATATATGTTTTAGCCATATTGTGACAGGGAACATCTGAATAAGAAAATAAACAGTGTTGCAATAATGAGCAGATCAAAAGTATAAGTAACTTTTAGCAAATGTGTGATGGGAATAGGCAATATTGCGCTTGTAGTACTGGTATTTGGTCCTATGCAGGCAAAGTATAGGATGAGTACCAGTACCATGAACAGCATTAGTATCAATGGTAAGTTAAAAACTGGGTTATTTTTGCCATATAGAATCACTTCTCTGTTGAAGCTTTGTCCAGCCAGTGATCGATTTGGTTTTAACACTCACAGTAAAAAAACTGTTGATGTACTGACAAGGCTTGCACGAATGTTGTCAAACATTTACATTATTTATTATGGGCATAGTACAATGCAAGCATATGGGTTGATTCAAGAATATATTGCTTCACACAAGAAAACATAGCAACAATCGCACACAAACAAAGAACCAGAAATCTTTAACCATTCTTAGCAAGCATTCTGATTTCTATTTTACAGTATTGTTGAACAAGTTTAGAATAATAGGCGCTGAACACGGGTATGCCACCTACCCGAGAATCTGACCTACGTTAGTCATGCGTTATATGCTTTGTGGAAATTATTCTGATTCGAACCAATAAGCACCGTACACAATTGATTTCAATCGCGGTTATTGTTTTACAACCCATGAATTATTCGCATTTATTACAATCATAACGTCTTCAAGAAGCATTGGAATTTGAAAGGGTGGTAAAAAATAAAATGAAGTTGTTGGTGCTCCCTTACAGGAGAAGGGGGAACGCCGCTGCCCGAGTTATACGTTAACAACCACCACATGATAAAATGGTTAGCGTTTGTGAACTAAATTTTGAGAATGCAGTCCAATCTTTGCTCTAAATGCCTTTAACGCAAGAACAACGACTGTCTGGAAACAACAACGTTTATTGTTATATCACAGAGGTTGGTACTTACAAAAATTAACGTGCTAGCTTGTCAAAAGTTTATGGCAGTTTAGGACATCGTTGGAAGTACACTAAACTTTAAATTTAATAACGCGTCACATATGATTCATTGCGTTAAATAGGCGACATGTTGTAAACGAAACAAACGACTTTATAACTTATAAAACGATTTTTTTCATGGCTAGGCCATGTGTGCTTTGTTGCATGAAAACAAAGCATTTTTGTAATAGTTATTACTGAGAAAGTAAATGTTAAACACTATAGTAATTTGCGACGTAAGGTGACGTCCGACCTAAATCTTTTTTTGTCTACTCTTTATTGTTCCGCCACACCGTAATTTGGGCAAGTGGGTTCCATTTTTTTGTAATGTTACCGCGTTACCGTCCACAAACATGCGTTAAATTGCAACACTAGCAGAAGGGCCTGGCAGTGGAACTATGGTGTGTAAACTTATATACTGCAAGCTTTAACGTAGTCTCATCATATGTAGCGACAGGAAATGAATTTGGTATTTCATGACATCATTTTGTGACGTCATATATATGGCATACCCGGGAAAAAATTAAAGTCAGTGCCTATGTTTAGAATTATACAAAAAATCTGTTTGTTTGTATCAGTTGCCACACAAGCATTGTAATGATTTTTCCCGTTTAAAAGTCAGAAGTCTGTTTTATATCAAAACAAAACTAGAAAGGTGGCTTAGCACATTTTCCCATTCAATATACACTATAACCTATTTTTCAATATTTACAAATATATTTCCTATACTTAAATTACAATGGGTCCCGTATTAGCCACAGTCTTTTATAACCTTTGTTGTTTTTGCAGGCAGAAACTCATGGGTGTTAGAATTACAGAAACATATCAAGAGATAACCATGAGAAAGTTTGATGTTTTAACTAGAAGGGTGGCTTAGCACATATTGCCCTTGCATATACACTATAACCTATTTTAAAACATTGATATATTTCCTATGCTTATTTTATATTGGGTCCCATACCATCCACTGTCTTTTATAACCTTAGTTGTTTCTGCAAGCAGAAACTCATGGGTCCCCACACATGCAAAGTTGTAGATAATGCATTTCAAGAGATATATAACCATGTGAAAGTTTAGTGTTGTAAGGTAAAACGCAGTGATCGGGACTGGGCTTAAATATTAATACTATGTAGAGTACAAACTATATAAATTTAGATTCACCCCAGGTATTGTTTGAAGTATATATGTCCTATTTAACGTTCTTTTTCAAAGAAACGAAGGAGTAAGTAGTGGCATAATGGCATAGGCGCCCACTTGCTAAAATAGGCGGGGAGGCGGCTCGGTAAAGACGGAAATATTTTCAGCCCGGACGTCACCTAACGTCGCAAGTTACAGCCTTTACAGTGTTTCTGTACTGGTATACATTAGAAGCTGATGCCGACCCAACTATACAGTAAACATTTTTTCTTTCCCCGGAACAATTATTACAAAGCATGTTTTATTTTTACGCAACAAGGCGCACATGCGTCTAAAAAGCCATTATAATAATCGTTTCTAGGTCGTTTGGTTGGTTTCAACCATGTTTTCTATTTACACAGCAAATTGCATGTAACGCATTTAAGTTTAGTTTATTTTAAATCAGCAATTACCAAAGTAAAGCCCGCGAAGGTATTTGTTCTAAATATATATCTTGGAAAACAACAAGTTAACCGTTGAAAGTTAATTTGCTACGAAAGTGTACCCACAACAACATGTGGTCTTAAGTTTACCTAGTTCTGCACTTCACAGGACGCATAAAAATGATCCAAAAACAGTTTGTTACATCACAGACAAGACTTAAAGTACCCATGCGTTCGTTACTGTGCGTATACAGTTGCCTTTCTTTGTTAATTGTGATGACATAAGTGAGAAGTTAGTAATTTATGCCAGATAATTTTATTGTTCGACAGTAGCGCTATCTCTTAATAATAATGTAGCTCCTGCTGGTCCCACAAAAGCGCTTTGTAGACCACAATTGCGGGCGCTGCGTTTTCGCTTGTAAGCTATGTGGCCGTCAATGTCATTTTCATGCTATGCGGCTCACCCTGAAAAAAATTGGCTACCCCCTTTCTAAACGATGTCAATTTGTGTCGATGTTACTGACCGAGTTTTCGCAAACACTCCTTGCATGTTTTTATCCAATGGCTCATTGCATATAACCAGGGTTGCCATCGACATGGAACTCGAAATAAGGACACACGAACAATTCGACTTTCATGTCAAACGAAACAAACGTTTTTGAACAAATCTTTGCATGAGCCTTGACATATCACATGTCATATTTCTTTTTGCCAGGAACATTCTGTTCCAACTCCTTGTTCGTAGAAAACACTTAGTGCATCTCACGACAGCCCAGGTCTAGGTTTAGCGGGGATTTGACTTGTAATTGTTAAAAATAAGACAAAATAAGAACTTAAGTCAAAAACAAGGACAGTTGTTGGAAATAAGGACAAAAACTTTTTCTAAGACATTGCCCTTCAAAATAAGGACGGTATGGCAACCCTACATATAACACTTCAAGTATACGTTTGTGACGTAACAATATGCATTGTTTGATTTTTCAGAAAGGTTTGTCTGTTCAAACTACCGTAAGCAGTCGTTGACTGTGCAGTAGTACAGAGTTACTACAAAACTGTATGTGCATAAATTAACGCAAAACTTGTTTATGACGTAGTCAGCGACGCAAATACCCGGGGAGGCGCCGCCTCCCCGCCTCCCCATAAGTGGGCGCCAGCGCATAATGGGGTAAAACAAAAAATGAATAGCAAATTCTACAAGCTGTCCAATTTTCATTCAATTCGAACATTGTGAAAAAAGGTTACACATTTTAGAGATTAGTTGGTTAAGTTGTGGTGCTACAGGGCAAAACATAACATTTGAGGACTTAGTATGTTTAATAAACTTTGCAAATTTCATATAATTAGGACGTTTTTTAAAAGTTCATTTATTTTAGGGGGCTAGTTAAGTAAATGTTGGGGCTACAAGGTAAAACACATCAATTGAAACCTACAAATAGCATAGCCCACATACTACCCAAATTTTATCTAATCCCGACACTGTTTAAAAAACTGACCCATTTTAGGGGGCTAGTAGAGTGAAATAATAGGGGTCGACAAACAAACTAAAAAAAATATGAAACCTCAATGACTCAATCAATAGTACTGCAAAATTTCAGCCCAATCCGCCAGTGTTTAAATTTTCGACCACTAGAGGTGTTTTGAGCAACAACCGTTAATGTTTCTTACGTCATAGGGCTGTTAACAACCCCCTAACTGTCATGGCACAAAAATGTTCACCAAGCAATCCACAAAGTCACAAACAAGTAACATACAACTGCTTGCCCTTGTAACACTATTGAGCCACAGAAATCTTTCGTTTGTGGTGCCCAGTAACATACAAATACGTTTTACACTTTTGGGGCAGGTGGGGTAAATGTTAGGACTACAGGGTTGAACACACCAATCGACATCTATAAATGGCATACTCTATAAGCTATCCAAATTTCAGCCAATTCTGACACTGTTTACAAACTCACCCATTTTAGGGGGTAGCGGGGTAAATACTAGGGTTATTTGGACAAACAAAGTGGGATGCACATCTACATAACTTTATCTACCATCTGTATAAGTTTCAGCCACATCCATCAAACATTTGATGGAAAAACGAGTCGGACAAACTTTGGGAAGAAAATAACCCATTTTAGGGGGCTAGCGGGGTAAATACTGGGGTTATCAACAAAAACAAAGTGGGATGCACATCTACATAACTATATCTACCATCTGTGTAAATTTCAGCCAAATCCATCAAACATTTGATAGAAAAACGAGTCGGACAAACTTTGGGGAGAAGAAAAATGAAAGAAAAAAATAATAATAATAAAGAAAAAACACACAAACAATTTGAGTAAAATCAATATGTGTCCCCTTCAGGGAAGGGGACCCATAATTAAGGTAAAACACAGTGATCTGTACTGGGCTTAAATAGTCATGCTTTTAAAGGTACAAACCATACAAATCTAATTCAATTCAAACATTGTTTGAAGTTTGTCCAAAACAACCGACACCCATAAATAACAAACTCAACATGCTCTCCGAATGCAATTAATTTGCACGATGTCAAAAAAATTCACCCATTTTAGGGGGCTAGTGGGGTAAATTTTGGGGCTGAAGGGTTGAACACAACAACCGACGTCTAAAATGCTATATTCTACAAGGTATCCAAATTTTATTCAATTAAAACACTATTTAAGAGGGCTAGTGGTGTAACACTACACCCAAACCAGTACAACATAAACCACAATGACTTATTTAACATTCCTGTAAATTGTTTTCCCTATCCGCCAATGTTTATACAGGTGTTTTAACCAACAGCTGTGAATGCTTCTAACATCATAAGTCTGCTTACAATCCCCTAACTTCTATGGCGCAAAACGTCCAACAAGCAATGCATAAACACATGTAACATATGTTCGGTAGCCCTTGTAACACCATTACACCACACAAACCTTTCATTTGCAGTGCCCAGTAACATAAGGAGCTAGAGTGTTAAATGTTGGGGCTACAAGGTTAAACACAACAGTCCACACCTATAAATGGCATTTCCACAAGCTATCCAAAAATTCTGGCCAATTCTGACACTGTTTAAAAACTCAACCATTTTAGGGAGCTAGCGGGATAGAGTACCGAAGTTCCAAAATTTCGAGATTCTCGAGAAATGAATTTTTAGATTCTCGTTTCTCGAGGAACAAAAAAGTCGAGAAATAGAGGAACCCTGTAGTGGGGTAAATACTGGGGTGAAGACAAACAAGGAGGGGTGCACATCTACATATCTACCATCTGTGTAAGTTTCATCCAAATCCATTGAACATTTTATGGCAAAACAAGTCAGACAAACTTTGGGGAAAAAACAAAGGAAAGGGGACCCATAACAAACATACATATGACTTAAATATATCAATTGTCAGAAATATTGCACACCAATACTTAGAAGTTAGAACCAACCGTTTCCAAATAATCAGTACTTTATTATTGGTTGGTCTTTAGTAAACCTATAGTGTGTACAAATTTTAACAAATTCACAAAAAAAATATAATTGTGGTACATTTAGCCCAGAATTCAAGCACAGGGTAAGCCTAATCCAATATATTGCTTATATTACTTTACCTCATTCCAAACATCCACTGTTGCTGTTGCTTGGATTTTTTTTCTGCCTGTAGGTATTGATGCTTTTGTCTTAAAGGACCAATATATGCCAAAGAAGGTTTTCCAAGGGACATAATCTAATAAATTTACATTTGCTTTTAAGCTTCACTAAGACAATGCATTCATAAGTCAGCTGTAAACAAACAAAAAGTGATGTACATTACAAGAAAATGTAAAGGTATGCTTAGTTGCTTACAACTCCGAGTGTTTTTTTTTTGTTTGTTTAAAACTTTAAAGCCATAAAAGAAGAAAAAACAACTAAACCAGCAAACAGCATATATTTGTCACGTGGTGTCGCTGGTAATTTATATTACTGTTCAAGGGGTCAGGATGGTCTGACGCGCCTGACCCATACACAGACATAAAAAATGATCGGGATTCGTCCCCCGGAGCAGGGTTGCCAGATAAAAAACGCAGAATAGTGCCAAAAACTCTCAAAAAAGCGCCAAACACAACAAAAAAGTGCCAAACCAAAAATGTTTGATGCCAAAAATACCGCCAAACCAATTTTACAGAAATAGCAATATAACGAGTATTATCATATATATATATTGCTAAATAGGTATTATAAACTGGTCCATACTTAAAATCTGGTCAGTAGAGAATTTATAATTATATCTACGCATAACCGTTTACCAGTGTACACCGTGCAGTTACAAAAACAGCAACTTTATTCTCCAGCACGGCCAGAACCAGAAAGTTCTAAGAGCACCACCTGGCGGTGTACATTTTAAATTAGTTTTACCAACAATTCTTTAAAAATCACTCTAAAACATCGTTTTTGCCCTGAACCCTGCATACGCACAAAATGCCGCCTTAAGGATTTTGTTTACTCACAATTAAGCATTTTACTTGGCGATGATACTTTTTCCCTAACATGGCCAGTTTTGCCACAAACAATCAGTCTCCTTACAGCACAGACACTCACTTTTATAACATGATCTATTAACGACGTGTAACGACACAACAACAACAACAAGTTTGGTGATATTTTCACATTAAAGTTTCAAGACCAGTAACATCATTACTGCCATATTCAGTAGAATATATTTTATCTGAAGTAAAGTCATGTAACATTTTTGGCGATGCAACAAAGTCTTTACAACATTTACCAGACAGTATCAACTCCGCTCTGATTCTTACAATGGCATCAAGAAGGTACAACTGCATTCGATTCCTAGTTTTGGTTTTAATAGATGTTACAAGGGAAAAAATCCTCCCAACCACGGCGTTACTGACTGGCGACATTGTTGAACTTTTTAAACTAAATGAACTCGATGCTACTTGCCGGCGCTGACACGTTTTCTGGAACACAAACTTTATGATTATGATGTCAAACAAGCTCTGCCTTTAGCCCACAATTAATATTTTTTTCTTAATTGTTGCATTGATTTGTCAAAAAGGGCTTCTGTGACGTATACGGGAATTCAATGAAACAGAACCTACCCATTGTAATGGCGCAGCTAGCGGATTTAAGCCGTAATTTGTTGTATCAGAAGCGCAAACCTTTGCAAAAAGCAGAAACGCCAAATAAAACAATTAGGTGCCAACCATTTCCACAAACCGCCAAATTTTACAAAAATATCCGCCAAACCGCCAGTTGCTATTTTTGGTGCCAACTACTTTCAAAAAACGCCAATTTTGAGGTATTTGGCGGCAAAACCGCCAAATTGGCAACCCTGCCCGGGAGTGTCCTAGGTTCGAACCCAGTGAGAAAAAAAAATTGCTACTTTGTTAGCAATGAACACTACGTTTTTTGTCATTAGTTCCCAGGGGAGGGGACTCCGATGCAAAAATTTTGCTTTAAACGAAAAGGTATATTTAAAATATCTCACTGGCCCCACGTCGCTTTATATCTTGTTCATCGTCGGTTCTACCAAGTTGTCTCTATGTGGGTGTCTATTATTTCATCGCAGATTACAAACAGAGGCGATTGTTTGCGCACAATCCTTGATTTTATGTTTATGACATAACTTGTTGTGGAAATACTTTTAAAAGAAGTCAATTAACGTGGCAATCAGAAATTTCGTTTTGAAAGAAGTGCAAATTAAAAATGTTCTCGAAATTTTGGCAAGTTACACACGAGAGTTCAAAAAGTAAATACCCGGTTAAACACAGTGTGTAGGTTTAAGAGTGACATGCAATAATAAATGCTACGTAAGTTGCTTAATGTATTTCATTTTTGCTTTCACAGCGGTTGGTGGAGAAAACTACAGGGGTGGGGGATATAGTCGTTTCAAAAACACTTTCCACTGGTGGAAGAGAATGTATCTGAACGTTTTATGCACGATCCAAAACTGATTTTATTTAACCTGTAATTGCGTATTGTGCAGCATTACGTTTTTAACAAATGTTATGACGTCGTCACATTTTACCAGTTAAAATAACCCAATCACTATCAAAGTTCACATAGACTTTGATCATTATAACCTGCAGACATTTTCACTGTTCGCACATATGTTAGTGATTGTAACGTCCTGACAAGGGTAAAAGTGGGACAAGTTAGTCATATCTGCTATAGCGTGTCTGTTATCCTGTTTCAAAGGCCCTTTGGTCTGATATCTCACTAACTTAGAAATTGTGGTCCGACCGGACCAACACCAGGTACCTTTCCAAAATGCCGTTCCGATACAAGGTTCTAGTTTTAGCTTGTAAACCAGGGGCGTGCAACAAGCAGCCCACGGGCCACAATCCGGCCCACCAAGCTATTTAGTGTAGCCCTCACTAACACACTGTTTCGGAGAAAAATGCCATTCTTCTGAGAATTGAGCAAAATTTTCTACCAGTTTTTGGTAAATCTCCCAAGTTGTTCCAGTGCTCCGCAACCGCTGTGCCGCAATACGATGCTGGGTGTGCTGCCGCAAAACCGTAGCTTTTTGTTTTAAATTTATGTTTTTGTGTATTTTAACATTATAGCAATTAATACAGTTCACAACACCAAACTAAAGCTACACTACTCACTACACATTCAGGTGGAATAACCTGTCAGACCTCATGTGGAATAACCTGTCAGACCACCGATTTTAAGAAACAATCATTCTTTATTAGTAATGGCTAGAAATAAATGCGACGTTTTAATCGTATGATGGAAATAGATAGTTTATTACACTTGTTTGTTATTTTTACTTTGCTACGCTGTATATCTGTTTATTGCATGTTTTATGTACATTTTATGTACACTATGTACATTACAAATGTTTTATGTACATTAGTTCCAATACTACAGCCATTCACTAAAGTAAAAAATGTTTTTGGCCCTCAAAGAAGTTTACGCCCCTGGCTTAAAGCTTTTTTTTAGTCTTTCGAAAAATTTCAAATCGCAATTTTTGTTAGGGTGTGCCGCCGAATTTTTAAAGCTTGCATGGTGCGACGTGCGTAAAAAAGGTTGCGGAGCACTGTGCTAAACCAATGTTTTCCAAGCGGTGGGCCATACAGCAGTTTGCAAGTACTTCACCAAATGTGACGTAACAATTTCCTTTGTTTAGTATACAATTGTTTTGTTGTGACAGCCAGTTTTGCGGCGAAACTCTGTATGTTTTAGAAAATAAATGTATAGATGCTTTGGAAGAATTTAAAATTTATTGTGTACATGAAAAAAAATGTGTGGCCCTCGCTTTATGTCTGAAATTGGTTACATGGCCCACCGACGAAAAATGTTGCACATTCCTGTTGTAAACAGTTGACTTGCACTACAACATGGAATTAAAATATACCAATAAATTATCAATTTAACCGATCAGTCAAAAACGCATCATTTAGAAACATTGTATTGAAACGGCTCGTGGAATTTGTTGTCTGAAGAAACAGATAGAGCCAAAATCCACAGAAAGAGACTTTGGGTAGACTAGAGCAGTGGTTCTCAACCGCCGGTCCGCCGACCGGTGCCGGTCCCCGTCAACTTTTCTGCCGGTCCGCCAAATTTATTACAATTATATATATTTTTGGATTATGGCAGTTGTTAGTGACTGCTGCACTTATTCCATCTGCAACAAGCAACTTGGTCTCATGGGTATGTAGTTTGTAATGCTTGAGACACTGACAATCATTGCCAAAAACACATGAAGAAAATTTTTTTTTTTAGATTCACTGATCTTTAGCTAACCAAGGTTTCAGGCAGCTTTAAGCAAGTGATTGTGGTTAACTGCCACACTTACTATACATGGATGAGTAGAAACCAACTTATCTGATGTTTAGTTGACTTGGTGTAAAGTTTGATCTTAACATCCATAGACACAGGACACAAAGTGTTGAATTTGATGCACCAGTTTCGTGATGGCAAAACTGATTAAGATGGCATTTAAAGGTTCCCCAAAATATTTAAATTTGATGCACCAGTTTCGTGATGGCAAAACTGATTAAGATGGCATTTAAAGGTTTCCCCAAAATATTTTAGGATTGAAAAATGTTTTGCATACATTCCAGCTAGTACTAGAAACTACACAAAAAGACTCAAGCCACTCGTCCCATTCTTTTGCTGATTGTAAGGTCAATCTAAAAACCATTACTTCATTTCCTTCTGTTACTAATTTTCCTCCAAGTTCCACCATTGCTGCAGGGAATCCACTTAACAATATCAGACGATTATTTACAAAAAGGTTATGATTAATCATTAAAAATGCCCTTTAAAATGCCATTATTTTAGTAATACAATTATAAAACCACGCACAACCTTAACTTTCAAATATAGTAACTCAAGGCAGATTGACTGGTTACTACGCAAGCTGTCGTATGATTGGTTCAATGAGTCGACTACGCTGATTGGTTAAAAAGTCACATGACCCGGAAAAACCCGCCTTTGTGATTGGCTTAAAAAGCCCTGTGGTTCGAATTCGGAAACATTTTGGAAATATGCGACCGGTGCCGGTCCCCGTCAACTTTTCTGCCGGTCCGCCAAATTTATTACAATTATATCTCAATTGCAAAATGCAAGATGTTAAAGGCTTGTCCATTAATTAAAGAAAAACAACCAATCTTAAGCTGATTCAGAACATTCACGTTCCGTAATTTGCAGCATTGTGACGTCAGACAAAGTTCAGAGTCTACTTTGAACTATGTCGTACGTCACAATGCTGTAAGTGTTGTGCCAAAATGTTTAAAAGTGCAAAAGACAGCAGCAAACTTCTCATTACACTTGAGACTTGAGACTCGAACCTCATTTGACTTGACTCGACTTGAGACTCGAACCCCTTGTGACTCGACTTGACTTGGGACTCGAACCTCTACTGACTTGACTTGACACTCGACTGATAGGACTCGTTACCCAACCCTGCCCTACATAGATGACTTTATTGTGAAAGTTATTCATTAGGATATGTTCACACCACAAATACTCAGTCGACGCTTTACATCGCAAAAGTCACAAAAGTAATAATTACACTCGAAAAAACTTCATTCATTTTCGTGAACCTTTCAAACGATTGGAGGGGATTTTGAATCTTTTGCTGTTACAGTGAGTGAAGTAAACATTGAACCGCGGCAGACGTAACTCCCTTGAGACATCTGCTATTGTTCGCAATTTCCGCGCCACTAGTTCGACGTTTCGCCTGTCAAATACAGCGATCCCATTGGATATTGACGGTCGGGCGGTAATTTAATTTACTTTTTTCGCTATATTCGACTGGTTTGGGAAGGCAGGAGTTTGAAACGATACTTGAAGAAAAAGCTGTTAGAAACCGGTAAGTAAAGGCCAGGATGCCAGGGTATTTATCGCTTACTGATAAGTTTGTTAGTTTATAGATGTATAAAAAGTTTTCTAGACGAAAAATTAATGTAATAAATGTAGACGTAATAACATACTGATGATCAAGAATTATTTTGAATATCTTTTTTATAGCAACTAGGCAACATGTAGGCAAGTCTGGTTTTGTGCTTTTCATCGAAGCGGATAATTTGTCAATGGCAAATGTTTCACCATTTTAAATTGGGGAGCTTATCGACAGACAAAACAAGATCGACAAAAAGGTCGGGAATCGGGATGTTGATGCCAGGTAAGATGATTTTAACAAAACACAGAGCTATACTTTAATTTGTAAGCTTCATGGTTTCATAAAACTTATCTGAACCTAGAAATAACGAGAAAATACTGAGCATACCCATGTAACAGTAGGTAAAAAAATATACCATTTTACAGAATATATGACTACAACAATGTGCTAGCCAAGGCTTCTTCCGCCATTAATTATGAAAGGAGGGAAAGAGAGCAAATATCTCTATGCGTGGTTGTCCAGTTTAAAAAAAGGTGAGTTTATTTTCATATTGCAACAAGTTGCTTGCATTTTATCATCAAAGACTAAGGTATTAAATGTGTCGTAAACATTACATTTTACAGACTGGATTCAGTGGGATAAAGCACAAGGAAAACCAGCCGATGAATCTAACTGGATCAACCCTATCCCATTGCCACTGAACTACAATATGGGTCACTCTATGGTGCTTATTTTTGGCCAACACTTCTTTTGCTTGCATCTTTTTGGTGTATAACTTTCCCCTTTTTCATTTTGAAACGATTTTAAACTCCTAAACTTTATTGTTTGAATTCAAAAGTTGTATGTTGAGACTTGAGTACATGTACTGCATGCTCTTTCAGCTATAGTTTTAAGTGCTATGGTAAATACATTTTCAAGTAATGTGACGAAATATTAAATCTGTATGCTATTTTCGCTATGACTGAAAAATATATGTTTGAAAGGTTCAGAATAAAGAATATCTGAAAGGTTCAATATCACTCAATGATTCAAAGATAGAGCTTGCATATATATATCAATCTTTGAATCATTGAAAAAAATGAATGAAGTGAAATACACAAATCGTTTCACTCTTTACTCGACGAGAATCATTTTTCATTCAAACTTCACACAATTTTTTTTAGAGTGTACGTCACAAAAATAATAGTTACAGTAGTAATGGTTACTTTGTGCTGGTACTTTTTGTATTATCAAGATTACCTTCGGATGAATTATAAAAAATTAAGTTCAATGTAGTGCAAAAAGTCACACCCAAACCACGATAAAAAACGTAAAACAGGGCTCGGAAAATGCTAGTTTTCCTTTGGTAATACACACATAGTCTTGCATTATCTTGTTAGTTTGTATTGGAATGGTAGATCCCGAGAGTTGGACTACACTATCTCAAACGTCGATTTTGAGTCAAAAAAGATTGGGCACCCCTGGTCAAGACAGTGGCAATGCTTATAGTTAATAGCAATAGCATGCTGTTTGAAAACACATTCGCGCATGTGGCAAACGTAAATTAAACACGACACTAATAGGCCTACTAGTATGTTTTACAATTGGGCAACAGTGCTGAGACTGGGGAAGGCAGCAGCAAAATTAGGCGTTTTTAATTGAGTTTTGGAATATTTCTGACATTCTGAAACAAATCTGCAAGTTTAATATCAGCTAAGCTTATAGTCTATTACCCTTGCTGTATATTATGTTAAAATCGAAATCTCGATGACTAATTTTGTTTTTACGTTTATATTTCGAATTAAAAATGGTGTAGGGGCACCAAATTGTTTTAGTGCTTAGGGCCTCTAATAGTGTTAGTCCGGCCCTGTACTTCAGTGGCCGCCTACCTCTACCACTCTACGAGCCATTTGGACCAGTTTTTATGTCTCACGTCATTGGACTTTTTGTTTTTAGTTAGTTACATGCATAATACCCTTGGCAAACCATTTTCGTCAGCAGTGAAAGCAAATAAAACTTCCCACGTTCCCTCGTAGCATTGAAGGCCGGTTTACACCAAGCGCGTGCGAAGCGAGCAACGCGAAATTTCTTTCTCTGTTTAAGCAACGAGTGGGGAAGTCCCATTTCGCGCTTCTCTAGTTTGCGCGCTTCGCGTCTGGGTTGCTCCGTGAGCAACAGAAACGGCGCTTCGCACGAGAATTTTGCCCAGAATATGCAGTCTTGGTCATTTATGTCGGTTACTTTGTTGTCATATGGAAGTTTAGCCACTGCAACTTTATTACACAATGTCAATTGATGCAAATTGTAAAAATATATCACTCATAAAAGTGCTGGACAGTCATAAATGGCGCTGTCATATCACAAAGCACATGATCAATATACTATTTTCAAATGGTGATAGAATAGGTGCAGTGGTATCAGAATTAATATGTCTGGAACCAAGTTTTCCGATGTACAGACCCACCAGGTAGATTAAGTAGGAAATAACATAGTTTTTGGAAACTTAAATAGATATTAACTTTGTTGTATTTTATTCCCCCAAAATGGTACATGTTTAAGTTTTAGAGTGCAAACAATCAAGATAAAGAAGACACACGAATACTTTGGAGAACAATTTCTTAAATTAGCTGCACAGGGTAGAGAAGTTTTGCATCACATAAACAACGACTTTGGTTTAGGAGCAATTTTACTATTATCAGTTGCAAAACCACATTTGATGGTCATAGGCTTTGTATTGTGTACTATTGTTCGATTAACCCTTCACATGCAACAAACAGAACACAATTCCATGACATTAATTGCAAGTCTTATCATATATTGGCAGTGCACCACTGCCGGATGAGCGAACGAAACAGCTTTGTTCGCAACGTTCGCGCCTGGTGTAAACCTCGATTTTCGCGTCATTCGCGTGAGGAAAAAAAGAGCCGTTCGCGTTCGCGCTTGGTGTAGACAACCAGTAACAAACAGGTATTGGTACGCGCGCACGCACACTGCAAAACAAAACAGTAGCCTTATGCGTTAGTCTGCGCGCCGCCAGTTTACCCCTTTACGCTTCATGGCGTGCCGCGGTTGTAGTTAACTACCAGAAACTGTATCCGTTGTTACATTAATTTCATAATATATGTATATTTTTTCTTAAATTCCGGACTTTCAAGTACATTTTACCATTTCTCCCTGACGCAGACTTAAACACTAAATTCCCTGACATGTCAGGGGGAAATCCTGTCGTATGGCAACCCTATATTAACACCATACCTCACGGGCGATCCACTTTTACAAGATGGCGTAAAGAGCTGAATTATTTACTTAGCGGCTGAAGGGGGGTTGGGAAATGAGTTTTTAAAATTTTTACATTAGTAACTAAGTTCTTATGCTAGTTTTCTTGAATTTTAAATGCTAATACCTTACCCCGACCCTAATAGTCCTAACCGTGAGCATTTTTGGATATATATTGTTTTAAATGTTTAAAGTGCTCTTTGCGCCACTTATCGGAAATTAGCTAAATGTGGGTGGGGGTGTCCCGTGAGGTATGGTGTTAGTAGATTTTTCGAAGAAACATGTATCATCGGTTGTCAGTCCTATCGAACTACAGTTTACAATAATATACCTACAGAGGCGGGCAAACCTGCTTCATGCTCGAGCCGCATATCACAAAATTTAGTTTTAAAAGAGTAGCAACACAAAAAAAATCAAAAACGCTCACAATGAAAAACGCTCAATTATTTGTGATTATAATGATTTATTGTTGTGTTATGATACTGTGCAAGGTGTTTGAAATTGGGCTGATATATGATGGGAAAGTGTTTGTGTTTAGCTTCGTAATGACGTTTGAAGTTACTAGTTTTGTAATGATTGAGCGAAGCTTGACAGATAAGACATACAGCTCTACCTCCATTATCAATGAAATTCATTGAATGAATGCAAACTCCTCCTCCCATCCTGTTTTAAAAGTTATATTTTCCTGCTTATCTTTCTTTTTTTATTGCAATTACTTCTTAACGACATTTTCTTGGCTAAACTTTGCAGTTATTGCTAGTATAAGCCACAATACAAATGTAAATTCTTTTAATGTCAGGCCTGACTTACAGTTTCAATCTGACAATATATTTGACTGCAATGCAAGCTAGCACGCTCCTGTACAATTATGTTCTTTTCGGTCTTCGGAATGTACATTAATTGGTTATTACAAACAGTCAGTCTATTGTTAATACGTGATAGAATGCATTGTTTTATAATCAAGTTAAACAATTCGCCAAGATGGGGAAATAAATGCTTGTTTAACATTAAAGAGCCGCAATCAAAGCCTCAAAGAGCCGCATGCGGCTCGGGAGCAGCAGTTTGGCCACCCCTGTCATTAGACCAAATCATGAAAAAAAGATACGGCACTATTTTTAAAATATTAGACCAACAATTATTGAAAAAAGATATACCGTAGCATGATTTTCCCCATCAAAAGAGAAACTAGGATGACAATATGACGGTACAATACGCAGCCAAAACCATATGCAGCCAAAACCGCGTACCCTTCCACCACACTGGCACGCAAAATAAGCGTTGATTCAATGATCTTTTTTGGATCGTTTCCATTTGCAAAAGATATTGAAACTGACTGAAACCTGCATTTAAAGCTGCTTAACACATGATTTTATCGCAGTGTCATTTTCTAAAACAGGAGTCAGAAAAAAAAACAGAAAAAATGTTGTTGACGTCACTGCTTTATATTTTATGCTTTCCGGTACGTGGATCATCGCTCTGAAAAAGCAGGCTTTACACGGGCTACCTTAACGATATAACAAAATTTCCGTTTGTCCTGCTTAAAAAAATATGATATATAGCCAGTGGTGGGATTCAGCCGGTCCGCACCGGTTTTATAGAACTGTCTCACGAAATTGTATGAGATCAGCGAACCGGTTAGCATTACTGGTTACTGTCAATGGACTTTTTGTAACAGAAGAGAACCGGCTGAAAAATATGACTTTTATGATAGAACCGGCTGACAAAAAAATTGAATCCCACCACTGTATATAGCCCTACTCATAAATCAGTTTGTTATCTGAAGGTACGGTAGCCCAAAGAGTATTTTTCTGTACTCTTTGGGTAGCCTACACAAAAACAAATAGGCCTATTGTTACATAGTTTAACTGTTTGCCATATTTGTTAGACGTGAAACGTTGATATTTAATTGTACCTAGTAGCAGAACATATATCGACGTGTAATCTGTACATGTATACAAGTTTGGAACAGCCGCACAAACGTCAGGTAAAAAACTATATAAGTGGTGGCTTACAATCTAGTAAATACGGTAGGTTGTGGATTTTGTTTTCTATGGATTTTGACCTGCTTAAAGCGCAGAAAGAAGCAGGAAACTGAAGTGGATCTGATGAGTGCTAATACAATACTTCACGTTAGTCGAAAACTTACCAATTACCGATTTATGGCGCAAATGGCTGAAATATTAAAACGGAGTATGACCAGAGCCAGTTTGATATAGGCAGGAAAGGATTAAATGGCAGTTTTCCTGCCCAAACGGGCTGGTTTCTGACAGCAGGGCACTGGTTGCGTTTTTTTCGGGCGTGTCGTCAAAAAGGCAATGTTTTGTTATTTTACATGCATTTTAATAAGTCAAGGTAAATGTCCCTGTTAATCGTACACAATTTATGCTTATGTTTAGAAGTGATGATTTAAAGGAAAATCTGAGCTTGATTTAAATATTTCCAGAGGATTAACAGATCTTATTACAATGAAGATGGGTGAAGAATGTAAGTTATATTATTTAAACTTTTAGTTTTCATATAAAAAAGATCTGCAGTGCAGATTAAAGTTAAAATGTTGGCATTTAAATGTGTCATGTCCAAAACGTAATAAACATGTTGTGCAGAGACAATGCAAATGCCTTTCATGTTGGTATTTTTGTTGATGTCACTGTGATATTGCTAGGTTTGAAGAAGTTTTTCAACTTACAAACTATTCAGTCGAACTATACAGCTTTTCTGTTTTTGTATGTGACTTGTGATCCAAGAGTTGAATTCTGAAAACGCATTCTTATTCTGTTTGTCTCAACATCGTTGGTCTATTGTACAAAGTTTTTATGAGTTCCATTTTAAGAGAACACAGATATTATTTTTTTGTGTTTTTTTTTATGATACTTTCTTTTTACTGGCTAATGCGGCCTTGTTCTAATGTTTTGGTCCTTCAACTTTACGAATTCTTATAAATTATGCAAGAACAGCACAAGAGGTAAAGGTTAGAACAGGGGAATTTACTCTATTCGACTTTTCAAAGCGGATATTAGTACCGAAATCCAAACCACCCAATTGATTTAGGAATTGTACCTAATTTTTCATTCCCTTTTGTTGTGTTTTGACAGTCGACATGACCAGTCACCTGTTTTTACCAAAAAATACATGTAGATCATAGATCCTGATAGATCATAGACTTTACATTTTATTTGAATGCGCTGATTACATATTTTGGTGGGGGCCACAGGTCTTATGGGTTACTGAAGGGGATCATGATGCCTAAAACTTGCTTAGGTAGCCACAGTGCATGAAACATTAAGAAACACTGGTCTAAAATGTATGTAAGATGTCCTGTGTTATGTTATAGAGCAATGGTTTTTCAGCAGCGACCCTCTTGGAGGGCATGTGCCAATTAACTGGAGGTCCATTTAACTAAAGGAAAACAGTGAAATACTAACCAACAATAAAAAGTAAAAAAAAATACATCAGCATTTACATTGGGTTGCTAAAATTGGTTGCTGGATAAAAAAAAAGTGAAAATCATTGTCGTAGAGTGTACATGTAGTACTAATCTTTGCACCGTCCACAACATTTTGCTCTGAGGTATGAATGCTGATCTGGTTCTCAAGGTAAATAAAGGTATTCTAGGCCAGTGGTTCCCAACCTTTTTTTGTAGCGACCCAAATACTTCCCCAAATTTTGTTTTGTGGTTTCTCGCGACCTATAGACATGCATTCTTACTATTTTGGTTGCATGTTTATCTCTAAATCAGGAAAGCTTTTCGAAAATTACTACGCTAGTTTGGAAAGTTTAAAAATAATTACTATATATTCTTTTTTTCGACAAAACATTTCTGTTTGGCCCGTACTTTTGAGCTGGTTCAAAGCATTATCAGCCAATATGACGTCACAAATAGCATTAAACATTATCACACCAAGTTTTCTTGAAATTATTTTGGGCCAACAATGTTACATCATAGACAAAATAAAAAAAAACAATACCCTTCTGTTGTTGAAAACAATGGGGCTTTACTCGGTAGTGAAGAATTCTATACATTCAACATCAAATGACACTACATTTACCAAATTAAAAGATACAAATACTTCTCAGTTTGGGAAGCGCTATTAAGCCTATCGGAAGTGTGAAAGAGAAACAAGTTCAAAGAAAAGCTTGTTACAATTGTATTTAAAAAGTATAACCGGTCACCTTACAGAACCTAAACAAATTTTTCTGTGGCAAATTAAATGCCCAACCTTGCTCAAGATCACAGAAAAGCACAAACAATTGCCAATAAACACACTATATTCATAGAGTGGCATATTTAAGCTGTTGTGCCCTTCAAAAAAACGAATAAAATCTGGTTGTAAGATAAAGTTAGCTGAGTTTCAACGTTCTTGTGAGCTCCTATATATATATATATGCAATCAGTAATGTTGAAATCCCCCCCCCCAACTCTAAAAACTGTCACGATCACCCCCTCGGTGGTTGAAACTGCCCCCGTTGAAGAATCCTAATTTAAAGCCTTGAGGAAAAATAACGCCATGAAATGAAGTCAAAGAGAAAATCCTCTTATTGTCACAAAAACCGGCAACCCAACAGAATTTTCAGGGGTTGGGAAACACTGTTCTAGGCCAGTGGTTCCCAACCTTTCTACGCCACTGGACCGGTAAAAACCGAAAAAATTTCCATGGACCGGCAACAAAAGATCATAGTGAAGGCAACAGATATTTGTATGCTTTTTGTTCACCAACGTTGTCGTTGCGCAACATAATGCAAGTTTTAGTCATAGCCTATATATTTAGGACGAAAAATTGCAACCAAACGGCAATCAACTTAAACAACAAAACGCCAATCTATTTACATACAAAGTCAATGTTAGTGGGATGTTTGCTGTTGTTTAGCTGCCAGTATGAATCTCATCTTACAAGTGAAAAATAACTTTGTTTACAAAGAAATGTTGAATGCTAGACGCAGTTTATGACAAAACAATCATAAACGTCACAAAAGCTTTATTGAGTAATTTTGCGGATATCAACTGTGGAAACCCCAGTTTTACAGCCAACAACTTTGCAATAGGCCTACTTTGAAAAGTATACATAAAGTAAAATAATTTGCGGACCGGCAAAATATTTATATTTTTTAAAAATATTTTTGCGGACCGGTGGTTGGGAACCACTGTTCTAGGCCACCAAAGAGAGAGAATGCTCTGTCACCAAGAAGTTTTACCTTAATTGTAATCATCTAAATCAAAGTATTTGCATATTTTGACTAGCAATTATTCATTGTATGTTATCTCATCAGTGTTTTTGCAGATGGTGATCTTGATGAAGCAGACTATGAGATATTGCAAGAAATCTGGAGAAAGAAAAAAAGTTTATTAGAGGAAATTCAGGTGTGTAGGAGTTTCTGATTTACACAACTGGATTAATTTACTTGCAAAAGAAAATTGTGTGAGTGTGATTATTATATTTTCATACATATTAATATACATAAAATGTGAAAACTCCTGTTTAACTAACTTTTGTGACATTAACAAGGTTTAGATTGAAAGTAAACATTCCATTTGCTTCTATCACATATTCTAGCTGTAAATCATCATGAGGAGTCCCTTTCCCATGGAGACACATATTGTTTTTGTCTGCATTTTGTATTTTTCTGTATTTTTTCTGTTGGTGTGTTCCACCTGTTTGGTCAATTAAGAGTGCTTAGTCAGTTGTTTGAAGTTGATTCACATAAACTTCGACCCTGGTTGACCCAGACGGTTAGCCACGGGCCCTCAACGCTAAAAATTAAAAACGTACTTGCTAAAGTACACGATGGTGGAGTTTATTTACTATACAGTAAACCTTGATTAAACATGATTAAGTTAATCAGGATCTTGCCTAGTCCAGACAAAACTTTAGTACAAATGATTTGTAATGTGGTAAGGCTCTATTTGACAGATCTTCCCCTAATCTGGACATTTTTTATCTTACCGGGTCTGAATTGACCGAGGCTTAATGTATTGTTGGTTGGTTCTCTTATAATCCAAATATGTGTCTTTTGTGCAGTTTATTTTGGCTTGTTTGTGGCTGCTTCATACAAAAGGTTGTTAAGTCTGGTGAGAATTGAGAAGAATTTTGTCTTTGAAACATTGCCATCATCACAATGAAGCTTGCCCTAAAACTGCAGCCTCCAGTGCCTTGTTTGTGACATCAATCGTATAATTGTTAGTCAGTGAATGAGAATAAGTATTGCTAAAGAACATGTTTATGTAAAACTTGAGAACAATGTTGACATAAATTTTTGATAACTTGAGAAACAAAAGATGTTCTATCCTATTTAACAAAAAGACGCTTTATAGGTCCCTGTTTTGCATATGAACACACATTGTACTAGGCAACAGCTGGCTAAAGGCAAAACTATTTTGTTTTTTATTCTGTGACGGTTTCATTTTTAATTGTCTCTGCCATTATATATGGTGGGCAGTCACAATAGAGCAGTGGTTCCCAACCTTTTTGTAGTCACGGACCCCATTTATAAATTTTATCGGTCCGCGGACCCCCAACGTAATTTAGCCTTTTTTCATTTCCTGCATTATACGTTATTATATTTTCATTTTTTGTGGGCAGAATTTTAATCAACCTTCACAGTCCTTTAATCTCAATAAAGTTCTGTACTGTGGCAGTCAGTGTCAATTTTCTGGTTGTGATGTCACAATGGAAGTAACAATCACAACGTTTGATAAACAGTTTGCATTATATACAGGATTGTAAAAACGATTTGGGAACCTAAAAATATTGTACTGTTGTTAATGCTACTACAAATGTTTACCTTCACGGACCCCAGGTTGGGAACCACTGCAATAGAGTATGTATTTTCCAAAAAATGTTTTGTTGTTGTTTATAGAGACTAAAGGAGGAAATAAAAGATGTGGACACTGACATTGATCAGATGGAAGAAACTGAAGAAAGGTATTTGTATGTGTGGCTTAGAAAGACAGACATTTTTTTGTTCTACTTTGTGTATTCAATTAGATTGTACAGGTTTTCATTAGATTAACATATTTTTTTGACATTTTTTCTTTTCTGCAGCCCCACTGGTTACCCTGCTAGTCCCCAAGAGTAAATTATTGCATGTTACAGGTAATGGTGAGATGAGTACCTGGTATTCGGTATCGATGGTATCGAAACTCTTACTCCATATCGAAATATTTTGCCTCAGTTTTCTATACCAACATTCGATAAGGCTGGTTTACACTATAAGAATACAGGCAACATATATTTTTTGCTATCATGTGGAGATTACATTATCTCTACATGTTTCTGCATGTGTGTGTATGTGCATGTACCCCAACCATGGCAGATAAATTAGCTAGTGATATACTCTAGGTACAACACTATATTTAAGTACTCAGTAATCGGTATCGAAGGTGTATACACATGGTACTCGTACTGTGTATCAGTACTCACTTCAAAACCTGTTGTCATCCCATCACTAGCTGCAGGTCACTACAAATCAAGTTTCAGTGCCATATTATAAGTGCAACATGTATGAGGCCCCATGTGAACTGTAAGCAATACTTAGTTGGTTATAGTTTTGCCAATTGCAGTCATGGGGTATTGACATTAAAATTATTATGGGTCCCCTTCCCTGATGGGGACACATATTGTTTTTGTCTATATTTTTTTTTCTTTTTTCGTTTTTCTTTTTTTCTTTCTAACGCAGATTTGTTCCCACGTTTTGGTCAAGTAAGAATGGTTCAAACTTTTTCAAATTTACACACATTACAGATATTGGTCTAAAGATGGTCCATGTGAATTTTGACCCCGTTTGATCCCTCGGTTCACCCACAGCCCCCCAAAACGTGAAATTTTTAGCGCGGATTTGTTCCCACGTTTTGGTCAAGAAAGAATGGTTCAAACTTTTTCAAATTTACACACATAATAGGTATTGGTCTAAAGATGGTCCATGTGAATTTTGACCCCGTTTGATCCCTCGGTTCACCCACAGCACCCCAAAACGTGAAATTTTTAGCACGGCTATTGTTCCCACGTTTTGGTCAAGAAAGAATGGTTCAAACTTTTTCAATTTTACACACATTACAGATATTGGTCTAAAGATGGTCCATGTGAATTTTGACCCCGTATGACCCAGAGATTCACCCACAGGCCCCCGAAACATAAATGTGTCTAACGCTCGTTTGGTCAAGAAAGACACTGTAGGCAGAAGTACCAAGAGAGTAACTCACTGGTTTACGATAGCGGGAGGGCTCAGCTTGACGTCGGACAGACGTTTTACGAGACATCGTTTCAGTGATTAGAAATCAGCTGTTTTGCACAGCAATGCTATGTCGTTTTATTAAGTTATCACTCACATTTTTAGTTTTGGCGAAGGTTTTACACCTATGACGTGATTTAAGCCTAATAACCGTGCTTCGGTTTTGTATATGTCAAGAAAAACTTTGTTAATAAAAGTTAAGATGAAAAAATTAACTTGACTTTTTTGCCAAATAAATGTTTTTTTAAATGCTCGCTGTCAGGTTGGCCGCCGCATGATCACGGGTTACTTAAGGTCAACTAGTCGGTATTACAAACACAGCTCAGAACTTTCTTCATAACGTAGCGTTTTTTTAACAATCAATTTAGGAGTCAATACTCAAGGCATGTATAAATTAGGCTTAACAGTATTGTTGAACACGAATGACAGCGTGCTATTGAAAACGGTGTCAAAAGGTCAAACAGTCGTTTGGCGTGTGCACCCTGAGAGGTTACTACTGGTCAATGGTACTCGTTTTGCGAAACAAAGTTAAATGAAAAACAATTTGTTATGTATACACTTTTTAATTTAAAGTGTCTGTAACACAACTGTTACAGCTTTCTAAAAAAATTGTGTTTAAAACCCGACCTTGGACGACAATATCTGGGTCAAAGCAAAGGATTAAATTAAAGTATTTATTACGTATTTTTAATGTTTTTGTAATTACATGACAATAATAGTGCAAAAAGAATACGAACAAATTTATATTATTTTTGGGTTAATGCTTTCTAAAAATTTGTCCTTAAGAATGTAAAAATCACCGCAACATTTGTTTACCGTAAATCCGCACAAACATGCGTGTGGGGACCCATTAGTTTTTGTTTACAAAAACAATCATATGTGTAGATCAAATGATGTGTATAGTAAATTGGTAAATATCGTATAGAATATATAAAATGGAAGTATATCAGAAAGCCACTCTTCTAGTTATTTGTTGCTGTGCCTCTGGTGTTCAAATTTGACAGTATTTGGAATATGAAAATGTTGGGCATTGATTGTTGTGTTTTACCCTGTAACCCCATCTCTTACCCATTAGCCCCTAGAAAGGACAATCCTGTTTTTACTTTTACATTGCTGTACAATCCTGTTTTTACATTCCAGTCGGGCAACAACACAAGCAAAACAGGTGATGATTGGACGAAAAAAGTTCAATGCAGATGCCAAAAAGGTAGATAATAGGACTGTATATATGTCTGAACTCATTCATCTTTTTATCTGTTAATTATAGGTTCCCTTCCCTTCAGGGGACACATATTGTTTCGTCCGTTTCTTTTTTCGTGTAACACTGGTTTGTTCCATGCACTTGGTAAGAAAAAGTGCTTCAAACATGTTCAAATTTACACACATGGCAGTTATCCAAATTTCTCCCTCCTAAAAGTTGGCCCTGAATGACCCAGTGGTTCACCCACAGACTCCAAAAACTTTTTTTTCTTGAAAAATGACTGTACTGACTGAGGTATGTGATCTAGAAGTTTGATGCTTTGTTGGTTGGTGCATTGTAATGTACCGTATTACAAAGAGTTTTATAACTTTTAATTGGATTTGCCTATTAAACCCCCAAAAATTTATTTTAAGCTGCATTGGTCGTATATAAACTGAACAGTCAGTCAAATAGAAGTCCCAAGGGAGTAATTTACTGATTTGCATTTAAAGCGGTTTAATGGTCTCTGCTTGACCAACGGGAACAGAGAAAGCCACCTTTTACTTTTAAATTTGTATTTTGTTTTCAATTCGTTCTGCATTGTACAAGAATGAATGTTTGAATCGTGTGGCTTACATTCAGGGAATGAAGTACTTGATTGAAATTGGACATGTGCAGCAGAATCCACAAGATGTTGCTGAATTCTTATTTAAAGGAGATAATTTAAATAAAACTGCAATTGGAGACTTTCTTGGTGAACGGTAAGAGTTGAAGGTCAGATAATGTGTAGCTGAAGCTGATGTTATTTATCTTGGTTCAGAAATGAATTTAACTTGGAAGTCCTAAGTTCATTTGTTAATCTTCATCAGTTTGAAGGAAAAAGTTTGGATGAATCACTAAGGTAGGTTACATTTTTAGGTGTTTTTCCACATTTTTTATTGGTCTTTTTTCTTTCTAGCTTTGTATCTAACAGCCCAAGTTTCTGTGCCTATTTATGGGCCCTCTTTCTTGAAGAGTGGCCATTGTTTTAGTCATATTTTTTATTCCTATTGGTTATAGCTGTTTGGCCCAGGAAGTATGTTTTAAACATTTTCAGATTTCCCTGGATGACCTAACAGTTCACCTTTATTACCCTTCCCTGAAGGGGACACATATTGTTTTTGTCTATATATATATATATTTTTTTTTTCGTCCAACGTGGATTTGTTCCCATGTTTTGGTCAAGAAAAAATGGTTCAAACTTTTTACAATTTACACACATTGTAGATATTGGTCTAAAGATGGTGAATGTGAATTTTGACCCCGCTTGATCCCTCGGTTCACCCACAGCAACCCAAAATGTGAATTTTTTAAAACGGCTATACTTGCTAAAGTACTTCATTAAGGAGTTATATGCTTTGTTGGTTGGTGCAATATAAGGTATTTCAAAGAATTTTGTACCTTAAAAAAAGATTTACCCATTTTCACCCCTTAAACCCCAAAATATTCGTTTCTGTCTAATGCTGGTTTGTTAAATGCGTTTGGTCAAGAAAGAGTGCTTTAAATTTATTCAAATTTGCACAGATGTTAGTTATTGTTCCGAATTTGATCCTCCTGAAGTTTGACCCCAAACGATTCAGTGGTTCACCCACAGGCCCCCAAAACAAAAACAAATTAAAAACGACTGTACTGACCCAAGTACATAATCGGAGGGTTTCATGCTTTGTTGGTTGGTGCAATGTAAGCTATTCTAAAGAATTTTGTAACTTTTTATTGGATTCACCCATTTTTACCCCTTAAACCCCAAAATAATAAGTTTTAGGCTAGAAATACAAGCCCTAATGTGCTGAAATGAAATGCAATTGTTTGTAGTGGGTTACCCATTCCGTATTTAAATTTTTGACTCAATCGGCCTAATGGTTACATTTTCCATAATATGTGTACACTGTCCGTCAGATAGAAGTCTCAACTCTCAAGGTTTCACTTGTTTACGATTAGGGCGTGTGAATGCAGCGGGAGTGCTCAGCTTGACGTCCGGACGGACGTTTTACGCGACAGTCGTGTTAGTGATTAGAAATCAGCTGTTTTTGCGCAGCTATGCTATGTCGTTTTATTAAGTTATCAATCACATTTTCAGTTTTGGAAAATGGTGTTTAAAAACTGACCTTGAACGACAATATCAAGGTCAAAGCATGAGATTAAATTGAAAGTATTTTTCCTGTTCTTATTTACTGTTTTTTTGTAATTATATGACAATAATGATGCAAAAAGAATACGGACAAAACTTTTAAAGTTGGGTTAGGGCTAAAGTTGTTTAAGTTTTTCCTTTAGAATCTAAAAATAACCAGGATGTTTGTTTACCATAAATCCGCACAAACACGCGTGTGGGGACCAATTCGTTTTTGCTTGCAAAAACAATCATATGTGTAGATCAAATGATGTGTATAGTAAATTGGTAAATATCTAACAATGATTGTGCCCTATTTTAACTGTTACCAAATCGCATATGCATATGTGTGGGGACCCATTAGATTATGCTTGCAGAAACAATTATGTTATAAAGTGCCAGGAAAAAGATAGGGCCCCAATGAAATGTGGGTGCCAAATATATGTCTATCATAAATATAGTAAATGGTATGATGTAGTATATATAAACTGGCAATATATAGCAAAACCACTATTCTAGTTTATTTTTTGATTTTGTGTTGAAAAAAATTGTGGACAAGAAGTTTAAAGTTAGGGTTGAATTTAAGGAATGTATTTAATGTTTTTTTTTCCTAATCACAATTTTCACACACTATTAATGTTACTACAGTATTGTGTGTACATGTGTGTGCAGCCATGTATTTCAGCTTGCAGTAACAATCTTGTTGGTAAAGTCATGTAAAGGTAGATACCCCATTAAAGTTTGGTAACAAATGTACATGTGTTGTAACTTGTAAGTATAACAAAAGATGCAGATAGATGACTATTAAATAGGGTGTAGAGCAGGGGTCGGCAACCCCTGGCACGCAAGGTGGTTTTTTATGGCACGCCAACCGATTTGCGTGTTTATATTGAAGTAACAATTTAACCTGTCACACTGCTTGTTTATAGTTTTTATCATGACATTGTCTTAAAATTTAGCCTTACATGCACAAAACACTCTGCTTTTTCTTTATTATTGATATCTGCTGGCACGAACCACTATTATTTAGAAAAACGTTGGCACGTGAGGTCATTAACACATGGAAGTAACAAGTAAATTGGCATGCATCGCCTAAAAGGTTGCCAACCCCTGGTGTAGAGTGTATAAGTTGTACACATAGAAAAATACGAAAGCCACCTTTTTGGTTGTACATTAGCAAGTGTAACAGAAACCTTTGACCTTTGCATGTTTTTTTTTAAATTTAGACAATTTTTGTGGAGCTTTCGCCTGCCCGGTGAAGCACAAAAAATTGATAGAATGATGGAATCATTTGCTGCACGGTACTGTGCCTGCAATCCAGGAGTTTTTAGCAATTCCGGTAGGTTTGTATGTTCCCTTACCTGAAAGTAGGGAAACATTTTTCTCTGTTTTATGCTGTTGTGTTCAAAAAAGTATTTGTTGTGTTCAACCCTGCAGCCCTAACATTAACCCCTTTAGCCCCCGAAAATGGGTGAATTTTAAAAATAGCGTTTAAATTGAATGAAATTTGGATAGCTTGTAGAATTTGCCATGTATACATGTTGATTGTTGCACCCAATAGCTATAGTTCCAACACTTACCCCACCAGCTTCCTAAAATGGGTGAATTTTTTTAGTAATGTTCCAATAAAATTAAATTGGGACAGGTTGTAGAATTTGCTATTAATAGGGGTCAATTGTTGTGTTTTGCTCTATTTTGTTTACCCCATCTTTCCTTTAAAATAGAACATTAAATAGAATAAATTTCAAACAATGTCTGAATTGAACCAGATTTGTATAGTTTACAAGACCCATAAGTTTCAGAAACAGTTAAGGTTATAAAAGACAGTGACTAATAAATTAAGTGTTTTATCATTTTTTTCCTACAGATACATGTTATGTTTTATCATTTGCAATCATAATGCTCAACACCAGTTTGCACAATCCAAGTGTTAAGGACAAACCCAGCCTTGACCGTTTCATTGCCATGAATAAGGGAATAAATGATGGAGCAGATTTGCCAAATTCACTGCTTTCGGTATGTTATGTATTAGGGGTATGTCTGACCTTTTTAGATTCATTTTTCTGTTTTTGCATGATAAAACCATCATTTCCAGCAATTGACATGCCTTTGTCCGTGTTATCTGATTATGCTGTGTTATATTTTTAATTGATTCTAGCCATCATTTCAAATTTAGAGTTTATACGAAAGCATCAAACGAGATCCTTTCAAAATACCTGAAGATGATGGAAATGATTTGACAACAACCTTTTTTAACCCAGACAAAGAAGGTTGGCTTTTAAAACAAGGTATGGTTACTTTTAGGGTTTTTGTCATCAACACTGTAACAGAACTTGCTATTGTAAACTTTGCGGAGTTATTTTGTCAAAGGTATAAAAATGATAAAATTATGACTGTTATTTGTAGAAATTTGCATTTCTAAACTTGCAGCAAATTTTCATTTGCACCAGTTTGAAATAATTGTTTCAACCTTAAAGATTTATATATCCAAGTTCAGTTTACCCAAATGGGTAAACTAACTAGCAACGTTTGGGGCTGTTGATTAAAAACAATACTGCTGTTTTATATTGTAATGCATCAACTCAACTGATGGCATTAAATAGGAGGTATGTTTCCTATATTTGAATGTACAATCAGAAAATAATGGTTTGTGATTCATTTTTTTTAATTATTGTTTTGCTTGTAGTGTACTGCATGATTTTGGAATGTTACATATTCTTTGGTAAATGGTGATAAAATTGTGTTTCCCAAAGTAAAAGCAATCTTTTTTTATCAAAGTTAAAAGTGGATTTTTGTTTAGTCAGCAGCATTGTTTTGTTTTCTGTAGCTTTTATGAATTGTTTGAACAGTTTTTTTTACCAATTGCCTTTTTAGGCCATTTGTTCGACCATCCATTTCTAACAATATGTTATTTCTTTGAGTATCAATGCCTCTACACATCGTCTGTTTGGATTTAAGACATAATTGGTTTGACTTAAAGCTTGCCTAATAATGCAATTGGGTTTGCAATTGAAATGGTCTGTCAGAAAGATTTGCTTTGTGACAAGTACATTAAAGTAACATAACATTAAAGATCTCCTGATGAAATGTCCTGACAAATTCAATGTTTATTATTCATATTCTTACAGGTGGAAGATATAAAACGTGGAAACGTCGATGGTTTATTCTCTCTGATAATTGTTTGTACTACTTTGAGTTCACAGCAGTAAGTTTATGAGGCCAGTAAAATACTAAGTTATTCCCTCTTAGTGGTTCACCTATACTATAGGACCTATAAGTCCTATAGCACAGTGGTCGGCAACCGCCGGTCCGCGGCCGGGTACCGGTCCGCGACGAGTTCGTTACCGGGCCGTATAATTTTTCAGGTTAAACGTTTTGAAACATTTTGCCCATGTATCCCGGGGATGATAAACCAATTTGTGTGTTTTTATTGCTAAATATTTGTAGTTTCTTGAAGACTGGTCCGCGATAACATGTCACTTTGAAAAACGGTCCGCAGTAGAAAAATGGTTGCCGACCCCTGCTATAGCAGACCTGTGCATTTTACGGCCCGCGGGCCACATCCGAAGGGGACACATATTGATTTTTTTTCTTCTACCCAAAGTTTGTCCGACTTGTTTTTCCATCAAATCCTTGATGGATTTGGATGAAATTTACACAGATGGTAGATGTAGTTATGTAGATGTGCATCCCATTTTGTTTTTGTTGATAACCCCAGTATTTACCCCGCTAGCCCCCTAAAATGGGTATTTTCCCCCAAAGTTTGTCCGACTCGTTTTTCTATCAAATGTTTGATGGATTCGGCTGAAATTTACACAGATGGTAGATGTAGTTATGTAGATGTGCACCCCACTTTGTTTTTGTTGATAACCCCAGTATTTACCCCGCTAGCCCCCTAAAATGTTTTTTTCCCCGAAGTTTGTCTGACTCGTTTTGCCATCAAATGCTTGATGGATGTGACTGAAACTTATACAGATGGTAGATGTAGTTATGTAGATGTGCATTCCACTTTGTTTTTGTTGATAACCCCAGTATTTACCCTGCTAGCCCCCTAAAATGGGTATTTTCCCCCGAAGTTTGTCCGACTCGTTTTTCTATCAAATGCTTGATGGATGTGGCTGAAACTTATACAGATGGTAGATATAGTTATGTAGATGTGCATCCCACTTTGTTTGTCCGGATAACCCTAGTATTTACCCCGCTAGCCCCCTAAAAGGGGTGAGTTTGTAAACAATGTCAGAATTGGCTAAAATTTGGTTAGCTTGTAAAGTATGCCAATTATCGTTATTGCGCAATTGCAGTTCGGGGGTTGTTAGCAGCCCTTTGACGTCAGAAACATTAACGGTTGTTGCTCAAAACACCTCTAGTGGCTGAAATTTTAAACGTTGGCAGATTGGACTGAAATTTTGCAGTACTATTGATTGAGTCATTGTGGTTTCCTACTTTTAAGTTTGTGTGTGTTGAACCTCAATTAGTTATCCTACTAGCCCCCTAAAATGAGTTTTTTAATTTAAATAGTATTTACTCCATGTAGCATATTTAGATATGCACAGTACCAATCACTGTGTTTGTCTTCACAATACCAAACTTACTCATTGTTATCTATTGAATTGCATTATTTTCAACTTTGCATGTGTGGGGACCCATGAGTTTTTGCCTGCAGAAACAACCAAGGTTATAAAAGACGATGGCTAATATGGGACCCAATACAAAATAAGCATAGGAAATATATTTATGTTTTAAAATAGACCATAGTGTATGTGCAAGGGCAATATGTGCTAAGCCACCCTTCTAGTTTTGAAAAGCCATTTGTTATTTATGATAACGCAGTGATGTACGTGCGTATGCGAACAGCTACGTGTGATGCTGGTCAAAATCGTCATAAAACACAAGTTGTTCAACCCATTGTTACGCAATAAAGCCTATAGTCCTTTGTGTCAAAATAATACGGCGGGGATGGGAAAAAACACATAAATCTGATTTTTACAAACTGGAAAGATTAACCTAATTGAATAAAAAATTAGGTTTTAACATTTCAGCGTAATATTGCAAGCTAAATTGCTATTTTTCACGTCAATTTGCCCGCTTATTTTTATGCAAACTATAAATATTTGCATTACAACGCTCAAATGCAGAATAAAGTTTAACCAATTTATCGTTGGTTTGGCTCTCGGACAGAAGTCAGGTTTCTTATGTGGCCCCTTTCAAAAATTAATTGCCCACCCCTGTCCTATAGGCTCTAAAATACAAAATCAAAAAAATAGCTAAAATACATAAACCAATAGTTTCGTACTTTGTTGTTTGGTGCATTGCAAAGTGTTTTTAGCATGTTGTAACGTTCAAATGGATTTGCAGTTTTGTCATGTATTTAATTACCTTCAATGTGCTGAAATTTAGAACATGGGCAATTAACTGCAGGTCAACATATACAAATTTCCAAATACAATTAAGAACGGTTTGTGCGTTGTGGCAGCACTCTTAACTGTTTTGAAACCAGCACAAATATAATGGGCAAGATAGAAGCTGCCTATTTTTTGCCAAAATGGCGAACTCCATTTTACTCATGTTTTTGTTCAACGAGATGTTACATTAGTTTCTTGTTAACACATGATATTTTACGCTTTCCCCACAAGATTAACAGTACTACGTTCTTACCACAGAGATGCTTACTTTCCCCTTTTTTAGCCTGGGATTCCATATCTTATTTCTTTTTTTCTTAGACCATTGCATATAAATCGTTATGTTAAGTTGAGTTCATTTTGCTTGGAAAACGTTACAACAGGATTTAGTAATGTATACATAAATTCATAACATATAGCTAAATCATGTTTTAAGTTCACCTTATAAAATGTTGAATAAGATACATATAAATTTTCAGGACAAAGAACCAAAAGGAATAATACCTTTGGAAAATCTGCAAGTGAGGGAAATGGCGGACCAACGAAAACCGGTAAGACTTGTAAGTTTCCTTGTAGCTCTATTACAATATTATACTTTCTTGTTACGCAGCATTGCTTTGAAATATATTTACCGGAAGACGCATTGATGCAAACCATTAAAGCAGCCAAAACAGATTCAGAAGGAAGAGTTGTTGAAGGTAATATTTGAAAGCCATTTTGTGTCAAAGCTACTGTGCACAGGACTCAAAAATACTGTATAAAAATATTTGACAGGAAAACACACAACTTACAGAATGTCGGCAGCCACATCGGCCGACAAAGAAGATTGGATTCGTTGTATTCGGTACACTTTTTTAGTCTGTTTTGTTACTCGTAATCTAACCGCAGTATATTATTCCAGGAAGAGCATTAGTAATGATCCATATTATGACATGATTGCGGAAAGAAAGCGACGCGCAGAAAAGGCTTCCGAATTGAACAAAACATGACAAATACACTATATCTAAGCTTACAAATAAATTTTATATCTAGCATTTTACGCTTATAAAGCGTGGGAATAGTTATTTAAATAAAAAAAACACTGAAATCAAATTTTACTATTACTATGGGTTTTAACTTGCCAGCATGCACCGCTTTGCCTATATTGATTTCGGCACAAGTAGCCTTCGTACGAATAAAATCGGGCACAGTATGTAAATATGCCACTAATTGCTGTGATAACGTTTTTTAACATAAACAAGTTGTCATGATTTTAATTTTGCTATTTGTGCACTTAAAATTCGTATCAGTAAAATAAAGTCACATGGTTTCAATTTTCGTTTTATTGAGAGCAGCAGTGTCGCAAAAAGCAAGCGATTAGAGACCAAAGTTGACATCAAACCATAGAGCAGTTGCACTTAGTCCCTAGACACCGATTATTGCAACCGTAAAACACTCATGCATTTGGCGCATTAGTTTCATCATATTTTAAGTTTTTGTTATCTCTGGAAAAGACAAATAAAATCGTTTTTTTACAACCCTAATAAACAGCGGTAAAATCAGTGAAGGTTTGTGCCATTTTTTGTCGTGGTCAGATATTTGTTTGGAAGCGTGGCTATGTAGATACCTGCTTACATTGTTACACAAGTCTGTACAAATTTCTACTCTAAAATGCCTCATCTTTTGTCGAATTCACTTCATTTTCCGCCGGCAATTGGCTTTCTCCGAGCAGAAAATAAGTTCTTTGCTTTCCTTTGCCTTTCATTTCTGTCTCGCCCCGATACTTAACGTCAAATGTTCCGTATTCGTCCAGAAAACTTTTGGTGCTTTGGGACAAGTGGATGTGCAAAGCTGAAAGGTAACACAACTTGTTGTATCTGGTAACCACAAAGCCAAAAAACTATGTAAGACACTTACGCAAGCCGTTGGATTCCATTCTGGATGCGGTGTTTACAGTGTCGCCAAACAAGCAATATCTCGGCATCTTCAACCCAACAACTCCTGCACAGCATGGACCTAAAAAGCATGTCAACCCAGAGTTGTAAACGGGCCTTAAATAGGAGTCCGAACCCGATTCGTGTTTGAGAAACCCGTTTAGGCCCGAACGTTAGATTGACAGGCCTATACACTGACACCCCAGAAAAGACCCAAACTACAAATACATTAGACAACTGGTCTTGAACAAGACGTTTTAGGGCTGTTTGACATTAGGTCAGGTCCAGCAACTAGCTACTTAGGTAGGTAAATTTATTCGAAAAAATACTAACACAGATTGTAAAGTCAGGCCCGTTTTTTGAAGAAACCTAAGCCCTAACCCGGCCCGACTTATAACTCTGTGTCAACCTCTCCATGTTGTATTTGTTACAGCCACGTAGCCGATGGGAAATAGGCATTTTGTGCTATTTATTGTTTAATTGTATGGCGTACGAATAAAACACATTTGTTTATTTTACTATATGACGCTTTCATTAGGACCTGAATGAATCCCGATTCTCAGTTGCAGTTGTTCGTCCGGACGATGACGCATCTTGAAGCAACTTACTGCTTTTAAGAGTGTTAACGCGGCACGGGCGATTTCCCGCGCGTGTCGAATTCCGTTTCGAACTGGTAGACCAGACACCAACATGTAAGCATCCCCAATAGTTTCAACCTTAAAAACACACTGGGCGCTTAAATAGTCGCTTATGATCTGAATCCGGCGGCAAAAGGCAAACAAAGTTGCTAATATTTGTAATTACCGTACTTGACATTGCTTGAAACCTAAACCTACCTTATAAACGTCAAACGATTCAATCGCGGCATCAAACAGAGTGTACAAGTCGTTGAGCATGTCGACAACCTGCAGTGGAGTAGACACAGCAGACAACGAAGTGAAACCAACGATGTCCGAGAAAAATATTGTAACACTTTCAAAAGCTTCAGGTGGAACCGGATCTCCCCGTTTTAGCCGATCCACAACAGGTCTTAAAAATTATACTTTACTAAGCTTATATTATTTTGTTTTTACCTAACGTTAGAAACGTTTTGCAAAATCTTAGACGAAAAAACTTATTTATGCTTAGATTGACGAACAAATGTCGCTCACATAGGAAGCATTTGGTACAAAAGCTCGTCCGCTTTTTTCTTTTCTTCAAGATAGGCCGCAGTTCTTTCATCAACCAGGCCTTCCAAGTTTGTGGCATATTGTTCCATACGATGCAAAAGGTTTTCGACCAAATTTCCTTTATTTTCTCTACATAAAGAGAGAACAAAAACTTTGCAAATGTACAAACATAATTATTGCCCCCTTTCTAGTGTTGCACATAGCCTACACAAGCGTTGAAACTTGAATGAAGTAAAATGCGTTCTTTTGTCCAAACTGTTATCAACAAGAATGAATCGATCTATTACTCTTTTAAAAAGAAGTCTACTATGAACGTTTTTTGAAGCCCTGTACTGTTGGTATGTCGGTGCAAACAGTTGGCCTTAGGTTAAAAACATCAATTAAAACTTTCTTCAATTTCGTTTTTTGCAAAATACATCAGAAACACTTGCTTGGCCTCATAGCCAACAAACTTGGCCTACTTACAAACATTTTGATTTGGTTTCAAGCACTATTGTAACATTACACGTGCTGCTAGACGCCAACAATTTTTTGGGGGGAGGGAGGGGCATTTAAATAAGAGTTTAAAAGTTTAGCAGGCATTATTTTTCGTCATTTACTTGCGTATTGGTTAATTTAGGATGCACAACCTTTGACCCGCGCATCAATGTTTTTGTTTCGTTAAATTTGAGAACTGTCATATAATTTCATGTACTTATCCCTAAACGTCAAAATTGATTGTTGGCGTTCTAACTTACTGAATGAGTCGGAACTGTTTTTAGCATCACTATCTACATCAGGGGTGGGGAAACTTTTTGTTTGTGAAGGTCGCCAAACGGTTTATCGACACTCGTTCAGGCCGCACAGACTATTTCTCAGGCCAAGCACAGTGGCATTCAAACATTTTGACTTACAGAATGGTTGATGTGCTATTGGACTTACGGCCCAAGCTAAATAAAATTCGTCACTACATTTCCACCCTCACTACAACATTCAGGATTTTATTAACATAGAAACTCGCTTGTTTATCAATCTGAGAGCAGCTTGTTACATCACAGACGAGTTTAAGACATTCGATTATGCGCAAACAATTGTTCTTTTGCAACACAAGTAAGATTGTAGAACCTTGGTCTCTTGGCAGCTCTACGGATATCGCTTTGTGTACCGGTACGCAAACGTTTCAAAACCGCTGCCGTAGAACCAATCAAATAGTAATGTGGAATAAAGGTAAAAAAATACGTTTCTGTCTAGTTTTTAGCGCCTGGTGCAGTGTGTATTATCAACATCCTAAATTGTATTCTGACATCAAAGGCCGCACTTAGTGCCCTCAAAGGCCGCATGCGGCCTTTATGCCGCAGGTTGCCCACCCCTGATCTACATTATTATACGCTTTGTATTGCCTGCTATTTTGTACTGTTTGCATACAAGGCCTGCGATGTATCTTTCCAGCTTCCCAAAAAGAACACGTTAAGTCCAGTTTAAAGAGTCAAATGTAGGCTATAGAATGTATAGAAGAATGGTTTAATTCGATCAATATGGCCACCGATACATACGTTATAATACACATGTTCACTACCGCAGGTTGTGTTATCTGCGTCTATAGACTCTTGTAAGTCATGTGCAATGCACGTATGCACTAACTTGTTAAACTTCTTTATGATGCCTCTCAAATGTAAAAAGTCCGGCCTTTCCAGTGGGTCTTCATTCCAGCACGTTTGTAACGTTTGGCAAAACTCCTCACTTAAGTCAGTGTTATCCAATTCGGGCCGGAAGTATGGAACGTAACCATTGGCAACTTTCTGAACTATTTCTGTGAACGGTGAAGACATAACAGCATGTTAATTTCATTTAAAAATAATTTTAACGCAGCACACCTTTGGCGGTTAGCTGTGTCCCACTGGTAAAAAATGTTCCTTTTCGTAAACCAATTTCATGAATAATTATACCAAAGCTATACACGTCTCCTTTTTGTGTTTTGTGGTCGTTTTTCTTCGGCAAAGGACGTAGCAATTCAGGAGCCGTCCATAACTTTTCTATTAAATAAAAAAGGTAATAAGTCACAATAAGCAAATAATAAAGATTATGTTGTCTATAGTTAACTCTAAAACACAATCGTGTTTTATACTTCATTGTTTTTTATAAGATACATGATCTATTTGATCCATTTCTTTAAACAGCTTCATCACATATTAGCTTATGGATGGAAATAACGCCGATTATAATCCTGTCGTTTGAATTATTTATTGCACATAATGCGTTTAAGTAGTAGAAGCGCGACTTCGAATCAAAGCAGAAATTATCAAAAAAATATCAAACAATAAAATGTGTAAAGTGATAAACAAATTATCAGAAAACTGAGCAGTTTTATTTTTCTTCCGTGTCCCCACAAACAAATCAAGAAAAGTTTTTACTACACTACATTTTCCGGTTACCGCTCTAATTGTACTTACTTTCATAATATGCGTTTGAGTCATCGGAACATATGTTATTCTTCATTAACCTCAAACTGCAATCTGTTATTTTCAACACAAATCTGGAGTCAATCACGCAGTTCGTTGACTTTAAGTTTCCGTGACAATGAAGGGCAGTTCCATGAAGATATGACATCCCTGTAATTTAAAATATGATTTACTTACAATTACCACTGATGAAACAAATTACATACCTTTTACCAGATCGTTCATTAGCGAAAAACGAAACATCCAGTCAAGTCGGATTTCATGATTTTCCAAGATGTCTTTGAGGCTCCCCTTTGGACAAAACTCTGTCACAATTCCCACATGGGGGCCATCAATGCAAGCACCATCAAATCGCGTCAGATGTTCGTAGCTAAGATCCCGAACCTACGCAGAACGCCTCAAGTTGCAGTGTAAACGGTGCAATTTTCATGATCACTAACATAAGCGATGTTCGGTACATATATCAGATCAACTTTTGTTGATCACATTACATATTACGAGATTGTCCCAACTTAGCCTACTGTGCAGTTTGTTGTAGGTAATTACGATAGGTGTCGATGGAATTGACAAGCAAACTTACTTGTTTCAGTTCTTGCAAAGTTTGTTTGTTTAATTCAATCCTTTTCTTGTTCAAAAGTTTCAGAAACACCACTTTTCCCTGGCATACACATATTTTTATAAAAGGCAAAAACACATACAATGACTTGCTAATTTTGCAATACCTTATACTTGCAGATCGTGGTGAGTGTCGATCCAGTTTTGCCACTTATAAGCGAACCAGCGCTCGTCTTTCTCTGATGATAGTTTTTAACATTTATTAAAACCTAACTACGCCATCATATATACGTGTCTGCAAATTGCAATCATGTTACCTCAGCGGTTGATGGATCGTAGTTGCTTAACAAACATCCAAACTGACTTCCAATCATACCCCGGGCCTCAAATTGAAGCCATTGAATGTCGTTCCATGATACCCTCCAAAGTTGACTATCCACTTTCTGCTTTGCTTCATGCTTTCTACATTAATAAAGAAATATACATCAAACCTACCACTCGTACTTTACCTGCATCACGACTACATTAACAAATTTGAACCTAAAAATGAGGATTGACATAATGATGATCACAAAGCTTGTGGGACCCAGAGCCATGAGAATAGAAACAACTGTAAAAGACAAAAGTAAAACAGATAAGTTGGTAAGTAACAAGCAATGAAAAAAGATTCATTAGCTATACCGTTTATATTCGCTGTTGGACATAACTTCCTATCGAAACCACATTTTGGAACAGGTTTGGGAACTCCACTTGGCCAGAACAGCTCAGACGCATTTTCATCCAATTCTTTGTACTGATTGGTAGTTGAGTTGTAAAAACCGATTACAGTCACAATTCCTAAGAATCAATTTATTGTAGTCAAAAAATGCAGTTTGAAGTGATTTTATTTTTATACCCAGTTTTCGATTGAACTTCTTGATGGAAAAATCAAACTCCCTGTCACCTTTGTCATCGATTCGAAATCGTCCATTTACACCTTTGTAAAAAACCGAATTAAATGTAGATTGTTAGACTTGTACAAGTTAAACAACCCTGACATGTTTCAAACGATGTCGCGCGTGTTTTTCGAGGCGAAAGTATATAGCACTCAAACGTTGTGGTGAGAACTTTAAATGTCTGACGCGAAAAGGGTCGAGTGCAACATGGTTCATTTACTACAAGCTCCAGTAACTTTCATAGACTCGATGTCCGTGTACCGAGTGTTGACAAAACTAAACCTATGATGTTGTTACATACTGGAACGGTGCTAATGGGCAATGGTTGACTGTAATAACTCAAGCCTGTCAATTGAGCACAAAAGGAAAACGTTCGAGTTAACGGTGATGGATAGTGTTTTTGGCATCAGTAGGCAAATGTTGATGGCAATTCTACCTTCGAATTTTTTGTTGGTAATATAATCACTCATCAGCCTCTGGCCATTGAAATTTTGACTTTCATTCTTTTCATTGTGCGTCAATAATAATGAATCGGTGTTGTTCTTGTTTGTTGATCTTTGGGACGAGAGTGCAGAGTCAAAAACTTTTGCCAGCATCCATAACGAATCGTAGAAGTAAGCGGGATAACGATTTTCCTGCACAAAAATTGCAAAAAAATAAGTTGTATAGTTTACGGGTTAAAATAAATCGCAGGAACTTTATATAACTTTTAACGAAGCAGTTGGTGCTAACTGAATCATCCACCTTCAAGTAATACTGTACCACAATTTTAAAGTATTTGTGTGTAAATACAAAATAGTTCGCAGGCCATACCTGCGTTATGACAAAATGTGGTACGACTTACATTTAAGTCATCGTACATGGTGTTGTATAGGTCCGTGAAATGCTCATCTTTTGGGTTGGAACGAAATTTGGACGACGTTTTTCTGAACAACGGCAAACAATCAACCAACGCAAAATCTTCAAAAAACTTATACTATGTTACACATTATTTACCTGAGAAACCGATGAAAAAGTTTTCGGTGGTGCTTTGCAAACATCTTGTATGACTTTTTGTTTGTCGAAGGAAGTGTAACTATTAAAGTTGCTTCAAGACTTTTTTTAATGTGCAAATCCTAATGAAATTGAAATTTGAAAAATGAGAAGCAGCAAAACAACAACATTGGCTTCGGTAGACGACGTAAAAGCAAATTCTGACAGACATGTATTTTTTTATTCTGACAAACAAAAATAGGTGCATGATAAGATAAACCAGAAATATGCACTAATCCATTAAACCGCCACTTAAATTACATTGCGTTTGAGCCTGCAGGGCAGCCGTCGTATGTTAAGAAACACTTTAAACGTCAAGCAAACAAGAACTGGTTGGGTTTCCGCATCATTGCTTTTAACTTTGGAGTCTTACAAATACCAACCTGTATTTTAGAGCCATTTTCAGTTTTCCACTGCCACGGAGTTGTTCCAAGCTTGTCCTCAAGGTCAATCAAAATGTACACATATTCAGCTGGTTTGTTTCCGACGATCGAAAATTGTCGCAAAAGGCCACGAACAATGTCCAGTTCGGCGTCGATGACATATACTAAGAGAGATTTTGCTTTTTCGTGAGGTAAAAACAAACCATGGCAGATGGCCTTGAATTGAAAATTGATTCTTACCCCGAGAAACCATCATCAATTGATATGCCATAGATGCATAATCAACGATGCCATCATCTCTAAACCATTCCACCTTAAAATGTTCGGCACTAACATTATTTCTATCCAGTGATTCATACATCCCTTCTGCTCGAAAGTAATGTTGATTACTGCAAAGCAAAAAAAGTTTGACCAAACTCTGTATTTTTTAAAAAAGAGCAGGCAATAAACCTGTCAAGCACATTCCCGTTGTACAGAATTGAAGTGACGTTCCATAGGTAATAGTTCATGAGTGCAACCATGCAATTCCCAACTTGGGAAGCTACTGGTCCAGTCCTCACTACAGTTCCAATCGTAAGTTCGTGTTTGTCATAGCGTTCCTGTGCAATTTGCAATTTACGTGTTTGTCTTTCTACTTCATGTGTTTGTTTTGTGTACATTAAATGTTTTAATATATTGTACATAGACAGGAAGAATTATTCGCGGTATGCAAATTTTCCGGTGTACAACATTGACGTCATCATTAGTCCGACATCAACGAAACGGTACAAAAAAGTGAATTTGGCATTATAACTATATAATTCTCTATGTCTAATTTTATCTCTTGTGTAGGAGCAGCTTACCCGCAGCGCGTATGACAACGAACCGGGTGAAAGGTGGATGATGTTCCAGTGTGCAGTGAGCGACGCAACTCTTGACATGCAGTAGGTGTCGACAGGTCCTATCACTGCTTCTATACCATGATGTTTCATCATTGCTTCGATAAATGAGATTTGCGACTGTCTGCGTAATGACCAAATGGAATACAATCATTTTTGTGAGAAAAGTAAGCAAACTTACTGCTAAGCCGTGTCAGTTTTGTTTCTAGCCATAACCCAACTTTTAAACAAACGAAAATATTTCACCTCGGTGATGTTTTTCCACATTTGGTTGATGATGTAAGGTAGTGCAAACGTAAGTCATATTCCTTAAGCAAGTGCGCCGAACGAATTTTTTCCATAGCGATATCCAGGCTTGGTTTGACATACATGTATGACCAAGGGTACTGCTCATGTTGAAAACAATTTTCTTCCATATTTTCTTCAGTGATCGTTCCAACCTTGCTTGTCATTTGGGTGGCATGGTTCAACGCTTCACTGCCAGGCACCATAACAACCACATTAACATTTGTTTTACCGCAACATTGAACAAACAATATCGACAGAAAAAACGCTAACAAACTTTTCATTTTCCTTTACTTTGTACACACTTCTAAAACAAGTTTCCTTCAAAAATACTTGCTTTTACTCATAATTTTTCTAACCCGATTTAATCGTTTTAATCGGCAACTGAAAGTCTCTGTAACAATTTTTTGCAAGTTGCCTACAGCATCTTCTACAGCTTTTCGAGTCTCGCGTTACCGTATCGGTCGAAACTTCTTCGTTCGGTTCAGTGACGTAGCCAAAATCACTTGATTAAAGACATGTCCCACATCATTTGCTTACATGCAGTTGCATGAATTCCAGTTCATTGGCACTAGAGTGTCTCTACAGTTGCAACCTCGGTAATTAACCCAGAAATTGCCGTCTAGTAATTGAGTTATATTGGCCTATTTAAAATAAGGTGACAAAGTGATCGCACATCTGTATGGCACCACATGGCAGAGGCTATAAACCAGGGGTGTCAAACTCGTGGGGTTCGCGGGCCACATTGCAGTTTGGGAATTATGCCGAGGGCCGCATGTAATTTTTAGTCTAGTTTTATACACTTAAACAACCTTTTCGCTACGACGACCGCATTGCACATCCTTATTTCACCAACGGCCGCCAATTATCTGCTGGTTTTGTTTAAAAATTACAAGAAAAAGGTATATCATATATATACCATCTACTGACGCCCCAAAAGCGCAGATTAATTTCCAACTTAATGTACAGATTAAGCTCCACAATGTGAAGACCAGCAGTTTTAACTATATTATTACGTCATAATCTATATTGTGACGCTTTTCGTATTTCGGTAAACGTCTGTTTAAACCAGTGGTTCTCAAAGTATGGGTCGCGCAGGGTCAAAAAATGGGTCGCGCTATGCTGATTCAATGCTGACCAAACGAACTCTTACTGCATTAAGTAAACACAAACGAATTTACTTAATGTAGTAGTAAAGTCACCTCACTCGACCACGTTGTACATTAAACAGAACCAACTGTTACCACATAAAGACGACAATAGGCTTCCAACTTTACTTTACTGCACATGGCGATTGAAACATTTTTAGAATTGGGATTCACTTCTATCAATGATCATAGTGCTGCAAAGCCACAATGTGTGTTGTGTTATGCAGTGTTGTCGAACGAATCGATTAGGTCTGCAGCCATTTTGACATGGGCAGACTCCTATGCGGCGACGACGTGGCCTCGAAATTGCCGTCCGTCTCGTTAATACATTTTTTTTATGTTTGAGGCTTGGGTCGTGAGATGTTCATAAAACCAGGGAGTCGAACCGGAACTGAACCCGAACCCGCGAACCGGTTTGAGCGGTTAATTTCATTAAACCCGAACCGAACCCGAACCGCTAATTACGATTTTCCAAAAACCCGAACCGGAGTTGAACCCCATATTTTGTTTGGCGTTGGACCCGAACCGGAACCGAACCAGTAAAAAATGCAGTCTGTTTTATATTTTGTGATATTTTTAAGAAACAGCGCAGTGAAGAATACGCGAGATAACACTTATAGGGCGTGTCAAAAATAACAGTGCACGGGCAAATTTTTTTTAGAGTTTGATAAGGCCAGACAGATGATTTTAGAATTAAATGAAAACAAATAAAAATTTGAACCGGTTTAAAAACCGCAAACCGGTTCGAACCGGATAATTTGCCCAAACCGGAACAAAACCCGAACCCGAAAATAAACATTTTTAAAAACCTGAACCGAACCCGAACCCTTAAAAACAAAACCAAGTGAACCCGAACCGAACCTGAACCCATATGACAAGCGGTTCGACTCCCTGCATAAAACTCAGATTTGGGTCGCGGTCAAAAAAGTTTGAGAACCACTGGTTTAAACAATAGCTTTAAACTTGAAAAGTAAGAAAAAATTAGTATAATTAGATAAAAATCTGACAAAATACTACAATTGTTGTTGACTGTTCGTGGGCCGCATTGGAGGGCTTCGTGGGCCGCATGCGGCCCGCGGGCCGCGAGTTAGACAGGCCTGCTATAAACCACAAACGTTGACTTACTCCAGCTAAAACACATGGCCTAGGCCTACATTATTGAAAAGATCAAACCCGTATCTATGATTAGGCTTTAAGGCTTAGTGTTTGACCCGGACAAGCTAAAAAAAACTTTATGAATACGCTTATTCCGGTCCATATTCAAGTTTCAAACTTTAAGCGACAAAAATATGTTTTGTTTCTGTGGTTGCATGACATGAAAAGCGAAAAAATCAAAACAAAAATACAAAAACGATTTAGCAACTGCTGACGTATTTATGGCCCAACATGAGTAGCAGTGCCGGATTAAGGGTCTGCTGGCCTGTAAGTGCCCAGAAAATTAGGGTTGTCAACTAAAAAATTAGAATTATCAGTGTTGCCAAAACATTCTACTGATTCTACTGATTTTAAAGTGGCCTGTATTTTTGACTGGCCTGTAGGCACGTGCCTACTTTGCCTAATGGTTAATCCAGCACTGATGAGTCAATTTGCACATTTCATGCGTTGTCGGCCCTTAAAACGAACTTATAAATGCTTTAATTGCTTGAATTTTACAGTTTCTCTGCTTCCTTTTTGTTTACATTTTATTACAAATAAAGGACACAAAATATTTGGGTTTCGCTTAACATTTTTGTCAAAGAGAGCGGTCAGTCCACTAGGCACCTTGCCGCGGTAGAGGGTAGGAGCGTTTTTTTTAAGATCTCATAAGAACTCACAGTAGTCAGGTTTGATAATTTCCGGTAGGTGGCACACGCAAACATTTTAAATGCAATTTGTGTAAAAAAGTGCTGACGGTTAGGGCTATAAGGGTTGGTCTGAGGTTTTATAATAATAATAATAACAAAAAATCAATTCCTAAAAACCTAGTTCTTTAGGTTAAATTTAGGCCTTAACCTTGTCCCAGTTTCAAATAACTGCACTTTTTTGCGCCACGTACCGGAAATTAGCAAACCTGGCTGCTGTGAGTTCTTGCGTTAGTAGCCCTACCCTGATAACATGAGAAACTAATAACTAAAGTCAGAAAAGTTCGCTAAATTCCGATAAAAGGCTTAATTAAGCAGTGCAGTTATTTCAACGCAATGTACTAAATAATTGCTGGTTAATTTTGACGTTATTTTTATTTTAAAACCGCTGTACACCATTAGCTCTAACCGTTCGCATTTTCACACAATTTTGCTTTTAAACAATTCATTATTGTTCTTTGCGCTACCTGTTGGTAATTCGCAACTTTTTCCAGCATTGTTTCGTGTATCTGTTACACCACCAACCTTGTTTTAACAACACTAAATCTGGTCCATCCAGCTAAATTGTCTTTCTATAAGCTTTCTTGGAAAGGTGCCCGCTTGAGAAATAAGGTGGAAAGCCATCGTACTATTTGTTGTGCTAAATGTGTTTACTTTGTGTAAATAATTTTTCATCCCAACATGACCTTGCAACCACCTACTATGCACCTATGATCATCAGCCTCCATCTCACATAAAACTCCACAGTCCATACACTTAAATGCAAGTTACTATCTTGTAACAGTGTGGCATGTAATATGTCATGGTCATGGCACATAATAAATGCAAAGATTTGTGTACAAATATTTGTTTCTTTTCCTGTGAAAATTTAAGTCTTTGGTTGTCCTTATTTTGGCGTCCACGTCTATGGAAACCTGGGTATATGTTGTTTACTAGGTATGTATTAAACAAATAATTTATTTTGACAGATGTTGCAGGTATGTGTAGTGCTCTCACTTTCTTAACCAAGTCCGTAGCATGACAGCCAAACCAATGCCACGTATATGTGCTGGAATGTCTGGTAATCATGTGATGAGTGTTCCTTCAAACAAGCACCTTCTTCCAATTGGAACTAATCAATCAAAAAACTTGATGCTGTCATCAGAAGTGACCAAGAGTGAAAATCATGTTTCCACTCAGGTCAATATTATTGCACAAGTTCCTGATGCAGCACAGGAGAACAGTTTAGATTTAATGATTGAAGGGCAAGCTGGTTTGCAAAATGATGAAACAGCTGTGGCAAGCTCTGTGTCGACTTTGGTATCGAAACAAATAAAAAGTTCAGATTTACCTATTCCAATGCAGAGTACTGTCTGCGCTGATGTTGACAATGTTGAGAGTGAAATACAGAGGTGCAAAGAGCTCATGATGTTGCAAGTAAGTTTAAACACTGTACAGGATTTGTTAAGCAAAAAAGTTTGTTGTTTGCTTTACTGCAATTTTGTAACTGCATTAACTTGTACAGATGTATTACTCATTAGGTATCGTTGATCAGTCGTCAACAAGATCTTCTTAAGTTACGGGACAAAGAAATTATGCAACTTAAAGCGGGAAATCAATCGGTAACATTTTTAGGTTAAAAATATATTTGATGGATTTCATTAGTCATTGTCTCATAGGAATTTGTTACCATTTTAAGTTCACTTTAACAGTCCTACCAACAGTATCTTTTTTAACAGTTAAAATGCCGACTTGAGCGCATGGAAAGAAGAATATCACTGTCAAGAAAAAACAACAGACAGACAAAACCTTTTTTATCAAAACTTAACGAGGCATTTGATAGTGATAAATTAAATGATGGCAAAAGACCAAGGTTGGTCAAAAAACTTTGCTTCTATATGGGTTTAGAACCTACATTAAACAAAAATGTTTTACACCTTTTAGAACAGCCTTAATAGATGTCGATTCCACTGTGGATGATGACAGTAACATCAAAGATGGTAAGACAAACTTGCAAAAAGAATCTCCACCTGAACAAGTGCAAAAAGATCAGTCTCCAGAATTTGAAAGCCGATGTATACCCACTACAGTAAAAAATTCTGTGAATTCCGACAATGTTTCCACAACAAATGATGAACTAAAAACTGCATCCAAGGGTACATTGTCTTCATTAAAATCACCAAATGAACCAAGCTGCTTTCCTGTTCCTGTGTCTTTTATAGAACGCTGCCAAAATCAGTTGCTTTCATCTATTTTATCATCCCCCATTGTTGCTGTCAAAAACACTGAGGTTTTTTCTCCAACCTCAACAAATCAAGAAACTGAAAGTTCTAGATTTGCTTTCAAAATATGTGACCGGTGTCCCCACTGTATTGCAATGGCAACTGAAATTACAAGATTGCTGTCAATAAGTAACAACGCAGACAAGGTATCACCACAGTCGAAAAAAGATGGACAGAGACCAATAAGTCCATCCCATCAGCCCTTGTTGAAAGTTTCTAACATTATAACAAATGTTAAAGGTATACAAGAGCTTTTTGTGTGTCCTAAGTTTTCAACATTTGTGTGAGCACAAACCAACTGCATTGTTTAGAAGGTACAAGTGACTGGTCGGAACTACGCACCTCTAATCAATATTATCGTCAGTTTTGCCTTTCTTCCTTAAACTGCCCATCAAATAAGGATGAACATTGTGATGATGGATCAACATTAAATAGTTAAGTACAGTCAATTTTTTTTCAAACTTCTTAATTATGGGGCCCCTTCCATGAAGGGGACACATTGTTTTTGTCAGTATTTTTTTTTCATTTTTCTGTCCAACGCTGGTTTGGTCAAGAAAGAGTGCTTCAAATTTGCACAGATGTTAGTTATTAATCCAAATTTGATCATCCTGAAGTTTGACCCTGAATGACCCAGTGTTTCACCCACAGGCCACCAAAACGTAAAATTATTGAAACGGCTGCACTGACTGACTAAAGTACATCATCTAGGAGTTATATACTTTGTTGGTTGATGCAATGTAAGGTTTTCTAAAGAATTTTGTAACTATTAATAGGATTCACCCATTTCCACCTCTTCAACCCCCAAGAAAGAGTTTTTTAAATGTATTTAAATTTACACAGATGTTAGCTTTTGATCCAAATTTAATCCTTCCGAAGTTTGATTGCCTAAATCAGGCAAATTGGTTACCGTTACAGCCGATAATACATGTACACTGTCAGTCAGATAGAAGTCCCAAGGTAATTCACTGGTTTACGATTAAGGCGGTCTAATGCAGAGCGGGATAGCTCAGCTTGACATATGAACATCTGTTTTATGAGACAGTCGTTTTGGCAATTAGAAATCAGCTGTATTTGCGCAGCAATGCCATGTTGTTTTATTAAGTTATCACACACACTTTCAGTTTTGGCAAAGGTTTCACACCTAAGATGTGATTAAAACTCTATAAACGTGCTGCGATTTCGTATATGTCAAGCAAAACTTTGTTGATCACATGTCACTAAAGGTCAACTTGTGGGTGTTACAAGCACAGTTAAAAACGATTTTTCGTCATTACATAGCTTGTTTATTTTTGACATATCAATTCAAGAATCAATACTTAGGTCATGTATACATTAGGCAAAACGGTATTGTTGAACACTGAGGACTGTGTGCTATTAAAAACAGTGTCAAAAGGTCGTTCGGTATCTGCACTGTGAGAGGTTACTACAGGCCAATGGTACTTGCTTTGCAAAACAAAGTTGAGTGAAAAACAATTTGTTATGTATACCTTTGTTGCAAATGGCTTAATTTATAGTGTCTGAAAGAAGGAAAAATCTAACCATTTTTTCTCAAGATTTGTGGGCATAATAAGCCAAAACACATAAAAATGGAAATATTTCCGACCAGAAAATGTAAAGAAAAATCCCAGCTCCCATGATCACTACGAGTCCGGCCAGAAAAAGGACCTTCTTTCTACTTCTCTGGTACAAAGTTGTCCTTAAGAGCCAAAAAATAACTGCAACATTTGTTTACCATAAATCCAAACAAACACGCTTGTTTTGTTTGCAAAAACAATCATATATGTGGATCAAATGACATGCATAGTAAATTGGTAAATAGAATATATAAAATGGAAGTATATTGGAAAGCCACCTTTCTAGTTCAGTCTAAAATAAGTTATTTTTTTAGTTCCAACATGGCGAATATGTGATGTAAAGTGTACAAACACCAATTTACCATCTGCTGATTTTGAGGTATGAACATTTTTCCGTACTAAAAAAAAATGTTACAACTGTTTTTTACTAATTGGCAGTTAACTGATGATGATACTTATTATAGAAGACATACCAAATTTGAAACTGCAGAAAAAAGACGAAAACGGTATTTTTTGTTTTGAAATAATTATTTGTGTATGTTTGCTTGATTTCTAAAATGTAATGCACCAACCTCATGTTTTACTGTATGTCCCTGCCACACAAAACTTGTAGTAATGGAGTAACTGCAGCAGGTTTATCATCTATCCACCAACTGTGTCCTCGCCTTTGTCATGCTTTATAACAGCCCCATGTTGGCTTAATGCATTTTTAGCCCAATTCTGCTGCTATGATTTGTTTCACGAGGCGAAATAAACTCAACCTATTTTATAACACAGGTGGGACATTCAAAGGATAAGAGAATTTCGTTACAATGAAAAGTTAAGACAAAAATTGCTGAAACAGGAACGGCAGGAAGAAGGAACTTTGGAAACATTTATTCCAACTTTATACGACAGTATGAATTTGTCTAGTTTTTTCTAATGGTAGCTTTAGAAAATATCATTTCCCTTGAGGTCTCGATAATCTTAAAAAAAATTCAAAGTTTAAAATCTATGTTGTTTGGTATTTTTACTGCTGTTCTTTTATAGTTGATGCAGTTGAGATTGAAGATACACTTCCCATTAATGCATTTGGACACAGTCTACCCTTAATAATTCCACAGTCAGTAGTTTATTCATGCATCCAATTTTTTCTGCTGTTTCTTAAAAATGTTTAAATAAATGTTTCAGAGAATTCAGCATGGAATCACAAGAACCTTCCTGAAAAGGGGTAAAGAAGTGGATCATTTTGCTATTTGTTGCACATCACTTTCCTGTTTAGGTGCACTGGTTCATATGTCTATTTTTTAATACACATGTAATAAACCTTTGCATTCTTTTCAACTGATTTAAAGTAGTTCTGCAGTTGAATTCGAAGCAGCAATTCAGATTATGATCAGGAGAAAGTTTTTTATTCCTATGTTTAATAATGCGTACTGTGCCAGTTTGCTCTTTGGTACATTTGTAATTATAAAGGGTGAACAACAAATGTATTCAGTTAAAACTGGGTCAACTTTATTCAAAAACAGGAATACATTTAGCAACGGTAAAACATAAAAGCCTTTTCTTTAAAATTCAAAAATTTGGTTGTATTTCTTTAAGAAGCATAAGAAATATGTAGTAATGCTGTTGTAACACTGATTACTCTTAAAAGAAAATTTGAAGATGATCAACTGGTTTTATTGTAAAAGCCTTCATCAGCAAGCTGAGTGGGGGGGACAGGGTAGAAAAAAGTTACCACTGCTAATGCACAACTAGCCTTTCAAGTTTTACTTACGCTTGGTTTATTAAAATCAACCACATTAGGTAAAAAGTCTCAAGTTTGAGAAAATGGTTTGTTGTCTATTCTGAGTTCTGGTTTAGCTACGACGCCACCCGATATATGAGTGTTTTTAAATGGAATAGAAAGTTTGGCCTTCAATGCTAGTAACTGGTCACGTCTGTGGGCAAGTTTGTCAATTGTCCTTTCCAGCTTGCTGTTTTCTTCTCGAATACGTTGAAGAGAGTCCAGCACTGGTGCAACTAAAATATATGTTAGTTTTCCCACAAACTTGTCAAAAATGCACCACACACCATCTGGGGATCCAAATTCTTGAAAAAATTGAAGTAAGTCATTACGTTGCTGTCCTATCAAGTGCTCCATTGCAGTTAAACCATCTATTCTGGTGTTTGGATTAGGGGTGACAGACCTAAAACAAAATCCCTACATTATGTACCTCCACAGTGAGGGGCAACATTATGACAAAATTGAAAAGCAAAGTTTTACATAGCCCTTTACACTTCAATAAAAAAAGAAACAAGGGTGTATAAGCTGCAGCAATTGGTGGCTGCTGTCTCCATTGCATAAATTTTTATACTTCGGTCTTCCTATGTCCGCTGGCTCCGATGGTATTATACTAGCATCGCCAAATGATGACAAACTTATGACACTGTGTTTAGGTGCTACTGCATATCCAACATCTTCCAAAATGCTTGGCATCTCATTGCTATTTGCTGATTGTCTTTCTGGTGGTGGTTCAATTACTTTGGGCTTCTTTTTAAGCCGTGATGATTCATCTGTAGTAAACAATTTTATTGTGACAAACAAGAACAACTATATTTTGCAAGCTAAGCTTACCTTGTTGTTTCTTTATGTTCCTTTTCAGCTTTTTAAAACCTTCCCCTTTGTTGATTGGTTGTCGCTTTTTCTTCATCACTGCTTGTTTATCTTGACAACTTTCTACAAATTTTACTTATTAAACAAAAAGCTTCACATTTTACTTTTTTTTGCTGTCACCAATGCTTTTTCTGATTTCCTTTTCATGTTCAATAGCGCAAGCAGCTGCCTCAGCAAGTGTTGATAAAGGATGTAAAGAAGTAACATTTGCTTCTGTTGGATTTGAATCTATGGTGTCTGGTTCACATGTAATATTGGTGGTACTGCTGGTGGAAGTTGTGTCAGTCGTCACAGCCTGTTTGTGCAAAAATGTTTAATTAAACAAATATTAAACTATATAAGTCACAAATTTAAACAAACCGTTGGGATATTACTTTCTTGTAGTGGTTCTTCAATGTCTTGTTGCAGTAAATCTCTATGAAAACCATTTTTAAAAACTTTGTCAGTTTTATGTTACTACATTTTACATAGTATCAGAACTCATGTTATGTGTTACATTTTTAATGCTAGTATACGGGGCAAAAAGAATGGAAACATTTGTCACAATCCATCTAATCGGCGAAGTATTTACTTTTGTTATTTCAAAAAATGATTTATGGTTTGTACTTGTTTTTAATCGAACAGTCTCAATATCCACATAATCATTTTTCTGTCATTTTTACAAAAATTATCCAGTTAAATGAAATCACCTATTCAAAAAATTCAGGTAACCTGGACCATTTCTTAACTATAGCCTATCATTTAAATATAATTTCAGGTGAATTTTAAAGTAAAACAAAACACACTAAAAGAAAATTCTACATTAGTAGTTTACTTTAAACTAATATATAGCTTTTAGTTTATACTGGAAGGGTGAAACTAGAAGCACATACTGCAATTGCACATACCCGTGGCCCGTTTTGAAACCAACATTTCAAAATAAAATAGCCAACATCTTTATAACATTTGTTTCTGCAAGCAGATATGTAATGTTGTAAATTATGCATTTTACGAGACAACCATCAAAGCTTGGTTCTATCAGAAACATGGCAATCAATACTCTTCTCAAATAATTATGCTGTATGAGGTACAAACTATTCAAATCTCATTCAGTTCAGCCATTGTTCGAAATGTTCACCCATTTTAGAGGTAAGTGGGGTAAATAGTGGCACTTCAAGATTTTAATGTAATACTTAACGATCAAATCACCACTGAACAATGAAATATTTGAAAATCTGCCCTATTCAAACATTGCATAGAAATTCCATACATTTTAGGGGTAAATGATTGGGCTACAGAGTAAAATACATCAATTGACAACACAAAACTGTCCAAATTGTATCCAATTTGAAAATTGTTTACAAGTTATACCCTTTATGGTTTTGGGAATTGTTACACATTATCCCAAGGGTTAACTTATGGTGCAAACATGACATGTAGCTAAACAATGGTTTCACATTGTATGGTCACCTTTGTAGTTCTTTTACAGGTGAAGCTTCCTCAGATGATGATGACAACTTGTAGACCTAAAATTGCAATATTTTAATCTCCACATTGTTTTTTTGACATTTACTTACTTTTGAACATGCCAAGCTTTTGAAGGGATTCATTTTTTTGCCTTTTGACAAATGATGAGCACAATACCCACAGTATTTTGTAGTGTTGCTACTGCCGGCTTCCTCGCATAAAAGGCCAGAAATTTGAGCACTAGAAAAATGTTAATCTCAGGTTTACAAAAAACATCCCTGAAAGTCTTATGTTTGATAATTTAATAGTTCTTGACAGAAATATAAACTTCAAGAATTTTCATTTGCATCAGTTAAATAAAAAACTTTAAATAAATAGTAAAACTCGGTGCAGGGTTGGTTCTTTGGATATCTTTTAAATTTTGACCGAAATATTCGATTTTTTTTATCAAGCATAATTAAAAGTTTGTCCATTGTGGTTGAACACATTTCCAAAGTCCTCAGATATGTCATTGTATTGTGCACATATTCAAGCCCAGGTATCTGAGATTTTAGTGTTATTTTAAATTTTTAATTACAAATCCCCAGCCTTGCGTGTTTAAAAAAGCCCAAACAGTGTGTGTTAAAAAAAAATGCAAATTGACTTCGTATGTTACTTGTAATAGAATTTGCCCAGAAAAAAGAATTTTAATATACACATAAACTTACAATTTAACATCTGCACCATCTTTAATGAAAAACATATGCCCTTTAAAATTGCTTGCATACCCCTGTTTAGAAAAAGCTACATTATTGCTTGTATGTTACCTTATGTAACATTTTTAAAGTTACACGACCTTCTGTAAAATAAGATTGGTGAACCCCTATCTATGCTATGGCGTTAGCATGATTACTATATTTCAGATAATTAAAGAGATAGCATATATCTTTGTTGCCATAGACCAGGAGTGGGCAAACTACGGCCCGCGGGCCGCATGCGGCCGCCAAAGGAGTTTATGCGGCCCGCCAAATGTTTCCGAGTAACGCTGAATAGTACTATGAGCACAGGCGCAGAGTTTTAAAAATACCGTGGGTGCGACTTGCCGATACCATGCCATGTCCAGTATCTGTACCCGTTCGATACTTTGGAACTAAACACAGATACTTTTCACGTGCTTTAGCCTGTTGTTTCTGCCACGTTATTATGCAAATCGTCACTTGACACAATTTCTTCGTTCGATAAAAGTAAAAGCGATTCATGTTTTCAAAAACAGCCCACTTTGCACTGTTGACGCCCAAACTTTGGTCACTTTGGATCATGTTTAGGTCGTTGCAGTATTTTTTGTTTAATGTTGGCACTCGGACTTTATTAACAAAAAACGTGGTTCAGCCTTTGTTGCAACAAACGCTTGTTTTTTTGAAACAATTACAATTGTAGTGTTTCAACCAATGTTTGTACAGTCATGAACAAACATATTTGCATAAAGCTAAAAATATACTATGTAATAATTTTGCGCAGGGGTGCACAACCTGCGGCCGCAATCTATTTTGCTAAATATTTTGATTTTTAAACTGCTAAAACAGATTTTGTGAGACTGGAAAAAAGATTAGCAGTCTAGTAACCATATGTGCCAGGCTTTTTATCCGCCTATTATGTGCAAACAATGCGAAAAAACAGGCACTGCAATCGTCACAACACAGTTTATGATGTCATAAACAGTTAGCTCCGTTCAGCTAAATTTATGCACAAGTTAGAAATTTTTAATCAGAGCATTTTAGGCGACTTTTGGTATATATATGATACAAACCTTATTCTTTGCATCAGTTGTTTTAAAACAAAACAACAAGCAAGCAATTGGCGGTCGTTGGTGAAATACTATGCGGCCCGGTAAGATTATAAACTTTTGAATGCGGCCCTTGCACTGAAAAGTTTGCCCACCCCTGCCATAGACCAATAGTTCTCAACATGGGCGCCAGCGCCCCCCTGGGGGCGTTTGCTCTCACTAAGGAGGCGGTGGAGAATAATTGGGCGATTTGGGGGCGCTGGGAATTGATAGAGCAGGTAAAACGAAACAAAACGTCATTTTTGTCATATTTCTTCCATCAGCCACCAGTAAAAGTCGATTTGACAAAGTATTCACTGTATTGTGTACTTTGTTTGCTGTGTGTTTTTGATGGTGATGTCACAATGCGTTTTTTACAAATCACAATGCGTCATTTGTCGGGGCTTGTCTGCGCTTTGAAAGCAAAATCTGCAGGTAGCAATTGACTTGTGCTTGGCCGAACCGAGCTAGAACCCGAGTACTTGGTACCGAGCATCTCAATTTCTGATGCTCGGCGCTCGCATTAACTGAGCCGTTAGGCCAGGGGTCACCAAACTACGACGTCATTTCATCCGGCCTGCGCGAGTGTTTGGTCCTAATATATATCTTGGAAAAACTAAAGCTTGAGTTAAACGTTAAAATTTAATTTATTGTAAAAGTATTTCTGCATCAACATGTAGGACTAAGTTCACCTAATTTTACAGAACGCATACAATGATCCAAAAGTTGTTTGTATTATCACAGACTAAACCAAAACTGTCAATGCCTTTATTATTGTGCGCAAACAAATGGCTTTCTATTGTTAATTGTAATGGAATAAATGAGTTTTGCCTGTGGAAGAGATTCTATAATTTTCAAAATAATTTTACTATTTGACAGTAGCACGATCTGACTTTTATAAAGATTGCCTTTTTGTTGGTCCCGGAAAGACAAGCATTAGGGCTTGCAACCTATGTGGCCCTCGCAAGATCATTTTAATGTTATCCGGCTCGCAGTGAAAAAAGTTTGGTGATCCCTGTGTTAGACAATCACTACAAAACCGTGCTATGAATTGATTACTTGTTTATTACACAATAATGTAACAGGTAAGTCACTAACGGTTTTGTGACATCACAATTGAACATGTGATTGGTTTACTGCTCACATACAGAAGTTGGGTCCCCAAGAATAAAAGTGACTGTTTTCAAAATCATCAAATAATTTTAACAATCTCAGTTGCAATTTGTTACATAAAAAACGTCGGTGTTTCACTTGGCATTGTTTCTCTTTATGTGTTATGCAGAAAGGACCTATACATGCTAAGTACGGCCCGGGGGTTAAAAAGGGGGCCTTTAAAAGTAAAAACAAGGAATTGGAAATGTTTCTGACGTCACAACACACCAAGCGTTAACGTGAGATGCTTGCTGCTCGACCAAACAAAACAATTGCAGTTTTGGCCCATCACATGAACCAAGCTAAAAGCAATAAGCACTGTCTGTTTAGTGGTATCATGTTAAATTAACCATTAAAATATTTATAATTAAGTGCTAAAACATGGCTTGTTAAACAGTCAGCTCTTAATTATTGCATTGATATTGTTTGTGAAAAAAAAAATCGTTTTGATTTTTGTCAGTTTTGAGGGGGGTGGGGTGTTTATAAATTACGACACGTTAAAGGGGCGGTACAAGAAAAAAGGTTGAGAAACACTGCCATAGACTAATGTCATGACAACAATATTTCAGTGGGAAAAGTTATATTTTTAACAAAAACAAAAGGCATGGGCCTTTTTTGGAGGGGTAGCACAATAACGTAAACCAATCTTACCATGTAACATGAAAATTGAGCTTGCAACCTGCTTTGGCACAATCCATACAGGCACCCCTTGATTTCTTGGTGCTATTTTTTTCTGCACAAATATAACATTCCTACAAAACAATTTAAATTGCAACAACAACTGAGTGAATACTGTACTGCATTCCTATTTTCAATTTTACTCACCTTGTCAAACCTTTCCTGTGGAATTTTGGACAGTACAATTGGTTCCATTGTACTTACATTGCCAAATTCAATTTCTGGTATGTACAAAGCACAAACAACATGTGCCCATCCTGAAACAAATTAAAATCCTACAGTGTGTTTGCTACAGTTTTACAATTCTGCTTCTTACCCCCAGAGTCAGTCTTTTTCAAAGCACCATCTTGATGTGGACAAAGATCGCATGCCTTAACACAAAAATGGACAGTGTTATTAACTAGAAGGGTGGCTCAGCAAATATTGCCATTGCACATACACTACGTACACTTTATTTAATAGGTCCCATACCAGCCACTGTCTTTTATAGCCTTAGTTGTTTCTGCAAGCAGAAACTCATGGGTCCCCCACACATGCAAAGTTGTAAATCATGCATTTGGCAAAAAAACTATGATAAATTTTGGTGCTATCTGTTTAAACAGGGCGATAAAAAAGTCTGCAGACACAATCATGCTATATGAGGTACAAACTATTCAAGTCACATTCAATTCGGCAATTGTTTGCAAAATTTAACCATTGCAGGAGTTAATGGGGTAAATGGTGGGACGGCAGAGCAAAACTCAACAATCAACACCTCAAAATAGAATATTATAAAAATTTTCTAAATTTCATGACATTGTTTAAAAAGTTAACCCTGTTTAAGGGGCTAGTGGGGTAACTGATCGGACTACAGGGTAAAACGTCAAATTCGACACCTAAAAATGCCATATTCCACAAACTGTCAAAATTTCATGCAAGTTGGCCAATGTTTAGAAATTACACCCACTTAGGGGTTACTGGGGTGAAGGTGGGGCTCACAGGGTAAAAGAGATCAATGGATGATGTATTTTATAAACTGTCTATATTTCATTAAATTTAGACATTGTTTAAAAAATTCACTCATTTTAGGGGGCCAGTGGCATTAATCTTGGGGATGCAGTGTGAAAAACTACAATTAACACCTAAGTATGGCAAACTGTCAAAATTTCATCCAATTCGGACATTGTTTAAGAAATTCACCAATTTTAGGGGGCCAGTAGGGTAAATATTGGGGCTGCAGGTTGAAACACAACAATCGACATGTAATTATGGCAAACTGAACAAACTGTCAAAATTTTATGCAATTCAGACATTGTTTAAGAAATTCACCAATTTTAGGGGGCCAGTGGGGTAAATATTGGGGCTACAGGGTGAAACACAACAATCGACACCTAATTATGGCAAAATGAACAAACTGTCAAAATTTCATCCAATTCGGACATTGTTTAAAAATCACCCTTTTGGGGGGGCTGGTGGCGTAAATATTGGGGCTGCAGGGTGAAACACAACAATCGACACCTAATTATGACACAAAGAACAAACTGTTCAAATTTCATCCAATTCAGACATTGTTTAAAATTTTACCCATTTTAGGGGGCTGGTGGGGTAAATATTGGGGCTACAGGGTGAAACACAACAATCGAGGCCTTAAAATGGCAAAATGAACAAACTGTCCAAATTTCATCCAATTCAGACATTGTTTCAAATTTCACCCATTTTAGGGGTCTAACGGGGTAAATACTGGGGCTATCGAGTCAAACAAACCAAAAGGCACATCTACATAACCATATCTTCCATCTGTGAAAGTTTCATCCAAATCCAACAAAGATTTGTTGCCAAAAGTGCATGGACAAACTTCACTACAGAAAAAAGAAACACATAGTGAAATCAAGATGCTTCAGGGAAGGGGACCCATAATTATCTTATTGCAGGTGGCTTTCCTATTCTATATGTCAACATTTAATCAGACACACCACATAGCATAATTTTTTAATCAGAAAACCTTTTAGGTATTACAAGCAATGACAAGTTAAGCCATATTTACTCAATTCTGTGCATTACGAGAATAGATTGCGCTACAATAGACCAATTGCTTACTGTCATTAGGATGTTTCTAGTGGCATAACACCCAAAGTTTGCAGCTTTCTTTCCTGACCAAACAAAATAGTGGACATGCCACTGCCTAGTATTTTGTAACATTACAGCATTTTACTAGTGTTTAATTGTTGCATATGATAGTCTGTTTCATTCATGAAACGAATTCCATTCATATATATATTTTTTAGGATATTCTTGATATTCCACTCACAATGTTTTCCTTTTGCTCATTTAGCTCACATTTTCTGCAGAACCATGGACCTGATGGCACATCCACAATTCCATAACATGCTGTAAAAAACAAAATGCCTTAACAGTGCTGTCAAACTTTAATATTTTAGTGCAAAAATTTTAGAACCTTGATGCACAGCAATTGTACAAACTTGCCCATCACAATAAACCAAAGGGTTTTCAGCCCAACCTCGCTCATCCAAACATACACAACAACCACCCAGCATTGGTTTATCCATGTCTTAGAAGTAAAAAAACATAACATCTAGAAAAACAAGATTGTTTGAGCATGAGTTACAAAACAAACTTAATTTTGCGCCCTAACATAATATGGTGGTGTATACATAAATTAATTGGTTTGCATCCAAAATAAACTTCACATAATGCTTAAGCCACAAAAACAACAAAAACATTTTTATTTATTTAGGTAATTCTTGGAAATCAAATATCTTCAATAATCTGCTGCATTGTTGGCTAAATAGTCTTGGCGCCCAAGGTTTGAAATCTGTTTTGAACGAATTGCATCCAATTTGGGACATTCAGTAATTCTGTGTCCTAATCCACCACAATAAGAACAGCCTCTTTCACCACCAAGTTCAATATATGCATCTTCAGCAGGCCCCAACTCTATCAGAATCTCTGGAATCTGTTGACTGGCCTCAATTAATAATGCTTTTAGATCAAGCAAAATTGATTGATCACATGACTTGTTTATAAAGGTAGTAGCAATGCCTGTATTTCCAGATCTTCCAGTACGACCAATGCGATGCACATAGTTTTCAATGTCATCAGGCATGTCATAATTAATAACATGCTTTATGTCTTCAAAATCCAAGCCCTTTGATGCAATATCAGTGGCAACCAAGACATCCTTTTCTTTGTTACGAAACATATCAACAGCTCTGCTTCTTTCTTCCTGGTCTTTTCCACCATGAATGGCAACAGCCTCTACTCCTTTGAGCAACAGGTACTCATGAATGTCATCTACATCTTTTTTCTTTTGAGCAAAAACAAGCACAGGAGGTGGAGTTTTTTGCAGGCAGTTAAGAAGATGTACAACTTTAGCCTCATCTTTGACATATTCAACATCTTGTTTGACATCCAAACTTGCAGCACCTGCTCTTCCCACATTTACAGTTACTGGACAAACCAAAGCTGACCGGGCAAAGTTTTGGATTTTTTTCGGCATTGTTGCACTAAATAGTAATGTTTGTCTTTGGCCTTTAAAGTAAGAAAATATAGTCCTAACATCTTCTTCAAACCCCATGTCAATCATTCTGTCAGCTTCATCAAGACATAAGTACCTACATATGTGAAGATGCAACATCTTTTTGTTAAGCATATCCATAAGTCGACCAGGAGTTGCTATAACAGCATGGCATCCCTTTCGTAGTACATCTAAAGTATCTTTAGCTGGAATTCCACCAATGCACAATGCAAAGCGAAGACCTGGAAGTCCACTTGCTTCAAGACATTTGCTGTAATAAGTCATAACTTGAAATGTTTGCCTTGCTAATTCACGAGATGGACAAACAACAAGACCATATGGTCCTTCACCTTTACTAAAAGGCATTTTCTTTTCCTGCTCAAGGCAAAACATTATTAAAGGCAGCACAAATACAAGTGTTTTTCCACTTCCAGTAAAAGCTATTCCTATCATGTCCCTTCCAGACAATACAACAGGAATCCCTTGAGTTTGAATTGGTGACGGTTTCCTAATCCCCTTCTTTTTTAGTGCTGTTAATAAGCTTTTGGGAAACTTCATATCTCTGAAGGACCTCACAGGTGGGGGAATGCTATCACCTTCAACATCAATTCTAAGGTGAAATCTGATTTTATCATTAACATGCTGTGGTCGAGACAAAATAAAGCTAGGTGGTTTCCAGCCAGTTTTTAATGCCTTTTTATAGGTTACACCTTGAGCCAGGTCCTGAACTGATTGCAAAGCCCTTGCTTCAGTTACTGATTCCAAAATTCGCTGTTCTTCCTTTAGTTGAATATCTTTGGCTGTTTCCTTTACAACTTCTGCTTGTTTTTTTAAAGTGCTGTGTTGATCCAATAAACTCACACCAGAATTTACCATGCCGCTGTTATCAGTATTTGAAGTACTTGGTGATGACACATTTTTTGTTTCCTCATTCCAACAAATATTGTCACTTATGTCGGGTTTATCTTGCTGTATTCCACCATCGATGCCGGTCTTTGTTTTAAGAATTTTCGCTACTTTTGAAAGTTGCTCTTTTCTGCGTTGTTTGAGTGGTATGTAAGGAACATAATTATCATCATTATCATCACTTGACTCACTTTCTGATTTTCGATACTTCTTGTTTTCGGCCATTGATTTCTTGACTGAAAATCAATGAAAAAACAACACAGTTTTCAGTACTTGTCAAAACTACACATGGACTGTCAAAATTACCTAACAATTTTAGCTACTAACTCGTTATTGGCGAATACACCTATTGTGTAATAAATAAACAAGCATCGCTTCTTAGTAAATGGAGTACAAAAAAGTTTTTTTGGGGGAGGATTTTTTAGGGGGGCAGCGGGAGGGGGGGGGGAGTATCTATTGCCGCATGTTCTTCAATAAAAGAACAAAGATAGATACAGCTTTTATACGACCTTATAGTACCAAGATCCCTATTTTGAACAAATTACTTAGTTTCTTGCTATAATTTTCTTATTTACTGTTATCTGACACCAATTTGATGGATTCTTAAGTAGTAATGTTCCGAAGCTTTGGTTTGCCGAGTTTAACCGGCCACATTGTTTAAGCACAATAAAACAAGTTTCTGAAACAGTAAGAAACACCAACATTACATTGGTATCACGGCGGTCGGCATTGTTCCTAAATGCCATTACTGGAAAGTGGAAACTAACATTTGTCCATTTCTGACCCGACAAAAAATTAAAAATTCATTTCAAGGCATGATGTGCGGGTTCGAGTGGCGCCCTAACTGGTTCAGATTGAAAAAAATTATCAAGTAATGCCCGAGCACCGAACTACAGGGAAAATCTACGGAGTATACTATGCTATTGAGAACATACATCGTACTCGTAGATCGTAGTTTGATAAAAACCGATAGGTGATGCAAAGAGCTTTAACTAATATTAAAAAGCAAAATTTATTAGAGTTGGGCTGCTTTATTACAAAAATGGCACTAAAATTAATTTCAAAATATAAAACTTTCAATTACTTATAACCCATCCCTGTGTATATGCTAATTTAAATAGAAGGTACGTACTACAGTACGCAGCTCTACCAGATAGTATGAAATATAGAAAAAGGCCAATCAACGTTGAAAAGATCAATGAAAAATCAATATTTCTGAAAAGTTTTTGGTTGTTCAATAATAAATTTGGACAACAATACATCTACGAATAAATACTGTCAATTTGTAAGATGTTGTAGTCTACCTATAGATACAATGAAGTCCACAATCACAAAAATAACTCGAAAGCAAAAAATCATATAATTTTTTTTTTGTTTTTTTTGACATGACTGAAAGACAGGACCATAACATTATGATTATTTGTTAATCACCATAACAATAATTATTCAATTTTAAATATCTCCATTGGCCTTATTCTTCTTCCACGCATTGACATGTGTGGTAACATCTCCAGGTGTTTATACCAGCGCAATGGTGTGAAGGAAAACATACACAGTGGTTTCGTATTGATAGGACATAGGAGGCTGGAATCATTACAACTAAAACCGATAAACATTGCATTGATTCGCATTTGATTACAATAAATTAGTAGATCGCGTATTTTAGAGGAGCCCATGTATAATGTCTGTTTCTTTAGGAAAATTTGTAGGAAAAATTTTTGTTTTAATTACGGTCGAAACCAAATTTTCGTTTTTGCCGAAAAGAATCGACTTAATCAATCAGATCATATTTAGTTTGGTGGGGTTTAAGTTTGTCTCGGCCATGGTTGCCAGTCTGTCAATGAATTAGCCCAGTACTGACTTTTTGTCTGGAGTGCAAAAAACAATAATGTTTTAAAATCATAATAGTTAAAACGACTTTTGTCATGGCGTAGCTAAAGAGGTTGTGTGGTACCATAGTCTTTACATACCCTAGTCTGAAAGCGTACATACATTAAAAGTGGGAAGCTACGCCACCTAGCGGTGGTGTGGCACTTTTGCAGGCTACAATGGAATCGGTATTAGGAAAAGACGCTATCGATGCGTTCTGTTCGATTTTTTTTTACTTGGTCAGCCTTTAACTCATAAAAACGAAGCGAATAAGTTTTATTTTAAACTATATGTGATAAATTGTATGTTTCAAACCGTATATGTCGCATAAAACTGAAATATTTGACTAAGCAAGTATATCGACCAGGCCCACCATTTTTTACCTTCCTAAAGGTTCCAACATTAATTGTAACGAAAACATTATTTAAATCGTACTCCAATATTAAAAGTTTCTTGCAATGCACAATTTAAGTTGGTTTGCTGTTAACTAGCCTAAAAAAAATTATCCATTACAAAAACAATCGGATTGTCTTTATTATCTATAACAATGAACCACATAAACATTTCAAAGCACTTAATAAAAATGGACAGACTGTAAACAAAACGAAATTTTTCAACTGGAAATGAAAATGAGTAGGCTAATAATAGAGGCAATTAAGTACTGCTCAATACCAGGCTGTTGCAATTCATCACAAACAAAAAATGTGAACTTGTTTAAAATTCCATATGGCCAAAACAAGGGGAGATGTGGTGTTGACACAAATGATTGGGCTACAAATTTTTTTGTGGTTATGTTCTATCATCGCGATCCCAGCAACAAGTTCAAGGACAGAATTAAGCAAGGCAAAGCATTTATCTGTAGTTCACATTTCAATAAAGATGACATACAATCAACAACAAAACGAAAATGGATCAAGTTTGGTAGAATACCATCCCAAAGTTTACCACAGAAATGCTTCAATAAATCTATTTCTTCCAGAAGAATCATTAAAAAACATGAGTTACCTCTAAAAATAAACATCAACTATGAATAACTTGAGAATTTAAGAGTCAGCCTTTAGAGCTGGTGCAAAAAATCGATTGGGAATTAAAAAAGGCATAATAAATGATCAATCTATACTGTTCTTTCTTAAGTGGAACCTGTCAAACAACTGTTTTTATGGTCCCCGGTATCAAATTGTTGTCAATGAAGATCTCCAGTTTAATGCTTTATTGAAGGCATTCCTCTTCCAACCAACCATGACTTTTATTTAAATACACTCACAGGTCCAAATGCCATCAATATTCAAGTTTTTTTAAAGTCATTTGAAACATATTGCTTGTGTCCCGGATATAAAAAAAGTTTCTAAACCTTCAGTGTGGGTTTCAGTTTTCAAGTACAAACAAATGTTTGGTCAATTTCCAGAAGCTGTCAACAGGTAAGGTCATCTATAAAACAAAATATTTTTACCATTTCCTTCTGTAATACACAAATATTTAAACATTTAACTAATATTCTGACATAGGTTCATGGCACATGACTGCAATATTGCTGTGAAAAACAAAAGATGTTTAAATTGTTTAAACCTTTAGCTCAATGAGGCAAGGGCCATGGAAAGAATGGAAACATTTAAAAAATCAGTTCAGTCATTAAAAGGAAAGCATCGATGTAGTGCAGAAAGACTGAAGAATTCACTTATTAAAATATATATATGTAAAAAAATTGAATCTGTAAAGGTTAATGAGATTTTTTCTTCTGAAAATGAAAAATTGGCAAGTATTGCAATGTAAAGATATGTACGAATGACAGCATATTTCAACTCTCACAGATGTATCAGAGAATATCAGAAAAAATTACAAAAACCTAAGGATTTCAAAAAGCCTTTGAAAACAAAAATACATGGTAGAAGAGTGTTTTAATGTTGTTTCTTGTCTCTGTGTAAGCCGTGCTTTACAATGTGTGTTTGTACATAATTACTTACTGCAATAACTAGTCATTCTTGTGGAGTTTATGAACAAAATGCATCAAATATCCCCATAGTGCCCAGTTAAAAAACAAGTTACTTTTTGACAGTTTAACACAGAAACAAACTTTGTAGTTTCAAATGTGTCTAATATACTTTAATACAATACCAACCTTTTTTGCTGAATGGTCCATTTTGACTCTCACAGATCAGTTACTTTCTTACTCTAAAAAGTAAACCGTACATACAACACGTTATGTTTAGCAAACTAAATTGGCAAAATCTCTCAGAAAGATTGCTAGCTACTGGCGAAGGGAGATTTTCCTAGTCAAATGAAGGTGTTGCACATATTTTCTCAAGCATGTGATGATTAAATAAAATTTTACATTACAATTTTACAGAAAAAAACTAATACAACAAAAAAATTACCCAATATCACAATTAAACCCGCTAACCACGCGTTTTCTCAATACCGATTCCATTGTAGCTTGCAAAAGTGCCACACCACCGCTAGATGCGTAGCTTCCCACTTTTAATGCTGTTTTTGCCATTGCGCTTTCAGACTAGGGTATGTAAAGACTATGGTGGTACTTTCTTAAGCAAAAAAGCACTTTTCACGCTTTTAAATTGTGTTCGTAAAAGATTTGGTTTCAGTCGAATGGCAAATCATATTTTGCAAATTTCTGACTCAGCAATTATTGTCACCATAAACGCCTATGCTCCGTTGCGTTACCTACCGGAAATTCACAAACCGGCGTGTTGTGACTCTTGTGAGTTCCTGTGTTAGCAGCACCACCGCCAATTGTTGTGAGTTTGACAGCCACACCTGATGTACAAAAAACATCCAGGTAATAAACATGTGTGACACTAATAATGACAATGACTTGATCAATCAAAATGAGTGTGATGCTGAACTGCAGGCAATGGAACTTGATGGCCAAACAGAAATTGATGGTGAGCAGCATAAAATTGATATTGATAAAATATTTGTTTGTTTGCAAATACGAAATGCTGTAGAAAGTATTGTTAAGTAACATGGGAATTGAGTATCAGCAAATATTAATTGTGCTGTTTATTAAACATTTTTATGTTGTTCACCCAAAATATTTTAATGTGTACAGGAAATATTGGTTACTTGTTGGCTGTTGCCAACCATGCAATCTTTGGTTTTTGATGTAATAATCTGCAGCTTCATACAGGATCACCATTATATATATATACATAGGGTGGTGGTGGTTTTGCTGAATGTATATTAAATTTTTTTTTAAACTTTTTTAACAGGAAATTTTTCAAAGCATATTGGATGTGGTTCCAAGTTCAATAGGCGTTTGGCAGATTTTGTATTGACTACTGATGAAGACAAACTGTTATATTTAAAACAGTACAACTGCAATCCACCTCCTTTGTTTATTTTAACAATATCATTGGCTGAGGTAATAATAACATAGACAATCAGAATACTTTAGGTTCACTTTTGTAGTATTATTTCCATGATGCTGAAAATGAGATACTTTATTCTATGTATATTTTGCAAATGCAAACCAGCTCGCAATTTTTTAAAGGAATGGAATTACTTATTGTTGTATTCTTAAACATATTGCCATCATTAATATTTGTTTACCTAATGTACAAAAATTTTTTCAGCTAGTTGTTTTCATTTACTATGGTGTAAAAGCAGAATACAAACAGTGGATTACCATTAGTTCTGGACTAGCGAAGTCCCCTTTAATTTACGACCCATGGAAGCGTGAAGAAGTTTGGAGATTTGTTTCATACATGTTTCTACATGCTGGGTAGGTTAAAACTTTGATCCAACTTGTCAGATGACGCTAAATTTGTTTGCATTAAGGTAGGGAAAAAAATGTCATATTTTTATTTGGCTAAATCAAAATGGAAATTTCATTCTCCTTCTGATTTAGCAAAATCAGGATGACAAATATTTTTACAACTGGCACCCTCTTATATTAGGTTATGTATGTATGTTCATTGAAAGTATGGCAAATTAAAAAAAAACGTTAAATAGGCTAAAGCAGTGGTTCTCAAACTTTTATATTGTCGGGGCCAAATGGTATTTTTTAAGTGTGTAGGGAGCCGCAAAAAAACGAAACCTTGAGAAAATCACTAAAGAAGATGACTTTGAAAGCTAAAATAGCAATGTTTGGATTTCTTAGGTCTGGTGCGAGCCGCAAAATAAGTAGTTGGGAGCCGCATGCGGCCCCAAAAAACGAGTTTGAGAACCACTGGGCTAAAGTATTAATAAATTTGAAACATACAGAACCACTGGGCTAAAGTATTAATAAATTTGAAACATACAGAAGTTCTATATGGTGCTGAGTTTCACAAAAAAATACAAGGAGGCGGATGTAAAGTATGACGTCAGACTCCACTAATGCGTGCAACCACAAGAGCTCAAACTCAAAGCCCAACAAACTTTCCATACAATACAATGTTTGTCACAATTGAAAAAAATCCTTTTAAATAAATGTTTGAATGTTTGAAATAATATTTATTTTGGGAACACGTTGCTGTAACGTTTATTATTGGGTTACCAACGTTTAAAAAATGTTTCGTCAAGTTGTTGCTGCTTTATATCACCTGACATAACCATTTATTACAACACATTCGCATTGTACACAATAATTGCCAAACATACACTGGCAAACAAATAATTTTCTGTAGATTTTACAATGTTTCATACGATACCACTATTAACAAACCAAAATATATGGTGGCCGCCAACATGCTTTACAAACCCAATGTGGTGGCCGCCGCCTACTTGGCGCCTATGTATAGAACCTTAAACTAAAATCTGTTGTATCTTTCTTGGATATTGGTTGCCAAAATGACTACATTTTTTTGCAAAGAATTGAACATATTATGGGAAATGTTGTCTTACAACTAATGGTTGGAATTATGCTTGAGATGGTCCACAAAAGTCTCAGAGTGAGCATTGTCTACATGAGTGGTGTTTTGGCAGGTATGTACTCTGCTTAACCAAACAAGTTTCTCTTTGCAATTCAGCAGCCGGCAGAAAAAACCTTAGAAACATATATCCCAACTTTAAAATTACTAAATTGCCTGCCCTAAACTAAGCTTGTTGTGCAAATTTGCTCAAATATATTACAGGAACTTCTCACACAGTCTATTTGACCTAGAAAAGATTTATTTCACACAGATTTATTTGACCTAGAAACTCGCTTGTTTACAAATATCAATGGTCTAAGAGCAGCTTGTGACATCACAGACGAGGTTAAGACATTCGATTATTCACAAACAATTGTTCTTTTGCAACACAAGTAAGGTTGTAAAGCCTTGGGCTCTTGGTAGACCTACGGAAATCGCTTTGTGTACCACTGCGGGACCATTTGCCTATAGTTTGAAAACCGCTGCCCTAGAACTAATCAAGTAGTAACGCGAAACTGTCTATTTTTCAGCGCCTGGTGCAGTCCATAATATCAACATCTTAAAATGTATTTTGACATCGAAGGCTGCACTTGGTGCCCTGAAAGGCCACAGGTTCCCCACCCCTGTACTAGACCGATATTTATCCAAAGTTGGTCAGTACCCAGCCATTATCCGACAGGCCCCATTAATCAACACATTCAATTATTGAAAATTGTTACATAGTCACATTGGGGAGTGGACAAAAAATGATGAAGTGATTTTTGAACAGGATGAAGTTAATAAAATTGGCACCATACAGAAAAGCCACTTTTCTAGATGTAATATTACTTTTACAGGTTCACTTTCCAGTTCAATATTTGATCCCTTCGTTTTTTTGGTTGGTGCATCAGGGGGTGTTTATGCTTTGCTGGGTGGATATTTGTCAAATGTTATAATGGTATGTGCGTCTTTTTTTCAAGACAACTATGCTAAAGCTTTACATGATTAAAATGCTTTTTTAGAATTGGTCAAAGTTGGCATTTAATGGTCTGCATCTTCTTCTTATACTGGCAATTGGTAAGTATTATGGGTCCCCTTCCCTGAAGGGGACGCATCTTGATTTCACTCAGTTTTTTTTTTTTCTTTTTTTTTTCTTTTTTCTCCGGTGAAGTTTGTCCATGCACTTTTGGCATCAAATCTTTGATGAATTTGGATGAAACTTTCACAGATGGTAGATATATTTATGCAGATGTGCCATTTGCTTTGTTTGACTTGATAACCCCAGTATTTACCCCGCTAGACCCCAAAGTGTAAAACGTTTTTGTATGTTGCTGCGCACCACAAACAGAAAAATTTCTGTAGTGTAATAGTATAATAAAGGCACCAGTACATATGGTACATGTGTTTGTGCATTACTGGGTGGACGTTTTTGCACATACCAGTCAGAGGGGTATTAACAGCCTTATGACGTCAGAAGCGTTGACGAATGTTGTCAATAACACCTCTAGTGGTTAGAATCTTAAACATTGTTCGATTTGGATAAAATTTTACATGACTGTTAATTGGGTTATCGTGGTTTCATATTTTACACTTTTGTGTGTTAAACCCCATCAGTTACCCCACTGACCCCCTAAAACGGGTGAGTTTTTTAAACGGTGTCAGAATTTAGTGAAATTTGAAATACTTGCAGAATTTGTCATTTATAGGTGTCAATTGTTTTATTTAACCCTGTAACCCCAATATTTACCCCTCTAGCCCCCCAAAATGGGTCCATTTTGTAAACATTGTCAGAATTGAATGAAATTTACATAGCTTGTAGAGTGTGCCATTTATAGGTGTAGAATGTTGTGTTCAACCCTGTTGCCCCAATATTTACCCCACTAGCCCCCCAAAATGGTTCAATTTTTTAAACAATGTCTGAATTGAACGAAATTTGGACAGTTTGTAGAGTGTACCATTTGTAGGTGTTGGTGTTCTGTTAAACTCTGTAGTACCTATCATTTACTCCACTAGACTCCTACAGTCATGTACAATTCACCATTAATAGGACCTGATTGTTGTGTTTTAGCCTATTTTCTCACTATTTAACACTTTTTTCTCAGATAGTCATAAAATAGAAAAACCTTCAAAAAGGTATGAATGGAATGAATTTAAATAGTCTTTACTTCATAAATCATATTTATTTAGGCACAGTACTGATCACTGTGTCTGATGATACAATGCCAAACTTTCTCATTGTAATCTCTTGAAATGCATTATTTACAACTTTGCATGTGTGGGGACCCATGAGTTTCTGCTTGCGGAAACAACTAAGGTTATAAAAGACAGTGGATGATATGGGACCCAATATAAAATAAGTGTCGGATGTAAATAAGTGTTAAGAAATAGGTCACAGTGTCTGTGCAATGGCAATATGTGCTAAGCCACCCTTCTAGTTTTGTTTATTTGTTGGTAATTTTGGTTCAACATAAGTACAACAGGATTGTTAAATTCATTTTGCTTGAGTTTTTTATTTCAAACTTGGTTTTGAAAATTTACAAGTGATTCATGGTTCATCAAGCTCACAAATTTTTTATAGCGATTGTTGACATTGGATTCTCGTTGTATCGGAGAATTGCAGTCATGGATGATGACACCCCCCAAGTTTCACTAGCTGCTCATTTTGCTGGAGGCCTTGCAGGAATCACGATTGGATATGTTGTTTTCAGTAACTTTAATAAAAGTTTGATTAGTGACACAAAAATGTGGGTGTGTTTAATAGCATATCTTTTTGCATGCGGTTTTGCTGTGTTATGGAACTTGTTTTTGTCTCCTGTTGGAACAGTTTAGGATGTGATTTTAAGCTCCCATTTTACTTTATGTGTATGAAGTAAATGCAGACAGTTTTTGCTATTAAGTTTTTGGAATTTATTGTTTGTAAGGTTTTGCTATGAATATGCACTATGTTTTTTTTAACTTTGATGTTTGTACTTTCTGCTTTTCCTACATTTTGACTCTGCAATTGATTGTTATTTTTGTATGTGTCTTGCACTTTTTACATTAAAAGTTTGTAGATGTTCTAAAATTAGCAAAGTTTTTTCAAGTTCCATTATTGCCTGTTAAGCCTGAATTCAGTTTTAACATGAATTTTATTTCATTTCAGCATGGAATTTGTAGGGTGAAGCTCAACGGGTTTTAAGTCCAAATTCACACAATGGCCTGTATTGTATTGTGAAAATTTAATGCAAAAAAAAAACATCATATTTTTATACTTTGACATTGCAACTGTAATGGATTTACAAATCCACATGTTTTCTGTTTTTAATATTGTCAATGTTGATATCAGCTGTTACTTAACTGTTTAAAATAGAACATGCTATTTTGATCTTTTACTGTATTTTTTTAATGATTAAAAATCATCTTGTGTCTTTTGGTTTTGAAACGACTATACCAGAACTTTTCAAACTTTTTACTTCACCACCCACTTACACTTTTCTTTCAAATGAAAAGTATTTTTTCACTACTATATGTTTCTGATGTGTTGTTTAACTAAGTTTGTATCATCCACCTAATATTACAAAACCCATGGTTGATAAAAGGTAGCTCAGAATTACCTAAACATACTTTCATGTGTAAAAGATGCTCAAGTTTTGTTTTGCAATGATGTAATACTGTAATTAAAACTTAAAGCTGGAATCACCCAGTCTGTTGCTTATAGGTTCAGAAAAAAAAACACTTAGTCATTCATTGTTTAGTTTTAAAGATATGTATATTTCGCTTTTACAGCCGTCAACTGACCGAGCGAAATATATCTATCTTTAAAAGGGATCAACGACTAAGTGTTTTTTCCGAACTAGCATCCTTTGCTATGATGTTTCATCGACCACATGTTAATGCAGTTATTAATCGGAGTCACTATTGCATTCGCTGCAATGTGTTTCAAATAAACTCTTGTGGTATATCTTTTAAGGTGGGGTAAATTTGAGTTGAGTTGAGTTGAGTTTATTTCGCTTGGTGAAAGACAACATAGCAACACAATTGCACTAAAACAATCACCAAGCCGGAAATAGCTGCGCAACGTTAAAACGTTATGAAGCGCAAAAAAGTGTCGGAATTTCTGCATTGAACCAAGAACTCCCGTAACAAATGTCTATTGCAGGGTCAAAAAAAGTCGCCTATATTTTGTCCTTACGAACTATTTAGTGTTGTCTTATTCTTTTCTGAAGAAAACTGATGCTGTTTTGGTACTTGCTTTTTTTACTATTTTAAAGCGGGTTTGTCGCGTCATTGTGGTCAAAAAACAGTGTTCAAAATTCGTGCTTTTTTAAGAAAAGCAAAAAAACAAATGCATAGAAGTATTTAATCGCAAATGCTGTTGTGCCAATTCTAGGCCAAACTGTCGTGTGAGTTACTATGCTAAACAGAAGACAATTGGAAATTTTCTATGAGAAGGATAACATCATCCTGAGATGGGCTGCGTCTTCACGACACTCTCAAAAGGGTTGGCAACCCCCAGGTTGAGAAACACTGCCCTATTACATATACCAGCATTTCTCAAATTGAGGTCCGCCAAATGAAAAGACGTAATCCTTAACTTTGTTTTCAAGTAACAAAATATGCGAGTCTTTAAGCACAATTTTATTGTTGTGTTAGTCTTGTTTGTGACGTAAGAAATTCCCCATGAGTCGTTTCCACGCAAGGTAATCTTGCGAAGCTAGACAAAATGCATTGCGTTCTTTATTCACTTGTGACGTAATATACGGCCAACCTAAAAAGTTTAAAGTCGTATCATCACAGTTCAATTCTAATAATATTGTAAAAATATCTCTTGGCTATATCCGATAAAAATCGCCTCGCGGACCAAGACGCATAATTGAGGTACTGTAAACTATGCGGCCCTGGCGAATAAATAAACTTATCCGACCCGCTGTGAAAACAGTTTGGTGACCCCTCGTCTCTAGAGAAACGATGGGCAACCTTTTAGTATAAGGCCAAAGTGTAACTTTATGTGGAATGTATAAGGGTTCTCTGTCGAATAATTCCCTCTGGTTTCCTTAAATCAACTAGTTGAAGTTAACGCTGCTTAATTTTTGTTGCTTTAGCAATTACTCTGAGCGATTTCGCAAAAAGATTAAAGACCACTACTCTGGACTGGACTGTATGAAAACAGCTTTTTATTGGAATGTTGTAAAATGTCACGAAATATATACGCGATGATTTTGGTATTTAAAGTTTAAAAAACACAACTTTCTCCGATATCTGTTTGTGCATTTATTTGTAACATATGTCCCGGCTCACGACAACAATAAACAGTAGATTATGTACAAAAACCTGAGATAGTTATTGCGTTGTTCTTCTAAGGCTAAATCTCGACTGGCTGTTGTTTTCTGCGATTTCTTCGTCTTCTGCGACAACAACACACGAAGCAGCAAATCAAGAAAAACAAGCAGAGTATGACCAAGAGAGCAGAAACAAGAGAAATTATAATCGTTGGCTGTTGTGTCGATCCGAACAGAGCTGTGAATAAAAACAATACGTGTTTTGGCTGGATTAACTCGTCAGGTATTTTGTATATAAGCTTCTAAAGCAGTGATTCTCAAACTGTGTGCCGCGGCACACTAGTGCGCCGTGAGAGACTTCCAAGTGCGCCGCGAAATATTTTCTTTTTTGAAGTACAAACATTCCCTAGTGTTTTACTGGTGCGCATAACAAAGTTGTAAAGCCCATATTTTGTTATTGGTAATAAAAAGCATCCTTACCCACCACAATAAAGCTGAAAATTAACTTAATTATAAGCTTATATGATAAACTTCTGTTGTGTTTCCCTGCGAAGTGTGCCGCGGAAGGAATTTTAGTTCTTTAATGCGCCGCATGGTGAAAAAGTTTGAGAACCACTGTTCTAAAGGCAAGTTGTTGTTTTTCGGTTACCTTCATTTTCATCCGTAACGTAAAATGGGCCGAGTGTTAGATTACTTGTTGCAATTGGAGCGTGGTCAAGACTACGTTTTTTCCTTTGCAAAGTTTCATTGCAAACCTAGAGGAAAATTATTGAGTATAGGGTTGCAGATAATATAATACCCCATAAAAAATATTTGAAAACTATTTATACTTACAGGTTCGCAAATTTGTTTTGTTCGATCACAAAGATCCACTAAACAATGGATAAATGTGGCGTTGAAATTGTCAAATTTAAAAACTTGTGTTTTAAAATCAGCTGTTCTAGCTTTTCCATTCCTAAAGACTTTTACTGAATTTTGCAATATGTGTTGCTGGGGACACCTGAACAATAAATCGTCAAAACTTTAAGTATAATTAAGTCTTTGCATACAATAAATAAACTTACCCGTTCATTATTAACTGAAGGTCTGGGGTGCTTTGCGGTTGTGGTTGACCTGTACCCCAACACCTCTGTGCTATCACAGCCATTCTCTTGTCTTTTGTTAATAGTGATATCTGTGTATCACAGAATGTAACACTTCTTTTTAAATCATTTCATTCCCACACACCATTTGATTTACCATGTACATACCCGCAAATATAAAGTTTCTTTTGTTGTAAATACTGACTTTGTTTGTAAGTGACGAAACGTGCTGTCTGTAAATGGCAGCATTTTGATTTCATAAACTCCAGTGCCATTTAGTTGGTTTAATACATGTCTCCTGAAGAAAACGTAATCAATGAAAAAGTTATTGTATTTCATACGTAGGTGTTAAGATGTGTATGTGACCACTTACTCCGAATTGACAACATAAACTCCTCCTTTCGGCCGAGCATTAGCTTGTGGAAGAAAATTGGACAAGGGTTGTGACAGATTGTGTCCAGGAACCAACACTGTGCCGTTTTGTAGAACTAAGATTGGATCACCGGGAATGTCGGAGCCCGTAATGACATCTAAGGTACTTTCTTCCTCTACCCCAGGTGGTTTCACGCCCCCGTATCCAAGTGAATTGGGTGGCAAAGTTGGTGACATTTGTACGTGTATTGTGCCATCCGTGGCGGTAACTGCTTTAATGTTTCCTTGTGCATTTGTGACAGCCAAACCATTTGTATCAGTAACCGGAACGAATCGTCCTCCGTTCGGCCCCATCGCAATATTGCCTCCTGCGTCAGTTTGAGGAACAATATACCCATCGACATCGGTAACAAATTTGCCTCCAGGTGACACAGTCTGAGCTATTATGCCACCCTCTCGTGGCTGCACTAGATGATTGACAGATCCCGGGTATACACCGTTCTGGTTGGGCTCACCAAGTTGAAAATCTATAAATCCTGTACCTCTGGAAAATGAGCAAAAACATGGGTTTTCATTTCGATACAGCTTGACTGAAGTATACAACTTACTTATCATTCCCCCACGTATCAAGAGAAAATTGAATATTTTTTATTGGAAATGCACAGCTCCAAGTTGCCGCGAATAGGTGCCCGGATGCAAAGCCGGTGGCAATAACTGATTTGTTGTTGTTTAACACATTGGAATACAGGAAATGCGTTCCATTGTCCTAAATTACGGAAACGTATAGGTAAATGCTTGCAGATTTGCAAACAAAATAATATTAACGAAAAAGGTTCATTTAAAAAAATTCACGACAACTAAAGTTCGCTTGAACACGATTGCAAATTTAAAGAGTTTATTAACACAACTAATTTTTAGAATTAGTCGTCAGCCTGCAGGACGAACAAGGATGTATTTAACTTGTAGATTTTACACTACAGGCTTTTGAGCAATACACTTCCTTTACAAAACGGATGTTAATCTCTGACTCACTGCAGCAAACCCCCCTCCCATTTACGCACATCCTAAAGTTTTCGTGCCTTGTTTTCAACAAGTATAGGTAGAATTAGGCGGATGAAGTGTGATTAATTTAACTCACTTGCATCCTGTTTTTGCAATTGCTCAAATCGCTTCTTATCGAGTAAACCCACGTTCGGTTGCCGTCTTTCTTATTTTCAGTTCCAACACAATTGGTATCCAGCAATGTCATGAGACCGTAATTTTTTATAACCCACTCATCCACAGCAATTTGCATCAAACTTGGTTCACAGGTGATGTGAAAACTTGTAGAAGCATTCTTGGAAACTATAAATTATAAAGTCAAGTTTAACTACCTTTTTTAAACTTTAATTGTATATCACCGCCTTAACATATCTTTCCGATTAGTAAACGAGCCTTTGTACTAGACCAGTGGTTCCCAAACTTTTTCAGATTTTTTTCAAAACGGTCCCTTTGCCAATATTTCGAGGGCTCGCGGTTCTTAAGCCTAAATGTGTATTTCATAAAAACGAAAGTTGATTGCAGGATTTTAGCCAGTTATGCAAAATTGCGCATAACAATCATTCAAAAACAGCATGTGACATCACAAACAGGACAAAAACATTACGATTGTGCGCGAACAATTGCATTTTTGATAGTTGTCATTCAATAAAGGCCATTGTTTAGCAATGGAGACAGTCGATTCTCAATTCTACTTTGATTTTAAACTTATTTAGTGGCACAAACTGACGCCAAATAAGATTATAGAATTACTTCAACCGCTTCGCGGTCCCCTCAAAATTGCCTCACGGACCCCTAAGGGACCGCGGACCCCAGTGTGGGAACCGCTGTACTAGACCAACAAATATACATCAAACAGACTCATAACGCTGTACGTACTTCTACAATGTTTAAATCCGTCTCCAACAAAGTATTTTTTACATTCACATCTGTAGTGCCCAATCGAGTTGATGCAATTTGCGTTTAAATGGCATAAGTTGTGATTGGTTGCACATTCATCGATATCTGTAAAGTAACAACAAGAATAAATGTTCAGTTGCGGTTCATACCCAGTCATATTGCTTACCCACGCATGTTCTTGTTACCATGTCGAAATGATATCCCTTTTCGCACAAACAAGCATACGTTCTGTCATGGTTTATGCAGCGTCCACCAATACACAAGCTTGCATTTAAACACTCGTTAACGTCTTCACACGTGTTTCTGTGCAAATGAAATGTTTGAAAGTTTAAGGGGTAAATTAGTGCCTCTACAACACCGTATGGGAAAAGAATGTGCGTTAGTAAACGCTTTTGAGAACAATGACATAAATATTGAATTCGGTTAGTATTTGCAAGATCCAGCGGGGCATGTGACCAGTTTTTTTTCTTTCCATTGTTTTTCATTACATTGCCGTAAGCGCTGAAACGTATTTTCGAATTCACACAGGTCTAGGCAAAAAATAAAACAATATAAATCATTGGTTTAAATTTAGAATTCTTGTCATTCTTCCATCCAAATTCACTTTGGTAATTGTATTTCACCTTGAAGGGTTAAGTAGAGTTCCAGATGGGCATTGACAATTGTAGGAACCAATTGAGTTGGTGCACCATCCAAGGCCACACGGTTTCTTTGTACATTCATCCACATCTAGTTTTACAAAAGGTGTACGTGGTATTATTGAAACAAGTCGAATTTACCCATGACTTTAAATTGTTTAGATTACTGTTATAGTATACATGTAAATAAACTTTCTGATGAAAGAACTTAATATGTACCGATACATTTTCCTGAGTCTGATGTCTGATATCCTGTCAAACAACTTTCACCAGATGTTTTGGATTGGTTGTCGGTTCTGCCATTGGTATTTCCTTCAGGCGTTGGGCTTGTAACCAAGACATTGCCATTGTTTGTTATTAACTGATTTGCCGCTGCAGCTAAGAAAAAACAAACATATAATTTTAATACACCTTTTGTCATCTTAGCGTCCATTTTGGGGGAAGTATTTGCAATATTTACCTGTTTCTTCGCAAATTGGAAATATTTTGTACGAAACACAACTTTCGACTATCCATTGCAAGTTGTGACCCCCTGACATTACAGCACATTCTTTGGTGAGATCGGCAACTGGGTTGCCCCTCGCCCAGTTTTGTTTTCGTCCTGATAAAGCTACAGTTTGTTGTGAATCAACCCACGTGTACGCATTCGGATTACCTACATTAAAAACAAAAGCATTTGTCAGTATAATTTCGGTTTGGCATGCCGGACATTTGGAGTCAAATATTTTTTACACCTTTGTTTCGTATGATTAGATTCTTTTACTAATTTACATTCTGCGTAAATGTATGTTTGGAAGAGAAAAGGGTAGGAACGCAGGTTATGAAAAAAATGTTCTCAGTGGAAGTGAGTTACGAAACGTATCGTATCAGGTAAAGTTTTTTACATAAACTAACTAAGCACGTCTTTTGGTCGTTTACTTACTTGCTTTATCCATATTAAGCCAAAATTTATCGTCAGTCCAGTTGGCATAATTCCTCCTTATAGCGCGGTTTACTGTTTGTATCTGTGAGCGAGTTTTTATCTCGGCCAAGCTTTTGTTAAGTGAGGTACATAGTTGGAGGGCAAGCATAAAGTTTGGCGCAGTTTCATTCAATATCAGATAGTTTTTTGCTCCAACCGTAACTATAAGAAAACATGTTTTTTGTAAAGTGTGTTGCAAGACAATGTTTTTGTAATAAAATATAACATACCTACAAGCTGTTTTCGTTGCACCGGCGTAGCTAAAAACAACAAAAGTGTTTGAGACAATTAGCCTACTTAAAATTTAAATTCTTGGGCCTTTATCGATTTTTCATGTTAGAAAAAATTAAAAGCAAGATATATGCCCGAACTTTTTATTTGATAGAAGCTGCACTTTTCCCACAAGTAAGTTACTTACTATACTCCAGATTTTCATAAGTTTCAATCAAGGGACTCCCATCAAAATTGGAACCGCACGAAGCAGATGGTTGATTGGTAGATTGAATGTTCCTGATTTAAGGCGGGATAGTTTAATTAATTTCTCGAAAAGTCTTTCCTGGTTTACAGTCAACATAATAATAATAATGACTGACCTGTAGAGGGAACCCAATTGCAAATAACACTGACTTGAACGGATTCCAAAATATTTTGAGTTTTCAGCTTTAGCTGCCGCAAAACATCCATTTGCATCGTTTAATGTACCAGGTAAAATCAAATAAAATCCGTTCACGTTAAACGTGTTCTCCAAAACGTTTGGTGCGCAGGTAACGTTGATGTAGCCTTTTGACTGACCATTCACTTCTGCAAAATATTTTTTTAATTAGGATTTTGAACTATTTTGAAACACAGTTTGCACATAAAGCGTTTGCACCAATATGTTACCTGAAAATGCCAGTAGCAGTAGAAATACATTGAAGTTAGACATTGTCTACAAACTCGTCACAGTCGAAACATTCATAAGATTATCAGAGCTATTCCTTTCACGTAACCACAAAAATGCAATCTCTAGTGTGTAGCACCGTTATAAACCATCACCGACTCATACAAATGACAGCACTTCCTACTTCGACAAGATTTATGTGTTCTGCATCCGACCATATGAAAGCATCAATCACAACGCATGTTCTGCAAACTAAAGCAATTTTCGTTCGTTGGGGATCAGGAAAGGACGTTTGTGAAAACATTAAACCCAACCATAACGGATTTCCCTTCCCCGTACATCCTCCAGAGAAGAGCACACTTTAAAGTCAACCTTTTATGATTATTGGATGTTTACTGCACGGCGATTTATTAATAGTGCCCGAGTTCGCGTCGACATGCAACAAAATTGTAAAATGAAGCGCATTTATTTACTCGTTTCTCGACTTTTAAACGTACAGTTTCTCTATACCCCTATTTTACACTGTGACGCATTATTTAGCTTTTTCGGCTCTTTCCATGATGCATAGCAAAAGAAAGCACTGTGGTAACTGTTTTAATCAAATTTTAAAAGTAATTGTTACTGAATTATCATATACTTCATATCATATTAGCTTTATAAACCTTTCTTGAACTTCAACACTTCTGTAGTAAACAAAAATACTTAGGTACGGAAGTTCGTAATCCAAAAAATAACCACCATTTGGTCAATTCATCCGCACACACTCTCTATGGAGGATTTCTGAACATACCTTCTCAAGAATTCTAAAGGATGTTGATGCTATTTTCATTTTATCTTATTCGCTTTTTGTAATTGTTTGGCTTCAGAACGATGATTTCGACCAGCACTACTGAATTGGCGGACCGCTGTCCGCACCCTGACCTTTAAAGCGTTACATGTGGTGCTAATTTTGTGGAGGGTATTTTGATTACGGCTACATGCAGTGTGCTGCGTATACATCTACGTATTAATTACTTAATATTTGTTTTTTTGGCAGAGTCCGCGAAGCGATTTCTCGGGGGGCCTTCGAGGAGTCTAAAATCTTTGTTAAAATCTTACGTGATGTCAGATTGTGCAACTGTGACTAAAGTGGTACTTGTTTGTACACATTTTTTTCTTTGCTTCAGTGGTGTATTCAACTGATTTTTGAATCATTGTACGTAATCCTGCGAAATAAGAAGAGTTGTACTTTGCATGTCGTTGTGCCAATACTTTCGCAAGGAGGAGTAAGTTAACGTTTACTTGCATTTCTATTTCTGACAGGATCAAGTGTCCGCTCCGCGGCAATTCTTACCTTTTTCTTACCTTGCCCGTAACAATTTCTTCAGGTTAAACGTGAGCCCCAAAATGCGCGCTTTAGGTCAGTTAATAAGCATTAGACTTTCATCAATAAAGTTTGTCAATTTTAACTGGGCATGATCAAGACGAATTGGCAAAAAGGTTTCACACAAAGCGCATGAATTTATGCCGAAGAAATTTCGCGGTACCTTTTTACCTTTAAACAAAACTTTCAATGATACACCCAGTTATCGATTTAGAAAAATATGAAAAAGTATGTGTAGCACTGAATAAATTAGCACTGAATATATCGTTACAAATACCGAATCAAGACAAATCATTGGTCTTCTGAATTAGAAAAAAAAGATAATGATTGTATCTTTATTACAGCGAATTTTCGCTCAAAAGCTGGAAACAACAAAATGAGCAATATTCGGCGTGAGACGATAATATCCCCTCCCTGACTGCACTTATATGTACCGGAATTAGTCAATCAGGCGTGGGAAAGTACTTGAAAGCGCCCCCGCTTCAAACGACTTATCCCAGTATGACCGTAGGTTCACTTTGTTCATTTAGCGTTCTACACACGTTTGGGTGTAGAAGAACGCCGTCTGTGCTTGTGTTGTCACGGGGCTATTTGTTGCCGGCGATTAATCGTCGCCGCTGCTCACTGCGTCAAGCTCTTTGCTGCTTGGTGTTTCTATGTGGCGTCATACGAGAGGGGTATCGATGTTGTTGATATTGGGTCGCTTTAAATCCAGGTTGGCACCAACCTGCGGCGGCATCGTGAGAAACATGTCATAAGTAGTTGCTCAAGTACCATTATACGCGTCGCAAAGTAGAAAAACGAAAACAGTAGGGTATAATGTATTTAACTTGAGATTTTTACGCCAGAATATTGCAGATGCAACGGGTTTTAAACACAGATATTTATTTAGGCAAGGGCATCCTTTAATAATATTCGCTTTTTGCTTTAACAAATATTTGCTTCCGAAATGAAAAGAGATTTTAGTGAAAGTGATACTGACAACGAAGAGGAGGCAAGCGGGTGAGAAACACATTTAAATTGTACATAATGGAAAAGCTATTCACTTTTTTAACACAGCTTGAAAATATGGTTGATTTTCGTTACATTTTAGTTACTGTTACCAACAATTACTTTTATAGAACTTCGCAACCTCTGGCACTTGCACGGAAAAAAAGACGTGGGGTAGGTGAATTATATTTCTGGCGTAAAATATTTGTAGAATTAACACAACGTTTAATACAAAAAGCTGAAATAGTGAATATAGTGAACAAACGTTTATTTCTGAAAACAGATTGTTGCGTACGCGAGGAAACAATTTATTGTTAAACGTAATTTAATATGATATCCTTTATTTCTGGACAATTAAACGACTGGTTGGTTAAGACTTTCCCGGTGTTTACCAGCTTCTTTAATTACCCGTCAGCGTCAGAAAAAAAACAATGGAATCATTGATAGTTGACATTTTTGTGTAAGAACAGCCTATATGTGTTTTCAGTGGTTACCACATACCATTAACCCACTTCCTCCGACTAAATAACTTGACTTAATGATTGTAAATTAATAATAATATTAGCTTTGTTGAATAGGTTATAGAGAAGAGGAGAAGAGATCGCATTAACAACAGCTTGTCTGAATTACGTCGTATGGTTCCCACCGCCTACGAAAAACAGGGTTCCGCCAAACTTGAAAAAGCTGAAATTCTGCAACTTACAGTGGAGCACCTAAAAATGCTACAAAACGTCATGGCAAAAGGTGTGAAAAATAACACAATTTAGTACATAAAGATAAAGACCACTTTCAACAATCTTCTATCGACAGGTGGGTTACCATTCAACGACGCTCATTCTATAGCCTTAGATTACCGCAGTGTTGGTTATCGTGAGTGTGTCTCAGAAGTTGCAAGATATTTGGTGGCTATTGAAGGAATGGACAATCAAAATCCTTTACGAATAAGACTGCTTAACCATCTTTACAATATTTTAAATCAGTCCGAGGCGATTCACTCACTGAAACACGCTACCAGACGTAAGTAACTTACGACCAGTAATTTTGCTTTCCTTGATATTAGCGGAAACCTTAGATTCCCATGATTTCCTGCACACCCTAGTTTATGTTGCTTTACAAATTTAGCTGCTGCATTTTCGTCATGGATGGATTTAGCGGCAAGAATGGGTGACACAAATCTATCTAAGCCAGAAGTCACCTTTCCCTTCGGTTTTGGTATCAGACCACCAAGACCCCACCCATATTGTACCGTGTCAAACCTTTCACGGGCAATACCACCAAGTGACTTTAGATTGGACCTTGTAAACCAAATTATCGGTGGCCCAAAAATAGAAGGCAACAAACTATCTTGTTTAACCACAACACCAGCCAATGTCAGTGAACAAACAGTCGATCGGCCATATTGGACTGCAACGACAGCTTCAAAGCTAGCTACTGCAGCCTTGGTAAATTTTTTAATGTTTTTTTAAAGAAACAATTTGCTTTTTAACGCATAATATGTTTTTTTTAAGAAAATAGATCCAACACTTATTTGGATGCTGTAGTAAACTGCTTGAGTAAACACACACAACGCATTCTGACATACATCTTAACATTGTTTAGACACAACCACTGTTACGATCATCATCGTCGTTTGGCTTGATGACAAATGCATTTCAATTTCCCGGAACCGATTCTGCACACAGTATAACACAAACTTCTTCCCTCAAACCGATTGTCACAAAACCATCGTTTGAAACGAGCTGTTGCGAAGATTCTAAGTTGGGTGTGTAGATTTTTTAGGTTATTGTTCGATACTTTGCCAAGAGTTTCATATAAAGAGCTTACTGTGACTTGTTCCGTTTCAATATTGCACATGTTAATAAGCGAAAGCGGAAAATGCGTAGTAAGGATTGTTTAAGTTGTCAACCATCTACACATTTTGAAGTCGTAGCAAACATTAAATGTAACGTACCAAACGTAATTAAAATGCCCATTTACTGAAACCGTTGTGTAGCAATTTTTTGTTGTCAGATTGTTTATTTTGCTTTTTGCACATTTTTCCTGCAGTGCTGCTATATTGTCAAACATTGATACTTTCTCAACCGAATATCTAACAATATTAATCATTGGTGCGGTCATAATTATTAACCAGATATGAACCATGATCCTGTGACGACTATTTTGTCATTGAAGTGATATAATTGAATCAGGCGTCGTTCGTTTCCTCTCTTTCTTTTCAAAAGTTGTAGATGAATGCACAGCAATAGATAATTGCACATTGCTTTTTCAATGTCTATTCATTATGCCGTGTAGAAAATGCTAATAAAATTTCACAAGTACCTATGCCGGAAATTACTAAACTGATGTATTAGTTAGCAATGCATCTAACCCACTATAAAAAGTGTATGCTGAAATCGAATATTCAGCCCAAAGTCGCTTTAATCTAGTCTGTTCGCACCAATCGAATTGTCTACATAGGTCTAGTACCATTGGATGTGTAGAAAAACTCTTGTGTTGCATAAACTTGATTATAGCATTCTGATCGCTCTTCAAAAAACTGCACAAACATATTTATTGCGGACAAATTGACCGGTATTTTACAGAATAAATGGTTTTCTACTAACGTTGCGCAACTGTAAATTAATCAAGACATCAAATGAGTTCGATTTCGCCCGAGCTTTTAACTGAAATATCGCCAAAAATGAGATATTTGGATGAACCGCCAACCTAATCAAACTGTTTATCACTAATTACAACTTGATCCGAAAAAAAGAGTAGGCTTTAGTTTACAAATCTGTTACGCTGATGTGTCCACACGTTTCGAGTGCATTTAATCATTTGCATAGAAGTATAAAAACTAAAGGTTCCTGGTTTTAAAATGGGACGACACAAAGTATCTATGCTAGTGTGGGCCAAAAACCTACATTGTTTTCATCGTACATTTTCTCATCGGCTCAGCGACGACGAAAGTGCTAAATAAGGGAACGATAGCAGTCTGTAGTGTCACTTAAATGGAAGTGTTGCAGCTAATGCGTCGGACCACAGCGCGAAAATCGAGACAGGGTCATACTTCTCCCACCCAAGGTCAGCGACGAACGGCGTCAGACACAGTGGATGTAGTGTCTACAGGTCGGGCGCGTCAGCAACTATGTGACGAGCGCTTGAGTTCGCACCCTTCGTATGAAAATAAGCGCAGCGAAAGTAAAGGAAGTTTGAGCCGTGAACACACTTAGCAACCACATGCGTGCTGTCGGTACCAAAACAACAACAGAAAAATGAAACAAAAAGCCACACGCGACCGTGGGAAAACCAACTTTATTGGCAGTTTGCGCTATGTTTCACAATTCAAAACCAGAAGTATCTAATGGGCGTACCATATTAACCTGTACGGCACATTTTCTTTAAAAAGTGTATACGTTGCGTAATTCATTGTATTGTATCACTACATTTAAAAAATCTAACACCTCCACCAAATAATATTTAAATGACCCAGTAAAAACTGAAATATTAGTGTAAATAAAATTGGTTTCAAGTGACAATAGGCTGTGAGTTCTGTTAGTGAACAAAAGTTTAAATATTACAAAACGTAGACACAAAAAAGATTTCCTCTTAATACTGCGAGAAACTTGTGCTAAATGTGAATTCAAAATTTATGAACCATCAGTAGAGTGCACACGAACAAACGAGGATTGAACGTAATCCACCTAAACTCCTTAGAAAGCAAACAAAAACACAAGCTTTGCTGCAAAAGAAAGGGTAAAAGCGTAAAATAAGCGATCGCCGAGCGACATGCAAGTTTTGGTATTGCGACAGTAACATGGCGTCATATCCAGCAAAAACACAGCTAAAAAACATAGGTGCTGGCCACGTTTCTGTTGCAACACTCGATTCAAAGGCAAAAAATAATAATTCACTTCTAAGTCGAAAAAAGACATCATAATCTCATACACAACTTTTCGGACGAAAACAACAATAATATTTAACGTTACTATCGCGTGCCAACTCACGACACGTAAAACAGAAAGTTAACTTTAATTGGTCCGAAAACCTATTGGGGTCAGTCGGAATAAACTTGCCATGACGTCTGATGCTGTAATATTCGTTGGCTAACGGCTTTGTCGGTTTTCACGTTTTGAGATCGTTTTGCTTTGTGTGTGGGAAGATCTTGGTTAAACCGACGTCGCTCGAAAAATCCAAACTAGAATTAGAAACAGAACTCTGTCATCGGATTGAAACAAATGTGCCAAAAACCAAAGGTTTGTTTTGCAAAAACAGGAACAGATGTAAGTGACGATTAATCACACTACTCAACACCGCAAATCCATTTCAATTTTTAATTAGTCTTGTTTATAACGGTGGCTTAGCACACATTGCATATATACTACTACCTATATCACAAGAAGGCATACATTCACAAAATTACTTTAAATTGATTCCCATATTGGGTAACGTTCTGTTTTAAAGTTGTTTGTTTCTGCAAGCAGAAATTCTTGGGCCCACATTGTATTTGCTCTACAGACAAACTTATTAAATAGCAAACCACAGCGTCCCAACAAACAGTCCACAAAAGTTTTGCCCCAATCGGCCAGTGTTTACAAACGTGACAACTGAAACAGATTTTTTTGTATGCGGTGACGGGTTTAAAAAACGTTTACTCTTTTAAGGCTATCGGAGTAACCACTGTGCTATCAAGCCAAACAAAACGAATAATTTTATCTACTAGCTGTGAAAGTTTTATCGCAATCCATCAACTTATTAATGACAAAAGGTGAAGGACAAACTTTAGGGATTAAATAATAAAATTAGTAGAGTAAAATCAAACTGTGTTCCTTTCAGACTTGTTTTGTTTGTGTTTTTCCCACTTAAGGGTCGCCAAGTACACACTCGCGCACAATGTTAATTTCATGCAGTTCTTATTCGTGGACACACGTCATTTCATAAAGCGGCACCGAGCATCACTACTTCGCCACGGCATTTCACAAATAACACTAATTATCAACAAAACGCAAAAACACACACAAGTTTCATAATTACCAAGAACATATGCACACATGTCAAGTGGAAATTAATAGGTCAAAACATCTGATTGCTCATCGGCTTTCTTTGACGCTTGCTTGTGTCGACGTGCTTTGTGATAATCCCCGAAATCACGGCGTCGTTTGAAGAAACCACACTAATTGCGTTGCAAAACAGGCATTATTTCGGTACAAAAGCAGTCACCATGCACGTTTGGCGAACGAAACAGGCGTAAAATGCAAAACGGTTATAGTGAAATTTTCCATGCATTTACTGACTTACAGAGCAATAATACGTAATACCATGTGCGTTTTGGGTAACAGATCAAACTATTAAGTGCAAAAAATTCGCGCAGGCAAGTAAACAAGTGGAGATATATTTTCATAATTAAAGTTGTAAAGCTGATGACAAACACTTACCCGCCACATTACAAGAACTATTATGACGAGCAGAATGACCCCCGCTAAAGTTGCAACAGCGATCACCAACAACCCAACTTCTTGTTCTGGTGGTATAACCTGAAAAGAATGTGCATCACAAACTGCATGAGAAATTAAAACATGTGGCAATTTTGTGTACATCTTCCCAAAACTACACATTTTAGTAATATACATGATACATGTACCTTAAAATAAACAGCATACAACTGTTGTTTTTTTTCTTCATACACAAGACAACAAAAAGTACCATACTTCAGTTATGCAGAGTAAAAGCAGTATGTGAAAGCAATGATACATCTCATAACAATTCAAAATAGAATTTTACCTGCTCAGAAAGGATGCTTGTTGAGACTTGATAAGACAACACAGAGGATTGTGCGTACAAAATATTGCCCCGATCAACAGCTACAGTTGCTTCAGAAAACACTCGAATTTCAGCAACACCATAATATTCCTGAGTCATACAACACAAAACTATATGTTCGAATTGACTAAACAATGACATTCTGTTGTCTAGTTGTCACACAAGTGTTTGGCCAATTTTGTTTCTAAACCAAAGTACTCAAAAAAAGTAATATGTGCTGACGGTTGAGATAGCAACATGTTTTAAATTGTCGCATGTTTCAATTTAAATGAGGTATTTGTTAAAGTTATAACATCCAGCATACCTATTTTACAAACTAATTGAACTTATTTTTATTGTTCACACCAAAAAGCTTTGTGGACCCCTAGTGTACAGCTAAGAACTTCTGATAAACCAATACAACAGCCTAAATATTACTTACCTCTAAAAACGTACTATTCCATACAACAGCATTTAATTTGATAAACACTTTTTGCAAGGTTTCCAATGTGCCAAGCGAACATGTAAAATGAACACATTTGGCTAAACCAGAACATTTCTGAAAAAACATGGCACAACAAATTAAGTAAGACAAAACAAAGGCATCAGTTGAAAATAATTGCAGGACCACGAACCAGAATTTCACTTGTCGAAACAGTTTTTTTGGTTCCAACACTGCTGGTCTCCGGTGAACCTTCTGATACTAGCAAAAAACAAAGTATAAACCTACTTAAAATTTTGAGCAAGTGGCCTAACAAAATTACCAAAAATAGATTGATCTTAATAGAAGTGTTACTACTTTTAAGCAGACAAGTCAAAATTTTCTTGTGGCTACATTTGAACTGCTGGTCATCTAGTCTAAAGTATACTGCTGTTACCATACAAAGAGACATTTGCTGTTTTTAACCAATTTCCATGCAGAGAAGACAACAAACCTAGCAATGAACTGCATAGTTTGCTGCAAATCAAATCCCAAATACACTGTTTTCACAACCACTTTGGCACAATGCCAACAAATAACAAACTTAAAACAACTAACCATCAACATCTCGCTTCTTTCTTGATGGCGAACTTAATGCAAGTGGGTTTAACTTAAGGTTCAACGGATTTGTTTCTTGTTCAGGGACATAACATACTGTTTCATTGTTTTTTCCAGGACCAGAAATCTTCAAAAAACAAACACATTAAATTCTGTAACAAAGAGCAAATGGAGATTTCAAATAATCACCTCCGTGTTAATCAAATAAAACAACCACTTTCCATTGTGTATAAGTTGTGGCCAACTTATATTAACATACACATCGGGAACATCACTTGATCCAGAGTTTATAATCTCATAAGTATGTCCAATGTAAAGACCTGACAAAAAGTTTTGGAATTGATGTGAGAATAACTTTTTTCTTTGACAAAGTGAAAGTTTTACAAACCTGCATCCTCTGGTTGTTTTACAGCTGATTCACCAACTACATTTCCACCAAACTCCACCTGGTCTACTGAAGGATACCCTTCAATGTTAATCTGAGCTTGCACTTTAACCAACACACGGTGAGCAGTTACTTTGTCTAACTCTGGTTGCGTACTTGACCTATGAGAGTAAAAAAGGATGCTAAATGCATTAAAAACAATATATTACATAACCAAACAATCAGCTGGTAATCTGTCATATATTCACTGTTTTTATTATTATTTTATGCCAATCTAGCAATTTCAGAATTTCTTGTTTTAGTAACTTTTCACAATTATCATAAATTGATGAGTGACCTGCCAAGTTTACACCCTTCATGTATACCTTTTGAAAAGCTCAACATGTTGAAAATTTATACATACTGTTTAATGATCAACTACAAAGACATTTTGCCATCACACTTACAGTAGATATACATTTGTTACCTTATATTATTAACATTGTTTCTGCACAGAAAAATGTGTGCACTCACATGTGTGTCGCAAATTAGTATCGTTATTTATAAAGTGCTATTCTTTTTATGTTTAAAACGACAAACTGGCATAAAGCATGTCATGCATTTGTTGATTTTAAATTTAAAACTGCACTTGTATGTGCATGTTTTAGTAGTAAAGAAAATTAAAAAAAACAATTAAATAAATTATTACAACCAATGCCATTGAGAATTTTAAACCACTAGGTAGCATTAATGTTTACAAAAACCCATAACACACCAGAATAGACTTACGTAAAAATCTGAGTCAAAACAGTAAACTCATTGACGTAGTACAGTCGGTCATCATTTTCCAAGCGGACAATCATTTCCAGCATGCTGTTCGTGCGAAAAGGGTTGCCCAGCGAGCATATAACCAGTGATTTATTTAAAATGTCGGTTGTACAAGAAACAGTTGCAGCCTGGAAACAAGCAAACTAGTCACAAAGCCTATGAACAATACTACCGTCCCTTGAAATATCTATTACATACTGAAGCATTGGTTTTGGCCAGTCCAATGTATTGCAAAAACGGAGGAAGTGTAATTTTCAGTTTAGCCTGATGTGCATCCTCCGCATTCTCATTGGTGATACCTATCCGCAAACCAATTTCTTTTTCCAATCCAATCAACAACAAAGGATCTCCGCCTGGTCCCTTGTTTCTTGAGCAATGAAAGTGTACAAAAACATGGTTATTTGGAGTATGTGGAAAGCAAAACAAAGCTTATGTAAAGTTAGTCCCAACTAAAGGACATTAAATTTATTTTTTGCAGCATGATAAGTGGCAACTATTTAACCAAAGTAAGTATCCTGAATAATTCAACCTACATTCCATAATCTGGCTGCAGTGGGTGATTGAAAGTAACCACTAGGTTTTTGGTGCAACTAAGTTGCAACTCCAACAAGGTACTATTTTGGAAAGTCAACATAAATTTAATTTAGCATAAACAGTAGATTCCACAAAATAATTTAATTTCATAAACCTCCCCATCACACTAATGTTTGCTTTGTAATTAACATTGTCCTTTAAAAGTCAGTATACTACATTTTATGATGGTCCACATTCATTATTTGTCATTTGTCATACTAACACACATACGATTGTAATAAATTTCAATTTGGGTCCTATATTTTTGGAAAATCATTCTGATCACTTTTTTGCAACATGTTTATGTTGACCTGCAGACACCTCCTGTTGTGTGGTAGCTAAGAGGACAAACCCCAAAATGACCATTATGTGGTTTCGGTGAGTCAGTAATTTTGTTTAACAACATTGTCTTGACAGATGTACATAGAACTTAAATAGTATGGCCATAGGCGTCGATTTTTTAGCATGAATTTTCTTTTGTGGGGTGGCAAAATTTGATCAAGTAATTCCTCATGTGATCAAACCACACTACGTTAAACGTTAAGGTTTGTAGATGGCATTTCGCGGATATTGGCAGCGTATAACGTGTATTACTCTGTATGCATTCTTGCTTAACTTGGACGTAACAACTGTGAAAGTCACGTCACAAATCGTCCATCTAGTTGTGTAGTTATCATGTCACAATGCGTTAGTGATGTGTCATAATGCGTTAATGATGCACAAAATGGGTTTTCCCGATGCGTTGTCTAAAAACAGTAAAGATTTCGCGTTGCTTGCTTTGCACATGCTCGAATATAGCGACCGCTAGAAAGATCACATGTGAATGAAAGAAACGGATATATGTAAGGCACAAGTATAAATGCGGCCAGGCAATTTCTGGGGTGGCAGCATAGCTATTTTATAACGGCTGCCACCCCAGAGATTTTTACTGGGGGGGGCACGCCACCCCTGCCACCCCGGGAATCAACGCCTATGAGTATGGCTCCAATAATTCATTTGTTTTACAGATCCCTATGAGTTAGGGGGACCTATAATCACATGTAAGGAACCATACATGTTTTTTCTGTTTGCTCATACATACATTTCTACCAAAAAAAAAACAAGAAGCAAAGTTACATGGTAAATATGGTACAAGTAACACTTGGTAATTAAATTCTAATGAAAAGTACTAGAAAATTGCTTTTTACCCCAAATTGTGCCACAAATCATCTTTTTGCAGAACAACGTATTGGGCCTCCATCTGAAGATTGCTGCTACAGATTTCATCAGGTCCACATTCCTTGGAAATATTTACCTGAATAAGAAATATAAAAAAACATCAGAAACAACTATCACTATAATATGTTAATAAAGTCAGTCTTTTTAGTGATTTTTGTTTTTTATGACATGCTAATTATGCTTAGATTGTGATCTTTTTATTGCATAGGTTTTCCAACAGAAACAATCTAGCATCAATACTCGTCCTTGGTAAAATCAATACAACATGACTTAAATTAACCCAGGGAGATAAGTAACAATGACATTACCATAGCAGAAGCAGTGTTTGGGATCTCTGTGTTTAAGATAGGTATGGTGTTAAATGAAACCAATCCGCTATCAGCCGTTTCAACTGGGACATCTGTTACAGGGACATCAAACTCCATTGTCATGTCTATTGGTGATAGTTTATCTTGAATGTCATTCTGCACAATATAATAGAGTTATTATCATGACCAAAGTAGTTGCTAGAAGGTATAAAGCTTACCGCCAAATAAACAGGCATATCTGCACAAACAAGCCTTTTTTGTGACTGTGGATAAAGGATGATACTTCCCATCATACTTCCTTGTTGGTAATCAAGGGGTGCAAATGTAACACGTGGGCGTAAACCGGTATTTGACCTGGTTACATCAAGCTGAAAATGAAATTGGCAGTTAGTTAAAAAACAAATTTCAACTTGACAACGACAATGGCAAAAATTCAACATACCTTAATGTTGTAAGCCATGGATACAGATTCATCAAAAGAAATTGGAGTTGAAGTGTATTTCATGCAAACTGTGACATTAAACCTAAAAACCAATAAATGGTTATTTACTGCATAATAATACAGTTTAACCAATTTAGTTACACAAATTGTTTCACTTACGTCACAAGCTTGTACTCTTTGCCAGTAGTTGGACTTGTGTAACTAATAGTGTTTGCATTTCCTTCAGGATTAATTGCAATTTTTTTAACCGAAGCTGACAAGGATCCTTGAACATTTACTATTGGTCGTGATCTATAACACAATCAAGTGAAAATAAGCAATAAATGGAAGTACAGTACTAAAAATTTAAAATAATAAACCTGTATAAAACAGCAGTATCAGAGAGTGACCCAACCATAAGATCTGGATATCCATTTAGATCCATATCCAGACCACCATTTACAGAGTAACCAAAACTCGTCATATTAAAATTAATTTTTCCAGAGTCAGTAAGGTTTTTGGCCAGAAGTACCTGCAAATAATACATAGATTTAAAGTTACTCAAGGTACAACAGGATTTTTTTGAACAAAACTAACTTGCACAGGTTCTGTGTACACTCCTTCATTAGGCTCACTGTTTCCATGGAATATATAAACAGCTCCCTTTCCTTCATCATGGCCAGGTGCACCAATAGCAATATCATTTGCTCCATCCATGTTAATATCACCAAGGCTTGTGATGGAGTTACCAAAAAAGGAGTCTATCTCACCATAAAGTCTGAAAATTGTTAAGTAACAAAACTGTGCTCTTGCATTCAGAAAACTTTTCATCATACTTACATTTTGGTTGGAGTTGGTCCAATTAGATCAAGACCTTTGTTAATGTAAATATAAACAGCACCACCTCTCTTTTTTTCCTTGTCATAATATTGCGGAGCTCCCACAAGTAAATCATCACGACTAGAAATCACATTTTTTGTTTATCTAGCATTTTAGTTGTTTACAAATTTAACATTTTTGTGTACTGAAACATCAAATTAATTAGCAGCTTTATTTCAACAGTACATTCACATATGTTTGACTACACATGTTTGTTATTCATGGGCATACAAACATTTTGTTGTGGTGATACAATGCAAAAACATCCATCATTCCCAAACCAAACCAGTTATTTGACCAATAAAACAAGTCGTTTTCCCAACAAGGAAGGGAAATATTATTACAGTGTTGTCAGTAAACCAACCTGTCACCATTTACATCAATGATCTTGACATCATAACCGAATGCAGATGCCAGTTTTTCTCCGCGTAATGTTTCCCTTTCCAACAACGATTTTTGCACACCTACAATAACAATTTAAGTATTAGAACTTTTTCACTCAACAATAATTACAATCCTTACCTTGTGTTTCTTTTTCAAATATTACAACAATTCCTGTATCATTAGCACGAGGTGCCCCAGCAACAAAGTTGATAAAACTTCCAGATAAATGTCCAGTTGCAAGTGAAAAACCTTACAATATGCATAAAATTGTTTAGTTCAGGTTTAGTTTCAGTTTATTGCGTTAAAACTTAATGACAAATACCTTAATGTCTAATGTTGCCGATAAATTTTTACTTTAACACAACCAAAAGAATTAAATTATCGAATGAAAGACAGGCATTGAAAAAAGTGCATGACAATTTTTACTATTTTTAGTTCTATCATATTATAGAGCCTGGAAACAGGTTTAACAAAACAAACACAAATTTAGTTCTGAAACATAGCTGTGTAATGCATATGACATACAATGAACATACAACATGTCTATGTAATGAAACAGGTGGATGAATGGATAAGCTGAAATGAGTGACAAATCATCACAGTATGTAAACCCCCTGTTCCTCAAAACCTACCAATGAAATATATAAACTGCTGCTGCCAGGCATAATACACAAACTAAATATGCTATTCTGGCAAACGTAAATGTTTTACCAATACATTTGTCAGAAGAGCATTTTTACTGTGTATACTAACAAAATGTTTGAAAAAAGAGAAAGAAATATACCTTTCATATTTGAAAAACTTCTTACAAGCAAATAAAACATTTATACTTGCCTTGTACCACAGTAAAATAGAAGAACTAATATATCAACCTGATTTGAAACGCTTGTTTCAAAAAAAGTATGCAGGTCTATAGGGCAAAATAATAAGAGCATGCAAATTTTGGTTTCCAAAACATGCAATTTGTTCAACAAATGTATTATTGTTGGACATAGTAAAAATGGCAGATGACATACTGCCACAAACATGATTGAACTGAAACATTAAAAATACTGAACTTGCTGACAAGCAAATAATTCACATGATTCTTTTGAACATCATACCAAGGTAAGAATTTTGGGAAACTGGCTGCCCGTACAACCTTAGTGGTATTTCAGGAATCCAAGCTTGGTTGGCCCCAGTAAACCACTCATCAGCATTGGTTCTTATGGTATGAATCATGCCTACAGCATAAATCTGTTATGCAGAAATTTCTCAATACCCATTAAGTGGATTAAAGCTGAAAGCCTTAAAAGCACCTTCACATGGTCAAACAAGGTTTGTGCCAATATATTTTGATGACTACTTGTTAAGACAGTGTCATGCTGGTATGTGTACCATGTCACCCCCTAAATTCCTCACAGAGACATGTTGTATGTTATTAGGATTGTTAGAGTGCTAATTAGGTCAGTCACACATAACAGCTGCTAAAATACCCAGATAACTATTTTGAGGAATGCTTTCTTCAGTACTATCCTCCTTGCTCCACAAATCAATAGGAAAAAATGTGTTCTGATTCATCTCATGTGAATTTATAGCACCTACAGCATCCGACACATTGTTCATGAAAACAACATAAATTTTGGAAATATTTTTATGCAACAAATTAATGAAGTAAACAGTTTCATTAGAAATCTCAGGCACAAACAAACAGTTTGCACTCTACAAACCTGTCCAATGAAATGGTCCAGGCATACCAAAAACAATGTCTTCATCTTCATTGTTTGCAAAGTCAACCGACATGCCAGCCTGGCAGTAACCATACCATTCATGAGAATAAGAACCATCTGGATCCAGTTTTCCTTTGGTGAAAACGACAATGAAAATGTCAAGCTTTGTTTTTTTTTACTGTTTTATCACCAAAGTTACCCGAACCTACCATTGCAGGGTATCCATTCACTACGTATAGGTGAAGCTTGTAGATTGCTTTCTAAAAGGTAACACCGGCCCAGCTCAGCTTCCCAGATAATACCTCTAGCAATAGTTCCACCTCGTCGAGTATAGCGGGGAGCACAGACCTAACACATTTTTAATCCAAAAATAACTAGAATAGTGGTTTTTCTATATATTGCCAGTTTATATATACTATATCATATTCAACGATGTATCACATATACCATTTACTATATTTATAATGGATATATATTTGGCACCTACATTTCATTGGGTCCCTATCTTTTTCCTGGCACTTTATAACATAATTGTTTCTGCAAGCATAATCTAATAGGTCCCCACACATATGCATATGCGAATTGGTAACAGTAAAAATAGGGCACAATCATTGTTACATATTTACCAATTTACTATACACATCATTTGATCTACACATATGATTGTTTTTGCAAGCAAAAACGAATGGGTCCCCACACGCGCGTTTGTGCGGATTTATGGTAAACAAACATCCTGGTTATTTTTAGATTTTTAAGGAAAAAAGTGAAAATGTGTTTGATAACTTAATAAAACGACATAGCATAGCTGCGCAAAAACAGCTAATATCTAATCACCAACACGACTGTCTCGTAAAACGTCCGGCGGACGTCAAGCTGAGCACTCCCGCTGCATTCACACGCCTTAATCGTAAACAAGTGAATTACTCCATTGAGAGTTGAGACTTCTATCTGACTGACAGTGTACACATATTATGGGCTGCAAAAGTAACTATTTGGCCGATTAAGGCAAATTTTTAAATACTAAATGAATAACCTACTGCAAACAATTGTTTAACATTTCAGCACATTAGGGCTTGTATTTCTTGCCTAAAACTTATTATTTTGGGGTTTAAGGGGTAAAAATGGGTGAATCCAATAAAAAGTTACAAAATTCTTTAGAATAGCTTACATTGCACCAACCAACAAAGCATGAAACCCTCAGATTATGTACTTGGGTCAATACAGCCGTTTAAAAAATTTTTCGTTTTGGGGGCCTGTGGGTGAACCGCTGGGTCGTTTGGGGTCAAACTTCAGAAGGATCAAATTCGGAACAATAACTAACATCTGTGCAAATTTGAATAAATTTAAAGCACTCTTTCTTGACCAAACGCAATTAACAAACCAGTGTTGGATAGAAACGAATATTTTGGGGGTTTAAGGGGTGAAAATGGGTAAATCTTTTTTTAAGGTACAAAATTCTTTGAAATACCTTATATTGCACCAAAATCCAAAGCATATAACTCCTAAATGAAGTACTTTAGCAAGTATAGCCGTTTTAAAAAAATTACGCTTTGGGGGGCTGTGGGTGAACCGAGGGATCAAACAGGGTCAAAATTCACATGGACCCTCTTTAGACCAATATCTATAATGTGTGTAAATTTGAAAAAGTTTGAACCATTCTTTCTTGACCAAAACGTGGGAACAAATCTGCGTTAGAAAGAAAAAAATAAAAAAAAATATGGACAAAAACAATATGTGTCCCCTTCAGGGAAGGGGACCCATAATAATCATTAAATAGATACTATATTTTAGACAGTGTTTCATACCGGAAACGGAGCGGAACGTTATACCGGAGCGAAATAAATAATTTTTGGCTCAAATACCGGAACGAAATATCGAAACAAAAAATATTCAAAATACCGGAACAGAACGAAATACCGTTATTTTTCATTCCGGTATTTGGTTCTGGACATTTAACATGAAACAACTGCTGAAAATTTCGCGCCGTTAAGCTATGATAACAATTGAAGCTCCTGCAATTTACATGTGTTTGACCATCATTAACAAATGTCATGTGACGTAACAACTACCGACAATAATTCTTCTGTGTTGCAACTTTCTTTCTTTTTTCACTTAATGGTTGTAAAGAGAACAAATAAATTTCTTTTGTTAAGACCGAAATGCCGAAAAATACTGTTATAAATTTATTTCGGTCAGACAGCAACGAAATGAAAATATCGGTCCAGAACGAAATAACTAATTTGCTCAGAACGAATAACATTATTTCGTTTCGTTCCGGTATGAAACATTGGTTTTAGATAATTTAAGGGCAGCACAAACTCACAGCAATTTTTCCTCCGGCTTTTTGCCTTTTCACCACAACACCCAACCATTGATTTGAGTTGTTTTGTTGCAAAGTGTTTCCTTTAAAAACAAGAAATTGTTTCTGACATAAACGTAACAGATGTGGACACAGTCACCAACAAACAGTTGATATTTACCTTTGGTTTAATGCCACAATAATAAAAGTCATACAGTATACAGTATATTTTTTTCATGGGAATATGTGGGTATTTTAACCAATGATATGTCCACACCTCAGTAAATACGAAAAGCTGTTATATGTGTGCTGATAAAAATTTGGGGTGGAACATAGGAGCAATATTTATCACAAAAATGTTTGTATAGTTTGTATTTTTTTAATATTGGTGAATCACAATGCAAACATTGGTGAATCATGATATATACCACAGATTTACCTGAATCATCAATAGGCACAACTTGACAATCATTTGGAGATGGTGACACATTACATTTAAAAAGTGCTCCCGGTTTATATGAATCTTCGTCATGAAAACTTTGAGCGTCAGCTGTTGGTGCACCAACCAACATTCTACAATAATGTTGCCAAGTATTAAAAAAAGTATTACAGTTGGCCACAATGTAATCCATTTAAGATACATTTATGACACTACATAAAGATCGAAATGTTTATTTAGCAACACCTTTACATCTAATATTATTTTTCTAACACATTGTGTTAAGTTTTTCACATATATATGTGTGAAACACAAAACAAAAATATTAAATAGCGAAACATAAGATGTTTTATGGTTGTAATAATGTTTAACAAAATTGAAAAGTGCAGTTTACTTCTAACAGAGAACCATTAAATTGGACATAAAACAAACAAGTAAATCTCTCACTGATCCGAGTAATACATAACAGAAAAACAGTTCTGGTAAGTTAAAGGACATTATACTCTGTAGGAAACAGTACAGGAAATTATTGGTCTTAATTGCGGCAATAGGGAGGTATTTCAACAACACAATAATTTAGACATCACAACAAAAAAGATTGTTTCTTACAAATACTTATACAATGCAAAATACAATGTCAAACACAATTGCAACAAAAAATACTTGTATTATAGCAAGCATGTAAAGGTGTATGGATAAATAAACAAAAACTTACACAACATCATCTATATTGTTGGCATTTTCTGAAACATGATGCTGAGTAACAGAAATTCCAAACAAACTTCCTGAAGGACCACGTTTAATGATTGGCAGTCTAAAATTCAAAATTAAAAGTCATGTTCTGATCAGAAAAGTGGTTACCAATTATAGTGCGTTTACCAATAGTAGCACAACAATAAAAGTTTATGTATTTATGGCTCATTTAGTTTCGCCAAATTTTTAGATGTAAGTGGTATGGAAACAGATTTTCTAGAAATAGATAACGTACAGAAACACTGTACAAATCCCCAAGTGGTATGCAGGTAAAAGTTTGGCCACCACTGCTTTTGGCATTGTTTTTATATTCTTAGGTTTACTTTCTCAAATATGCACAATTGTTTAATCTTTATTGTCCATTGTTAGGTAAAAATATTTAAATCATGCCAGTTACATTTACATGTATGGAAAAAAGACCTGCAGATTTACAATTTAAGGATAGTATGATATGATAGTTTTCGAAAAGATGATTTTGGTCAAATCATGAAAGGTGGGTTCAAAAAAATTCTAGTTAAACTAATTTGAACAAGTGTCCAACAGAACTAGAATGAGACATAGAGTGTAGTATGCAAATTTTAAACATAACAGCGTTACTGATTCTTGCATTGGTTAGTCAGTCCACCAACGATAAAAAAAACGTATTTTCAAATTCCAATTAAAGTACCATCACACCAATTTTTCTCACACTTTAATAAATAAAATGCAAGAACCCTGGTCTTAAAAAAATTGCCTATTGTTAAATTGACAGAAAATTATATACATCTAACCAAAGTCAAACTTACCTGTCCTCCAAGTTAAAAGCAGAGGCAAGGCCTATGGCAGTCAACAAAAGAAATAAAATGCAATTTACATGAAAATATGTCATAATCTTTTTTAAAAAGGGATTTGCATGTAAACCTGAATTCTGAAAAGCACTAGAGAGAAATAGTCGAGAAATTACAAACAGTACATACTATTTCTGACGCTTTTACTTCCATTCTTTGAGTTTAAAACTTTAAACACAACCTTAACCTAGTGTGGAAAAAAGGAGTGGCTGCGCTATGGTTCCTGATTCGCGACCTGGCTATAAAAATCGTAAACACTCGGAACTGTTTCGAAGAACTAATCCCAGCAAGTCAGTAATAAGGATATATTTCGAATAAGTAACTATCTAGGGTTACCATATTTTATGATACACATTCCCTGACAAAATTTATCTCGGTTGCGTTAACCCAGTTTTTGTCAAACATTTTTGTTATTTTGTCTGGACGGTCCCTTTGCCATTATTTTGAGGGCTCGGTCCGTAAGCCTGAATGTGTATTTCAGAAAAACGGAAGTTGATTGCAGGATTTTAGCTAGTTATGCAAAAGCGCATAACAATGATCCAAATCTGACATCACAGACAAGACAAAAAACATTACAATTGTGCGCGAACAATTGCATTTTTGTTGGTTGTCGTGCAATAAAGCCTATTGTTTAGTAATGGAGACGGTCCATTCTCACTTTCACTTTGATTTAAACTTATTCAGTTGCACAAACTGACGCAAAATAAGAATATAGAAATTACTTCCACTTTTCACGGTCCCCGTTTCAGGACCGCGGACACCAGTGAGAACCGCTGCGTTAACCATTTTTGCGATCCAAACACTTCTATTCCGGAATAAATTTAGAATATTACGGTCACACGGGCGGAGACATGAGAAAACGTTAGATACGGTACTCTGATCCTTGTCAAATAACTTTCTGTGTAGGCTTCCGTTCAGTGGCGTAGCCAGGGAGGGGCCAAAGGGGCCATGGCCCCTCCCAAATGTTCAAATTTGTTTATTGAAAAACTTTAATTTAGTGCAATTTTGTCCCTCATCATTGTGGTTTCGTCTTTCAACTATCAAAGGAATATGCAAACTAGAAAAAATGACTGTTGTCACCAAGTTGTAAGCTGAAATCCATGCTTTTCATATCTATGTAGACATGGAATAAATCAATAAAGCGTTTTGGCTGTCCCATCGAACCAAAGTTTGGCAAGAAACGTGTTAGGAAAAAGCATGCCTTACACCGAGCATTAGCAAAAAGTTGTATTAGACAGCAAACTATTTGGCCCCTCCCAAAATTTTCGTTTGCCTACGCCACTGCTTCCGTTTAGTTAAGTTTATTAGGCTAAGCTCACTACTCTTACTATCCTTGAAACAATAAGCACATAGGCTATATATCATAGGGTTGCCATACGTCAGGATTTTCCCTGACATGTCAGGGAATTTAGTGTTTAAATCTGCGTCAGGGAGTAATGTTAAAATGTGCTTAAAAGTGAGGAATTTAAGAGAAAAAAAATATGCTATGAAATTAATGTACCAACGGCGAAGGTTTCTAGTAACTTAGTTATAAATAGTGATGCACCGAAGTTTCGGTTGGCCGAAACATTTCGGCCGAATACGCTGTTTTCCGATGTTTCGGTTTCGGCCCGAACTTTTTTGAAAATTCGGGCGAAACCGAACTTTTTTATTGCATGGAATTAATGCCCAAACTATCATTTTCACCAATACGAAACGTCATGAAGCAACTAATTGTTGTATCTATAAAATACGAGCCACGTTGTCTGCAAAATATTACAAGTTTAGTAAAGCTTCGACATTGTGGAAGTGATTTTGATTTGTCATATTTCACTTCACTCGCATCAACGACACAAAGTTCAGTTGAAAACATCTATAGAAACGGGGATTTTTGGTTCGGCCTGATTCGGCCGAAATTATTCGGCCTCGTGGCCGAATATTCGGTTTCGGCCCGAACCTTTTTAGGCGGGTTCGGTGCATCACTAGTTATAAAGCTACAACCGTCATGAAACGTATAAAGAGGTAAACTGGCGGCCCGCAAGTTAACGCACAAAGTTACTGTTGCGTTTTGCATTGTGCGTGCACCCGTAACAGTACCTGTTTGTTACGAGTTGTCTAACAGTACGCGTTAAATACACAAATAAAAGTCCGCGTTTCAAGAAAACACAGCATTCGATGCTGTGTGGGGACGTGGGAAGTTTCGTTTGCATTAACTGTGTAGGCCTACCTAATATGCAAGGAGCTAACTAACAACGAAAAGTCGAATGTCGGGAGACATAAAAACGTTTTTTCAGGGGCATTTTATTTCAAATTTAAAAAGGTTATTGTGGCTTTACAGCATTACGATTGCATTTTTCTCATATTTAGTCATTTTTATGGTTTGAAATCAATGTCTTTCGCCATCTCGTCCGTAGAAGAATGCGAATAAACGAAAGATGACATACAACTGCACTGAACCGTGACGCAGGACGAAGGAAAAAAAACCAAAAGTCCAGTCAGAGGTTCCATTCATGTTTTCCATGTTCGCTCGCTAGGTGCGGCATGACGCTCATGAGGCCGAAGCGTAAACTTATCCAGTGGGCCAAACTGGACTTCCTGGCAGCGCGCTACGAGTTTGACATCCCTGCTATAAAACCTAAATGTGGTTTGTATTTGATTGCAGCGTCCTACGTCACAGCTGATGAAAAAATCATGAACTGCAGCAGTTATCAGAACAAGTTTAAAGGAATAAAGTTCCCATCCAACAACAGCCAAGATAGCAAAGTTTGGCAAAAAATATAATAGTAATATATAAACGGCCCGCAACACTTACAAGCCTTCTTGTCTGCTGCTGCAGGCGTACTAGCGCAAGTAGGAGAGCAAAAATGGTGCGATGAAATTACGGGAGGTATATGCCATATGCCGCCAACTGCACAATATGCCATAAGCAGTATATGTAGGTCAAACACAAACTTTTTTAGTACGTTGGACAGGCCACAGGTATATATGTGGAAAACATTCAAATCGGGCGATGGACGAACAGTCCTTTGTCATCATAGGCTATGGAGTATGGAGCACAGCGCCGATTTCTGCGACACTATCGATAAACGTTTGAAGCAGCCACCTGTCCATGTACTGGACATAGCAAGTGGACCAGCAAGGTAGGGGATAAATTCGTATTCAAAAACTGTTACCGCACATAAAATAAGCCACTTTTTCTCTTACGCAAGAGAATTTGCGTTGACGTTTTTTACAGTGTTTCTGACATTGTTTTTACATTTACACGTGTCCGTCTTAAGTCCTTATTTGTTTTTTTGCCCCGAGTCACAGATTGTGCGTTTTTGACGCTTTTGCTGCGTGTTTTGACAGCGTCAACAGAAGGTCCAGTTCAAACTTACTGTCAGCAGGTTTTTACTACTCTTGTTAGTGCTTTACTGTTTAACTTAAGTTCGATTCTTTGGCACTGTTTTGTTGTTTTTAGATACTGATGATGTCTATTACTTGAAATTTATATATCCATACACAATGACTGTGGATGACTTCAAACTTGTCAAAGTTTTCAGTCTGTTATTATATGCGACTGTTACCTCCGTCTCTTCCACTGAGTCTCTGGTATCTCGTGATTGTATAATATACTACACACAGCTTGTCTCTGGATAGGGTTGCGATTCAAAACCACGTTAAAATCGCTGACAATTTTTCGAAACGTAATTTCGTTTCTTATAGGGGTGTCCGATCGAGCACGCTGTCGTGCCACTTCTTTTTTTCATAATGTTACACATCAAGGTAACTCGTCTAATTCTTTTTCCGAGCGTTATACTAGTGATACATCGTAGGATACTCGGCTCAAAATGTTCAGGTCAACTCCGAATGTTACGCCTCTTATATGAAAACTAAAAAAGGCCCGAACTATTAAATGCTGCGAAAATAGTCAAGAAAACTTGTTTCTGATATTCCAGATACCTCAAACTAAACTTCATTTATCGTACGTGTGGCGCGTATTTTGTATTGTGAACAAACGATGTTCAAGCTAGCTACTATAACATCATACCTAACGGCAAAACTACATTTAACTAAATTTCGATAATTGGCTCAAAAAACTGAATTAAGATTTACCTTATCAACAAAAGAGAGGTGGAGCTGGAAAGCACATTTTACATGAGGAAATACGTTTTGAAGCTATTTTATTCTCTTTCTTATGATAATACCTTACCCCAACACCAATCCTTAGGATTTTCGAAGATATACCGTTATAAATAGGTATTTGTTCCTTTTGCGCCACTTATCAAAATTTTGCTAGTAGTGCGGCTGTCTTAGGACAGAGCACCTGAGAAGGCTGACACAAGAACTCACAACAGAAAAGTTAATAAATACCGAAGGCGTAATGAGCGGGGTTAATAAAATTATGTCTGGTGTGAGTTTTCATGTAAAAATTATATGAATTGTTTTATGAGAGTTCTTGAGCGAGTAAATTTTCCGCTGCATGAGGTATGGTGTAAGTTGGTTTTCGACAAACGACAGACGAGTGTACAACAAATGTATATTGGTGCAGAACCTGTGGCCGCGGAGAGTGTAACGACGCAGAGTGCAAACACTGGAACAAAATTGAATGTAGCATATTACCTGCAGCGTACTAAGCGCAAATAAAATAAAAAAGCACCATGACGAGACAACTAAATCAATTCGACATCCATCAGCAAATGCGATTTGCAGAAAAGACCACCAAAGTAACATATTATTTGTAAATTGTAAACCTTTAACGTTTATCAACATCACAATGGGCATTATATTCAGTGAATCAATACAATAAAATGGACATTATGTTAAAATTCGTAAACAGTGAAATACATTTTCGACGAACTACGAGAGAAAATAAAATAAAACCCGAATTTAATGCGATAAAGAAAATGAATATCCGAAAAATTATGGATGAAAGAAGTGGGAACACCAGGCGCAGTAGCCAACCCATTTTGAGTAATTTGATATCAGAAGACAGATCTGCTACACGAAGATCATCATTACCAGTAAGAATTGTATACTCCTATGACATTTAAGATCGTATTGCAGCTACAATTACCACCGGTAGAACACACGGATATACACAAACACCAGACATAGAAAAATATTTCAACTTTAAACGAATTTGAAGAGTGCACTCACTCCAATGCCCAAAAACAGAAGATGAGCGAAGCTAAAAGTAGAATGCTGAAAAAAGATATTTGATCACCGGTCTGTTTATTGAGATCAATCACGGTAAACAGCGGTAGACTTTTTCGTTTTATAGCAATTCCATTTTAAAAAACGTTGACAGCATATTTACAGTTAGAAGAATTGACATGCATTGGTCGCGTTTTAGGCCGTGTTATCTGGTGATAAAGAAGATGTAAGAAAGCTTCACAGAAGTGATGCTTGCATCAGCCTAATCGATGAGTTTCAGAAACCTAAACTTGTAAAAGATCTTGGCCGCAAAACACGAATTAAAGAAAGTTTTGATCCGTGAGTGATGTTGGCAAACACATGAAATAAAAACGGTTTTGCTTCCCATGTCATTTTTTCAAAGGAGGTTAGAAAGACTTGTATGTACGAATTCCGCTACTGATGATTCAGAAAACAACGATCAAATGACAAAATCAAGATCGTTGGAATCACTGTGAGTTGTTACTTTGCACTTTCTAACATCAATTAACCACCCTGGTTACTTCTGAATCTGATTATGGTCAGTAATTTAGTATATAAAGCCCCAGTATCGCGTGCTGAATATAGGCTATACAAACTCACCTTGCAAAGAGGGACAATCAAAACTAAACCTAATTCGACAGTTTCTTGGTTCTGTGAAAATTTATTAGGGCTTATAGTGACCAAAAAATGTTAATAAATGCTGGCCAAGTCACTGTACTATGCTGCGCTAATAAAGTAGTTTGACAGAAAATTATTTGTAGTTTTTGCGTTAATCATCACCAATAACTATGTTTTTTATAGCATCTTGCTTGAATAACCTTGATTATCACTGGGCGTAATAAATACTGACATGGACAGTAAATGGTTAATCTACAGGCCATTAATGTGTTGTTTATAATCGTGTAACGAATTATTTAAAAAAATTCAAAGAACAATAAGCTTATTTGTTTGAAATGGCCCTATTCAATACTTAACACAAAATTACACTTTCATTTTTATGGAGGCAGCCGCCGGTTAATTTTACAAATTCGCATACATTCGTCTTTGGTAGAGCTACTAACACTGGACTTTGGCTTGCGCCCGGTCTGGGAATTTCTTGTAGATGGTGCAACGGAGCATAGGCGTTTATGGTGCTGACTCAGCAATTTGGGTTTATGGTAAGAATGATTGCTGAGTGAGCACCATAAACGCCTATGCTCCGTTGCGCCACCTACCAAACCGGGCGCAAGCCAAATTCCAGTGTTAGTAGTTCTACCATCAACACCATATCTCACGGGCACTTTCACAAGGTAGCGTAAAGAGCTGAATTATTTATTTAGCGGCTAAACAGGGGTTGGGAAATAAAGTCATAAAATTTTTACATTAGTAACTAAGTTCTCTTGCTAGTTTTATTGAATTTTAAATGCTAATACCTTACCCCGACCCTACTAGCCCCAACCGTGAGCATTTTTAAAGATATAACGTTTCAAATGTGAAAAGTGGTCTTTGCGCCACGTATCGAAAACTAGCAAAACATGGGTGTCCCGTGAGGTACGGTGTTAGTAGAGATTCTTTCACCTTTGGGATATGGTCGTACACACATACGCGGCAAATATGCTACGTCTTAGCAGAAGTAAAAACACAAAAGTAGCCTATTTTTGGCTTATTCAGCGTAATGCAAAAACTCTTTCAATTATTTATGATGAATTTGTTCATTGATGCCTCAACGTTTATAGCAGGGGTTGGCAACCTCTTTAACACCGGCGTGTCAGAATGACAATGGCTTAGCGTGCCACAATTATTGTGTGTATTTAAATATTTGCAGTTTAAGTACCCTACCAATAAATGTTAACCAACTAAAAACCAGCGATTTAATAGTTTTATTTCTGTCAAATTGAACGTAAGTACGAAACCTAAAATTACAATAGACCTCGACACCGCAGTGTTGTGACCACCAATTATCACCAAAGCCGACGAACCCGGTTAATCGGGATTCCAATCGGCCAAGAGTTCGGGTTAACTATTTTCCCCACCTGTGCACAAAAGAGGACGTCACGCTCACAAACTGTCTTGGGTGTTTTGAAAAAACGACCAAAAACAGGCAATCATAGCCAGGGGTCCTCGATAGAAAAAATATATGCTGGTGCAAATTAATTCTGGCCCCCTTTTAAACACTAAATGTCTATAATAGTCTATTCAGCTACAGAATACTTTATGCTCCGAAGATTTAATGAACAAGCATTTATTACGTTTATTCGTCCGTCAGAGCCAACAAAAGCAGGTTGGCCATTAAAAATAGGTGCGTACAGATTCTTTGAAAAATGCTTTTAATTTGGCAAATACGAAGGCAGAACTGCAAAGTCTTCGAGTGTAAACGTCTTCACACGCACACAACCGTCGCTTTATGAACCAAACTTTGACAAAAATGGGACTGTTAGGGTTGGTAACATGTAACAATACATAAAGCATGTTTGTTGTCGCCCAACATATTTATCAAAACCCTTCGGAATTTTGCTCAAGCAGATATGGTAACCCTACACTAACTCCACATTTGGCAACATTTTTCAGTTTTGAAACAATAATAAAAATACATTTGACTTTGTAACTTAATAATTATGGGCCCCCTAGACTCTCACGGGCCGCGGTGCGGCGCACCGGCTGCACCCCCTCTTGTGGGCCTGATCATGGCACACACGTCGAAATGAAGGCAGTAGTTGCTGTTCGTTACCCAAGACACATTATTTAAGCAGTGTGTAAAAAGCGTAAATAGTAGGAACCCTGTTTCAGTTCAATTTTGTTTGTATGACATACAATCTGCCCTAACCGATTGTCAAAGAATCTATTAGTGGAAGTAAAGTTGTTCATTAAACGCAAAACATGCAACACATGTGCCAACCTCCTTTCCCATCATCGAAAAAAAGTTTTAACTGGCCTCATAAACGCTTAAACATGACGTTCCGCCTTTAACTGTGGTGGGTGCGATCGGTTGCCTGTTTTGCGTTTAATGTGGAACTTAACGTCCAATCTCCGACTGGTAGATTCTTTGGTGATGTGTGTTTAAAAAAAGATCAGGAACGTACACGCACGGAGTGTGTCACACTCCGCAACATGGCGTGAGTGCCAAACACACATTTGTGATACTTACAAGGATGAGAAGAGTGAGAGAAGTTAAACAACGTTTTTTTCACGTTTGACATTTAGACTCATCAACAGTCCAGTTAATCAAATTATTCTTTAAATTCAGTGTTCAGAAAACGGTCCTGATTGACTGTTTACCAGTTTTGTCTGTACCTAGTTTTATGTTGGGTAGAATGTTGTTAATAAAGCGAAAACATAATTTTGACTTTAGTTTGGAGGATGAAGTTGCAGTTCTGCGGGTTACAAACTCTGACACAAATCTACAGCAATGCACCCTTATAACACCAACAACAGAAGATCATGACTGATTTCCATAGAAACTACTTGCTGCTCTACAATAGTGTCAAAAAATAAATTGTATATCATAATCACCGTTTGAATTTGTATGAATAGAAATAGACTTTGATTCTCCAATTGTAAATGAGTACATTGCTTTTCAGTTTACATAAAAATGCTGCTTTTGATCACCAAACAGATTTGGTAGGCAATGTATGGCATCTTTACCACTTGCCTTATCCATTAAAATCCTAACTGGTTTGGTTTAATGTTATGATTTCTTCATCACTGTCATTTTCATCCTCACTGTTTGATTCCAAGTTTGGTAATTCAGGTTTCTTGATACTTTTGAAAAATGATGAACCCACTTTTCCCCATGAGTTTATCAAGCCTTCACCAACACTGACAGTTTTACTGTCATGTTTCGTCAGCCACTCTGGAGCCTTCTTCAGCTCGGATGCAAAATTTTCAGTTGTGGTTATGGGGTTCACAATTTCCACCAGAAGGTTTTCTTTTTTGTGTTGATTACACATTAAGTTTTCTTTTACATGCAAATTTCTGAAAACAAACTTTTATACTAGCAGAGTATAAATGTGCAGAACAAATTTGCCACCATTACCTAAACATTTGGGCATGCCCTAAAATACCTGCTTAGATTTAAGTTATTTTTTACATTTTAACTGTATGGCTGATTAGGTTGGACAGCTTATTTCAGTAAATTTTACATTGACTATTTAAGGAGATTGACCTATAATGACATTTACTTACATTGACTATTTAGGGAGTCACGTCCTTATAGGGTAAATAACTTATTTTAAACTGTTATATGCATTTTTACCTGTGGTAAGATTTTGGTTTGATAGCAACCAAACTGACAATAACCATTCAAATACCCTTTTTAAAGGGTTTCAGTTTGTTTAATATTAACATTTTTAAATTATCATTTGACAAGTTTATTACTTGACAAGTTTATAAAACAAAAATAACTGCCTTCATTATAAACTAAAAACTAGTGGGGTTATTATAATTTTGGGAATAATTTTTACAGACGTATTGAACTTACTTAATTGTGGTTTTTGACCAATCAAAAAAGCTGACTTGTTAAATACTAACACTACTGAAAGTATTTGTTGAAATCCAGACCTTGTTACCAGGAAGAGATAACATGCATATGATTTCAGCTTCTCTAAAGAGACACTTATGGTTTTGGTTTCAGTGAATCGTTTTGTTAAAGTCAACCATCCATAATTAGTGAAAAATTTGCTAAGAGCAAGTTGAACGTGTCACGCTTCTTCTTTTATGTAGCGTACATGTATTATGCTATTTTTATATTGTTATTATTTTTTTTTGGGGGGGTGGGCACAAAATTTGACAAAATACCTTCAGGGGTCTGTGTCAATGAAACAATTTGTAACTTAAAGATAATGGATTCATCGATTTACCCTTTTAATCACAACATTTGGTTTCATGTTAACAACTGGAAAAAAAATCTTAGTCTGCTTAATAGAGCCACAAATATGGGTTAAACACCTTCTGTTATGCACATAGATGCTATGCCTCAGAGAGGGGTCAGCAACCTTTTTAGTTATGCATGCAAATTTACTTGTTATTTCCTTGTGGTAATGACTTTGCCTGTCAAATTTTTTTGTGTATGTGCATGTAGGCTTAATTTTAAGATCATTGAAACAATAAACAACTCAAAACAGGTAATGTAACACTTTTATTCAGTACTTCAATATACGCCAAGCAGTGGTGGGATTCAAATGTTTTGTCAGTCGGATCTATCACAAAAAATCATGTTTTTCAGCCAGTTCTGTTACAAAAAGTCCATTGACTGTAATCAGTAATGCTAACCAGTTCGCTGATCTCATAAAATTTCGTGAGACGGTTCTATAGAACCGGTGCGAACAGGCTGAATCCCACCACTGATGCCAAGGGTTGCTGACCCCTGCCTCAGGTAGTTTACAATCATGGTCACTTATTTCACAGTGGGTAGTAAACTTCTTCATGTGTGAGTGTAGTGTTCTTTTTGTAAGAGTGTAGTAAAGGAGACACATATTGTTTTCATCCGTATTTTCTTTCTTTATAATGTTAGTAACATCATATGTAAGTTAGCAGTGTGTACTTTGTCTCTATTTCACATTGTTGCAAAGCTGATTTGCTAGGTTTTGGCATAAAAACATATTTTGAGAAACTTACTAAAAAATGACTTAAGTTTACTTATAAAAGGCTACAGTTTTTTGAAACAATTCAGTGCACATCTTTTAAGTGAAAGATATTTATTACCCAAGTGTGAAATCAAAATAGTTTTTTAGGTGTTTTGGGTAATGACTGAACTAAGATTTTATTAAAAGCAGAAACCACATTTACCTTTTACACAATAAAGATACTTGTTGTTCTTTCTCTCCATTTTGCTTGTATTTCAGGTCATCAGTTAAAACATTTTTTACAAATTCAGACAATTCCTTTGACTTTAAATATGCAACATCTGTGCTGTGTAAAATCTATAAGCAACAACACACTTTTGTTTTCTTCCTTTAATTGCAGCTGACATAATTTACCTGAGGTTTAGATATGTGAACTTGTCCACAAATCTGCATGCAACAAACTTCTTTGTGATTGTTAATTGAAATAATTAATTTTCCATCCATAACTTTTTCTTCTATACGAGTTGGATCAACAAGTAATTGCTTACTGTCTAAAAACAAAAATTACAAAAACATGAACACCTGACAAAAGCCAAGATAATAGTTGGGTTTTAATTTGGTTTAAATGTAATTTTTTTTCTGTTTTAATGTGCATTATTTCACAAACATTTGAATGCCATACCACATTACTACTAAGGCTTTATGGAGGATATTGTTTTGTTTACTTCCAATAAAGAACCAACATGAACATGGTGAGTTGCACACACCTTTAAAAAAAGCCATTGTAGTGCAAAACGGCATGTGGTGCATTGTAAGTGGAAGCGGGTTTCTTTCTTCAATTGAATGAACTAGAACAGTCTAAAGTATAAAAAGCAATACCTTTTAGTTTGAATAATATAGTACTAGTTGGCTTTTACCACATAAGCATATCACACTGCCCCTTACCCATTTGGATATGTTTACAACTAACTGCATCATTTTACATTTGGTCACATATATAATGTAACCTTAATGTTTAGTGAAAAGCTTTTTATACCTGCAGAAATATACTGAATTTGATCTATTGGAGTTCCCAACCAGGGGAGGGGGGGATTTTGTAATTTGTAGGGGTGAATTTGTGTCACAATATAAATCCCTTATTAGTTGTCTGTGCTATGTGTTATTGTTGCATTTGCCATATATGAGCTGAGAAAAAAAAGTTTCTCGTATAATGTAGGGGGGAATTAGATTTGAATATCAACTAAAAGGGTGCACAGGACAAAAAAGGTTGGGAACCACTGGTTTAACCTATTTTAGAGAGCTAGTGGGAAAGTTTTGGGGCCACAGAGATTACCTATTTTAATCATAAACATAACTGTCAAAGAATATGTCTATATAGAATACATTGTGCAGACATTTCAATCATCAGTGCAGGTTGTCAATCAAGCTATAGAACAGTGGTTCTCAAAGTATGGGTCACGGCCCAAACATGGGTCGCGCAGGGTCAAAAAATGGGTCGCGCTATGGTGATTCAGTTCTGCCCAAACTAACTTTTTTCATTTCATTTTTATTCTCCATCATGACTGAATTATTGCATCATAAGCATTTTATGTGGCTTCATAAAAATGCATTGCATCATAAGTGGTTAATATTGCATCATAAGTGGTTTTCTGAGAGTTTTGATGGCACAGTATAACCATAGCCAAGTTAAGCCTCACTCAAACCAATCATTACCGCATACAGACAATTACCTTCCAATTTTACTGTTGCGCACATGACGATTGTAACGTCATAGCACGGGTAATAATAGAACAAGTTAATCATGTGAAACTGAACTTGGAGATGCAACAGTAGCGTTCAAGGACGAGTAAATATTCGTACAAGGAAAAAATATTTTTGTTGTTGTTTAAGTTTTGGGTCGTGAGATGCTCATAAAGCTCAGATTTGGGTCGCGCTCCAAAAAGTTTGAGAACCACTGCTATAGAACATGATATAACTAGAAAGGCGGCTTTCTAATATACTTCCATTTTATATATTCTATAGCTTATTTACCAATTTACTATACACATCATTTGATCTACACATATGATTGCTTTTGCAAGCAAAAACCAATGGGTCCCCACACGCGCATTTGTGCGGATTTACGGTAAACAAATGTTCCGGTTATTTTTAGATGTTTAAGGAAAAACTTTTAAAAGGCATTAACCCAACTTTCAGTTTTGTCCGTATTCTTTTTGCATCATTATTGTCATATAATTACAAAAAAGAGTAAATATGAACGGGAAAAATACTTTCAATTTAATCTCATGCTTTGACCCAGATATTGTCGTTCAAGGTCAGTTTTTGAAAACAATTTTCAAAACTAAAAATGTGCGTGATAACTTAATAAAACGACATAGCATAGCTGCGCAAAAACAGCTGATTTCTAATCACCGACACGACTGTCTCGTAAAAGGTTCGTCCGGACGTCAAGCTGAGCCCTCCCGCTCTGCATTTACCCGCCTTAATCGTAAACTAATAAATTACTCCCTTGAGACTTCTATCTGACTGACAGTGTACACATATTATGGACTGTAAAAGTAACTATTTGGCCGATTAAGGCCAAATTTTTAATACTGAACGAATAACCTACTGTACATAATTGTTTAACATTTTAGCACATTAGGGCTTGTATTTCTGGCCTAAAACTAAAACTTATTTTTTTTTTTTTTTTTTTTTTGGTTTAAAGCAGGGGTCTTCAACCTTTTTGGTGCAATCGCCCCCTTTTCAAGGCACCGGCTCAAAATCGCCCCCCTATGAGATTGTTATTTTTGAGCAGATGCGGGCGGTTAGCTTCGCCTAGCAACACGAAAGCTTTAGTCAAAGTTTCAGTTAACAAATAATTTAATTGGTACTACAGCAAGCCAACTCTATTTCACGCAATTCTTTAAACGCATCTAAGAAAAATCTTTTAAACGCATCTAAGAAAAAAAAAATAGACAAAACAATATTACGATTATGCACAAACAATTGCCTCCCTTTGTTGAAAACAATGGGGCATTACTCAGTAGAGGAGAATCCTAAATGAGAAATCTTAAATGTTTGGGCAGCGCTTGTGTAGATCTATAAAAGCGAAACAAGTGTGAGGTAAAGCTTGTTACCGTTGTATTTAAAAAGTATGGCCTCTCACCAGTCACCACACATAGCCTCAATAAAGTGTCCCCTGTGGCTAATTGAATGCCCAACCTTGCTTTCGAGATCAAAAAGTACAAACAATCCCCAGTAAACACAAAGTATTCAGTTAGCAGCATGTTTATGCTGATGCGTCCCTTGTCCCTGGTGTTTGTTTGCAAGACGAATTATATCTTTATGTAAATTAAAGTTAGCTAAGTCTCACAGTTCTTGTACATATTTATAATATCAGTAATAATAAGTCAAATCGCCCCCCAACTTCCAAAATTGTCACCATTGCCCCCTCGGTAGACAAAATCGCCCCCGTTGAATAACCCTGGTCGTTTTCGGGGCCTGTGGGTGAATCGCTGGGTCCGTCGGGGTCTAACTTCAGAAGGATCAAATCTGGATTAATAACTACCATCTGTGCAAATTTGAATAAATTTAAAGCACTCTTTCTTGACCAAACGCGTTTAACAAACCAGCGTTACACAGAAATGAATATTTTGGTGTTTAAGGGGTGAAAAAGGGAAAAAAATCTTTAAAATACCGTACATTGCACCAAACAACAAAGCATATAACTCCTAAATGATGTACTTTAGTCAGTACAGCCGTTTTTTAAATTTTCCATTTTGGGGGGCTGTGGGTAAACTGCTGGGTCAACCGGGGTCAAACTTCAGGAGGATCAAATTTGGATTATTAACTAACATTTCTGTAAATTTGAATAAATTTAAAGCACTCTTTCTTGACCAAACACGTATCACAAACCAGCGTTAGACAGAAAAAAGAAAAAAACAATATGTGTCCCCCTCGTGGAAGGGGAACCATAAAAAGCACATAGGAAAAAAGGTGAATGCAAGGTGTGTGAAGTGACGCCAACTACATTTGGCGATAATGATGAAATCAGAATCAGTCAACACACAGCTCCCTTGACAACAACATATATTTTACCCTTGGGCATAATAATCAATCTTTGTTATTAATGAAACACACATATAACCAGTTATCGTCAACATAGGATGCTTACTATTCCAGGAAAGATCTAGTAACAAATCCCCATGACCTAGAACTAGAATCTGAAAGGATTATGTAAATTTTGCTTGTATTTAAGGGCAAATAGGATAGATTCTTTGGAAAAAAGGTTACTATGAATCCCATGCATAGAAAATAGAGATGCTTCTAGCTCAGTAGACATTAATCACTTTCTCAAAACTAGGTCTTTCACCACAGCGGAAAAACTGGTGTCTGCCTGCAAACGATCTTTGGTGTGGGCCATTCAAGTGAGTTTCATTAAAAACTATGCAACATATTTGTGCAACTCTGTCTTTGCAGTTGTAGCATAGCTTATTTTTGTTCTCGGCTCTCTGTTTAGCAGTCAGGGTTGTCCTAAAGCAGATGTTAGGATTTGTTATCAGGGATTTAACCTGTAAGTGATGATTTAAAAACAATATAGAGCAACATATAAGAAGCAGCTCGTGAAAATTTGTACCATATTGGGTATGTATTTTTGATCTAAAGCAGTGGTTCTTAACCTGGGGTTCGTGGACCCCCAAGGGGTCCATGAGATGGTTTCAGGGGGTCCATGGAGGGAAATATTATAAGTATCGTTAACCAACAGAAGAATATTTTTAAGTATCTCAACCGTTTTTACAATACTGCATATGAGTGCACGCTGTTAATTACACCTTAATTATGCCAAGAACAATTACTTTTTGTGATTGTCTTCCCTATTGTGACATCATAACACAAATGGACAATAGACTTTATAGGACGTGATTTGTGAAATTATATACACCATAAATATTATCAATTAGATGCGTTGGCCACTACAATACAGAAACGTCATTGAATTTAAAGGACTGTGAAGGCGGATTTGAATGCTTCAAAAGCATGACAGGGTATAATGCAAGAAGCGTGAAACATAAAAACACCTATCGTAAATTGCGTTGGGGGTCCGTAGACTTACAAAATTCAGAAAAGGGGTCCGTGACTACAAAAAGGTTAAGAACCACTGATCTAAAGGATCTATACGCGAAAAGAAAATATTTCAGTGCTAAAGAGTAAATCCAAGCAAAAATTAAAAAATGCTTTAAGAAGGTGTTTAAGAACATCTTATTACCTTCCCTTCAACAGTTATATCAGGCCTTCTAAAATGTTTGAGACTGGTAATTGCAGCTATACTAGCACAGTCAAGGATATTTCCATCATAACATAAAACATGAATGTATAAATGCACAGCCCATGATCTTTCACCAACTCGAATACAAAGCTCTTCCAGATCCAGGCATCTTGACAATATAATGGATCTTTCAAGGATCCTTTGAATTTCAATTCCCAATTCCCCTTAAATAAAAACAGTGTTACTAGATCTTTAAAAAAATGCACTGAAAAAATGACTTTCTTCGTTTGTTCCCCTTACCTGGCTTTGATGCATCAAAGTTTCCTGATGCCAGTGTTGACATTTCAACATGTATGTGCAAGGAACCTTCACTTGGCCGACTCTCTTTAGGCCTTTCCATTTCAACAGCTACCTGTGCCATCACTTTTGTTTCTCCAAGACTAACAGTACAGCACCCATAGTCTAGGCCCAGGGTAATCTGTGTATCTCTTGCATCAGTGATTCTCCTTCCATCATATCTTCTATTGTCACATACAGCATTAACAATAAAATTATTTTCTAAATTGGATAGTGTTGGTTCTCGCAGAGGCATTTTATATCTGCTTTATCTAGATTTATAAAAAAACAAAACTTTTGCGGTTTGGAAGAATAAACATTTCTTTATATTATCTCAAATATTTCCAAGTTATCCCATGCTTATGGTCAGGATTCAGAAACAAAGCAATGGTATTAGTTCAGTAACAAAGCAGTGAATAGTTTAGTTAGAAATCTCTATCCCGAGTCCTGACTAATATAATCGAAATTCGTAAATAAGTCTTTTTAAACGTGCTAGTAAATTTCAAAACTAATTTCTGTTTCTTGTGGCACATTCTGGCCAATGGGCATATTTTTACTCTACAATTTTATATACCGAGTGTATCGCATGTACAGGAGCTTACAGCAGATGTATTGAAGTACGCATGCTCATGTAAGTGCTACATACCCTCTACCGCGGCCTATATTTTTATGACTCTAATTAATATAAAACAAACAATATGTCCCTGACCGACACTATCAATCCAAAGTATGCATGTCTTTGTATCAATCCATCCATGTGTGGCGCATGTATCAGGGACTTCCCCTAACTTCTTCATTGTCCTAAATCAGGGGTGGCCAACCTGCGGCTCTCGGCTCTTTAATGTTGCACATGCAATAACTGCAAAGTTTAGCCAAAAAAAAGTGGAGAAATAACTGCAAAAAACGAAAGATTAACAGGAAAATATAACTTTTAAAACATAATGGGAGAAGCTTATTATGTATTATAAGCAGACATGGGGCCATTCGTATTCGTCATTCGTTTCCGAATGCATTCGAATACAGGTTTTGGCACCTTCGTGCTGTATTCGAATGATTTTGGCTTTCGTTCGATAGTCCATGAATACAATTCGAATAGTTGAAGTTAACTTTTGAACCAACAATTCATGAATACAAAAACTTGAGTAAATTTATTCGAATTGGTTTTTGCCAACCTAAGAATTTGCAAATTCGAATACACGATATTTTGTACGAATACAATTCGAATTGTTGTCGGCCTTCGGCAAGGTAACAATTCGTAAAATCGAATACATGACTACATTTGTACGAATACCATTCGAATTGTTGTCAGCCTGTGGCTACGTAACAATTCGCAAAATCGAATACATGACTACATTTTTACGAATACAATTCGAATTGTTGTCAGCCTTTGGCAACGTAAGATACGTAAAATCGAATACATGACTACATTTTTACGAATACAATTCGAATTGTCGATTACCTCCAGACTAGAAGTAGTCGAGAATATTTTGCTATATTTTTGCCAAATAGATTCGAATACAATTCAAATTGGCAGTGAATGTGACCTGATTTGACAAGTTTTTGTTTATGTTACGAAACAATGACATATAGAAGTTTTATTGTGACGTTACATAAATGGAATTGTGTTACAAAGCTTGCAACATTGGGTTGTTCTCAAAACATGACAGGTGTAGCGTGTTCATGAAGCAAACATTTCATGTAAATTTGGTGAAATTGTTATAATGGAGACTTAAATCAGTTAAGCTAATGTGGCAAAAAAGCTCGTTGGTTTACATTTTTACCAATAAAATTGTAATTCATAAACCCATGTTACTTTTTGATCGAATACCTTTTAAGTTTCGGGGCATTTTATTTCTTTTATTTTCCGCAACTTATTTCTTTTATTTTCCGCAACAAATTGAATGTTATTCGAATTGTTTGCTTCTTACAACAACTGAACAATTCGTGAATACAAATAACTAGAACTATTAATTCGAATTGCTACATCTCAAAAAGTACGAAGTATTCATGAATACGAATACACGCTTGGGGTTTATTCGAATAGTTTTCGAATAACACGTTGTTGTTTTTTGGTCAACTATTCATGAATACTAATACTTGACACGCTTTATTCGAATACAATTCGAATTGCTGCCACCTTAACATTACGAAACAATTCGTGAATACGAATACCTGACTCGCATTATTCGAATTGCCAAACTTTAAAAGGTGCTTAGAATTCTCGAATACGAATACATGCCTTGGTTTATTCGAATTACTTGTCGTTGTAGTTTGGTCAACAATTCATGAATACAAATACTTGATTCGTTTTATTCGAATACCATTCGAATTGCTGTCACTCAAAAATTGCCAAAGTATTCATGAATTCGAATACAGTCATGCAGGTATTCGTAAAGTATTCGAATACAGGATGCGTGTATTCGACCCCATGTCTGATTATAAGACCCAAAGTTTTTTTTAAAAAAAACGTGAAGCCAAAATTGAGGACATGTGCAATTGGAAAAAGTATTTATTTGCTCTGGCTTCAATAATGTGGCCCCGCGTATCCGTATGTGGGCTATATATACCGGTAATTGATGTAGGCTTCATATTACATGAAGGCTCAATAATGTCATGACGTAAATCTAATTGTTGTCAAATAAACCATTTCGAGTGTTGCTTCGTTGTCATGCGACGTAACTGGACCATAATGCAGGTAACTGGGAGAATATTGCACGTATTCCGTTTTTACATCACGTAGCACAAGACTTTATTGCAAAAAGGCAAACTCAGTTTCTCAACCGGGGTGTTGGCTCCCAAGAAACACACACCAAAAAACACCAGAATACCGGTACAGTAAGCCATTTTCCATTGGGGGTACCTGCAGGAATGGGCGCCGGCAGAAAATTTTGCAAGAGGGGGCAAACTTTGGCTGATACTTTACCGCATCAAGAATTTGTTACATATGAAGCCATAAATCGTGTACTTCACAATTGAGTTGCCTAAAAGCTAAAGCATTAAACGATGTCACAAATTCCCACGCTGCCACTTTAATTAGGTTTGCTGCTAAATATGTTAAATTGAGGTACACTGAAATTCCAACACCCCCCTCAGAAAATTGGTGCAATTTGCACGACTCCCATTTTGAAAAAGTTGTGCGTAGATATAGGCCAAACGTTCCGTTTACCGTTGCGTAATTACATGGAGTCGTTGTCTCAAAGCTATGCGCCTTCATCGTTTGGTATTGGCTTATCTATTAGTCTATTGCAGTGGTTCTTAACCTTTTTTCTGTTGTTACCCACAAAATGTTTTGATGGATATCAATTACCCCTTTTTGGAAAAACATCACCTAATATTTTTGGGGTCTAAATTAGCTTTACTACTACAAAAGAAACAAATACTACCTCACGCCTATGATGCCTATCACTAACTGGACTATACCGTCAATTGTATACGAAACAGATATTTACGAGAGACTCTAGTTCTAGTTTTATGACATCACAAATAGCATGGTTATGAGTGAAACACATTGAGACTTTTAGAGTAGAAGCGCATGACAACGTTTGCCATCAAAGTTACTTCTTTTTTATTTTGAAAATGTGGCAGGACGCCGAGAAATCCATTAAGATTGACTTTTTATTGAATAATTTTGAATAAATTTTACCCTCATTACAAAATGTTTGCTGGTTACAATAATGATTATCAAGAATCTAAAGATAACTACAACAGAAAATCTATGTTACCCCTTTCAAAATGCCAAATTACCCCTTTGGGGGTAATTACCCACAGGTTAAGAACCACTGGTCTATTGTGACGTAACAAGGATTAAAATAAAGAGTTTATTGCGCTGACAATACAAAAGTGATTATCCGCCAAGGACGCTGAAGTCAGAAGTGCGGACAGCACTAAATTTAATGTATTGAACTGTTTTCGCATTTAAACAATGTTAAATCCGCCTTAACTGGTTTAAACGTTGATGCTATATTGTTTATGACCTACCAAACACGCAATTGTTGTCACAAATATTCGTAAATCGAACCATGTTGTTAAGGTACACGTAATTGGCAACTTGCCAATGCTTGGCATTTTTTATGCCTTGCATAGTAACCAACTTAATTGCATTCGTAACGGTGCGCAACTTAAAAGGTTAACCATCGTTTCAAAAAGGCGTTCAGTCCTTTAAAGCAGTGGTTCTCAAACTTTTTTTGTTGCGACGCCTCTGGAAAAGTTGAAACGACGCACCTGGGCGTCGCGACGCACAGTTTGAGAACTACTTCTTCAAAGGTTATTTTTAAAGCACGTCTTGGATTTTGATTACCCGACCGTCACGTTTATCTTGCAACCACCGTTTTGTTGAGTAAGCAAGAGAGTAGAGCCGTAAATGGAAATTTTAACGATTTCTAATAACAGATGCTGTTCGATTTGCGACATGCCAAAGTTGCGCGTTAGGTTGAGGTCTTGTACTTTCGGGTTTGAACCTGCTTGCAGTTCTGGACAAAGCACACTGCCGCTTAATGCGTCGTTATAAACAATGCAACATCACAAGCTCTGTGCGTCCATGATAGTAAAACAGTTTTTCCCAACCCCAAATTTCTGTTATGCATTGAGCACTGCGTATTTACAAAATGATACCTTGCGACCGCAGCTCTTTTGGTGCGTGAGTGACGTCAAACTTATGACGTTTTTTAAAAAGAGGAATACCCAAATCATATTGTGTAACGTCAGTATTGCACTAGGGAATTTCCCAAATAATTGTTGGACCCCCTTAAATTTTTTCTAAATCCGCCCCTGCATACAGGTATATACCGTATTTACTCGATTGTAAGCCCCCCTCGTTTATAAGCCGCCCTCGATTGTAAGCCGCATATTGAGGTGTTAAAAAAAATAATGTAAGCCGCATTGTTTCTTAAAACATCTTTCTGTTGTTATATGGTAAGTTATGACTATTTGCCCGTATCTGTTAGTTACGTTGATAACTGTACCCAACAGAACGTATATCGACGTATAATTTGTACACGCATGCATGTTTTGAACCCCAAATAATTTAAAGTGTTGGAGTGTAAAAATTATATCGGTATAAAATTAAAATATAAGCCGCCCTCGATTATAAGCCCCACAAACAGCAGCTAAAAAACAATATAAGCCGCGGCTTACAATCGAGTAAATACGGTAGCCATATTTTTTTCTATTGTAATGTATCTCCTTTGCTCGGAATTGAGCGTGTTTTGCAAACATGCGTACCTTCCTGGCGCAAAACGCACATATGTAATCATTCAAAAAGCAATAAATTATGTACCCATTACAGGGTTGGGTAACGAGGGGTTCGAGTCCCAAGTCAAGTCAAGTCACATGGGGTTCGAGTCTCAAGTCGAGTCGAGTCACATGGGGTTCGAGTCTCAAGTCGAGTCGAGTCAAATAGGGTTCGAGTCTCAAGTCGAGTCAAGTCATTAGCAATTCGAGTCAAGGCAAGTCCCATAACGTTTCGCAAGGAATATGGTTCATCGCGACTTTTTTACCTTAAAAACGGACCCCGCTTCATTACAGTGAACATATCCCGTTGACGTTCCTTTCTTAGAGTAGGGTCAACTTTAATGAAACATGTTAATTGACACTCATCAAACAGCGTGGTAAAAAACGTCAATCTGTTCAAAGGAGTTTTCAAACCAAAAGTTCATATATTATTGCATGCGCTAGAGCGTTTGTACAGTAATATAAGCGATTGAAAGCGAATACTTGGCCTTGACATGTACTGCATTCGATTACCTTGCTTAACCCAAGCAATAAATACAATGCTTATGCCAGCGTAAGAAAGTTTGTGCATTTAGCAGCGACTTCGCTACGTAAAACTAACCAAAGACAACTTCGCATAGAACAGTAAATTGCTGCTGTTGTTTGGTTGAAGCCAACTGAACAGGTTATTAATTATCAGAAACATCCGTTTTGTTAGTGAAATAACGAGTCCGAGTCGAGTCCCTACTAAGACGAGTCCAAGTCAAGTCGAATCTTTTCACCGCTGAGACTCGAGTCAAGTCAAGTCTTTTAAAAAGGTGACCCATTGACCCAAAGTGTAACTAGATGCTGGACTGCTGGACCTGTTCCAGAAACGATTGGGGCTTCCCCTCCATGTTACGGATCAGCGATTACTGCTGCATCGGCACTTTAACTAACTATGAGTCAGCAAAAATATATTTCGAACATGAATGTCTGCAACTCTGCAGTATGTAAAAAATAGTAGAACTGGTAATGGTGCATGTTCTTCCGTTGATATATCGATTTAAAACTGTGGGCAATATAAGTTAAAAATAACTCAGTTTATTTGGAAACTTGTTCAATCAATTAAGGTTTCATTAACGAATTCTATTCTAATCTACGAAGTCTTTTCATTAACGAACGAAGTTAATTTGACTGTTAAGATTATCAAATCCGATCAAAATATAAAATTTAGTGCTTGCCTTGTTTTTAGGAATTTTAAATAAGTTTTTATCAATATGTTTTTAATTCTTGAAAACAAACTGTTGTCATGTTAATTACCCAACTTGATTTGGATGCAAGTTCATGGTTCTAAATTTTTATAATTTCGGTTTCGGGGTTTGTGCGCCCAATGGTTTGTTAATGTTTGCTTCAGACTATATTTATGATTTATATTCAACAAATTTCTTTCAGAGGTATTAACCAGATCAATCCAACATGTATGTTGCATTTGGTCTCTTCGTTGTTTTTCTGTTACTCTTGTTTGGTAAAAAATTCAAATACATGGTTGTAAGCGAATCAAAGAATCCTTTTAAGTTTCATGCAACTAGACCATACCAATCCTTACAAACTGACAAGAAAGTTCGTAATGCAACTATTAAAAAAGGTATTGTGTACCAAAAAACAAGAAAGTTTGTTATTTAAGAAACTTAAGCAGCATTGATCCAACCAATGGTTGTTGATGGTTTGAACTAAATTGAAGTCATGCACTGCCTAAAATTAAAAAAAAAATCAAAAAAATGATCAACGGACTTGCAATAAAAACATTGCGAGCATAATGCACTTAGGCGTTGCCCGCCCACCGAGGATAAAAATGAAACAAACAAACAAACATTTTTTACAAAGGGTTGCGACCAGAACTTATTCCAAGCAATATTGATGCAATCATTATTGGAAGTGGGATGGGAGGCTTAACTTGTGCTGGAATGTTGGCAAGAGCAGGAAAGAGAGTTCTTGTGCTTGAGCAACATGGTAGAATTGGTGGATGCACTCATACTTTCAAAGAAAAGGGCTTTGAATATGACATTGGTACATGTAACACAATGGGCTGTTTTATTTTAGTGTGGATTTTTTAATTAGGTGAAAACTAAAACCATTATTTTTTTCATGTAAAATGTGTGTGCTATGTTGAAAAATGTACTGGCATTTCTATTTTTTTTTTTTTAAAACACATGAGACTGATTGCACCATGCCTGCTACACAAACTCGCATACAGCATTTAGATAAAAAACTGTGCTTTCTTTCTCATATACATGTTTGTCAGGAATACATTACATTGGCAACATGGAAGCTGGAAGCATTAACCGGTGTTTACTTGACTTGCTGACTGATGGTAACTTGAAATGGATTTCATTATGCGATGATTTTGATAGTGTGGTTATTGATAAAGAAGGTAAGTTTTTGTGTGATGTTGATTGTTTTTTATTAATATTGTTTTATTAATACTGCATTATAGATGTCCCGAAATTTTTATATTAGCACATTTTCTGGCAAAAAAATCCAATTGTATGCTTTTTTCCTTCTAGTAGCCATCGCTAGTAGTGATTTGCTATTAAATTTGCGAAAATCGAAGCGACTGTGAGTCGTGTTATAGATATAACACAGCCAAGCTGACTACTGCCTGGGAAAGGTGAAAGTTCAGTGGCAACACATAAAAATTGCTTTTTTGAAAGCAAGGAAGAAAGTAATGTGCCCAGTGCACTCTAGGGGCGAGTTGAAACAAAAACTACACATTGTAAGTGGTGTCGCATTTACTTTTTGTTTATAATACGTGATGTAATTTCTTGCAATAAGTTTTTGTTTATTTCTCAACAACCGAGACTGTATTTATTCAAAATTTCTCGAGAAGGAACTCTACTCGTGACCCCCGTTCATAAATTTCCACATTTTTAAATAATCTCTAGAATAAACTTTCACTTTGGGCAAAGAGAAAGGGATGTTCAAAGTAGAATATCAAATCCTTTGCAATGTCTTACCAGCATCTGTTTTCCGACTTTGACAACAAAAAACGTTTAACTGTCATGGCGTTAGGCAGCGATCGGAAGCATGGGATGGTCTGCTAATATCGCAAAACAGTAAAGGAATCCCAAACATATGACGATTGGGTCAAGCATAAAAACTTAGTGAGTAAACGCTGCAAAGTTCCTGTTTTGTGTTGCAAAATCGCAGGTAGTTTATTGGGAATTGAAATAATTAATCACCCAATGTACAAACTTTGTTTGCTAGGGTGCCTGTTTTTGCAGTTGTTTTAGGTTAACAAACGTTACATATTTGTACGCTAGGGAGTCTATGTCAGTCCTCTTCCACCATCCAAATCAAATTACCTCAGCATGCTTACAACATAGTTACTTCTACTGAAGGCAATAAAAATCACTGAATAAAACTTATTTTTAACCTTATGCTAATTTTTCTGGCTTTGTGGATTTTGGGGCATTTAGTTTCAATGCAGTTGTGCAAAGTTTTTTCCCAGTGTTTTTCTTTGTTTTGGTTGGTTCTTTTTTACATTATAAATGAAGAATATGTTTTGTAATGTATTAAACTAGTCTACCTTAGTTGTTGTCAAGATTAATGATTGCACAGTCAAAAATAAGATAAGAATTGGATTCGATATTCTAGATTCGTAACAATTATTCTAGAATACCCAGCTATTCTATTTTGAACATCCCTACCCCACACAAATGTTTATGGGAATTGATTATGCTATAAAAATGCTCTGGTTATTTTTAGATTCTTAAGGACGAATTAGTAGAAAACATAAAACCAAACTTCAAAGATTTTGTCCATTTTCTTAAAATTTTTTATATATTGTCATATATTTACAAAAGTAGTAACAAAGAACAATAGAAAATACTTCCAATTCTCTGCGAATTTAATCTCTAAAGCTTTAAACTCGATATTTGTGTCCAAGGCCAGTATCAAAACAATTAAAATTTTCAAGAATACCTGAACAGTATTAGAAACACTAAAAATTATGGTGCCATTTTGCAGCAATGGTACACAAGACAAATTGTTCTTCGCTTACATTTGTTTCGCAAAATGTATATTGACTTGCAGTAACCTCTCACCATGCGAAATCCGAATGACCATTAATGACTTTTTGACATGTTGTTCAATAGCATGTAGTCTTTAGCGTTCAACAATAACGATTTTACTTCAAAAAGTGGCGATTTTAACATTACGGATTGTATACATATGTACAAGAACTGTGATATTCAACTAACTTTAACTTACAAGCAGATATAATTTGTCTTTAAAAAAAAAAAACACCAGGGACAAGGGTCACATCAGCTTAAACAAGCTGATATTTGAATACACTGTGTTTACTGGCGATTATTTGTACTTTTTGTGATCTTGAGAGCAAGGTTGGGCATTTAAGTTGCCACAGGGGACACTGTTTTGAGGCCATGTTTGGTGACAGAGACCATACTTTTTAAATACAATGGTAACAAGCTTTACCTCAAACTTGTTTCACTTTCACACTTTCTATGGGACTACAAGCACTTCCCAAACTGCGAAATATTTGTATCATTTAGGTAATTGTTTGCGCATAATCGTAATATTGTTTTGCCTATGATGTAACAAATTTTCCTAACAATATGTGCAACTGTGTTGCTAATTTACATTTCCACAGCTGAAATAAAGTTGTTATAAAACTCATTCAAGGCAATAAACATTCTTCTTTGCTTAAAATCCCAAAATAAACGAAATCACCCTATTCATAACTAGGTCAGCACTCACACCACCCCAAGGTGACATATGGCTCACAAGTAAGAGCATTGTCTCGTTCCACTCAATCCATCCCCTCTTCAGATCAGATTTGTTTTGAGGCAATTGTTTAGTTGTTACCCATGATGCATTATGTGGGTCAGTTTATAAAGGCGAAAAAAAAACCTGTTTACACGGAAGGAATGAGTTAAAAAACAAGCTTCTCTAGGTTCAGTGTAATTTTTGCTCATACACATTTGTGACACATCTCTGCTTTCTTTTTATAGTCAAGTACTGTCTTAAAGTAGATATAATGGTATGTTGACCATGACATAATGTTGACTCAAGTCTCATTTTACTTCAACAATGCACAAGTTTGTTTAAAATAAACGTTTTAACAAAGTGATTTTCAACGCACACAAACTTCCGGCATTATTTTCTTAGTAATGAAAGGCAACAAAATCGTTTTTCATGATTAAGGGTTTGCATTTATCTGACTCATTTTGTTGACAAACAATACAATAGTTTGGAATTACCTAAAACATCCTTAATCAGTCGGTTTCGTCTGTAGTATATATGAAATACAGATATGTTGGAAAGCCACCTTCCTAGTTTTAATAAAATGTTTTTTCAGGAAAAACACCACGAAAGTTTACAATCACCAAAGGTAGGCAGGAACAAAAAAATCTTTTGATAAAACAGTTTCCTGACGAAAAAACTTCAATTGACAAATACTTTGCCATTTTAAAAGTAAGCAACAATGCAGCATATCATTATTGACTGAAAAAATATTGGTGATATTGAAATATGGTTTGTATTTTAGGATTGTTCAGCTGCAGCTTCACTTTATTGTGTTTTGAAAATATTTCCTCTTTTCATCTGGAAGTTGTTTTTCATGCTTAAGCTACATAAAATTTTCTTTAAAAGGTATGTTGTAGCTCATGTTTAGTTCTTTATTGATCTTAATCTTACAACAAATTATGATGGAAAATTTAAACCTCAAGGTGTTCGAGTCTTTGGGTTTTAAACTTCTAGCTGTTGTAACTTGGTTGATAGCCTCAGATATTTTTTCTTTCAACAATTACTTAGTATGGTACAGCTAAACACAATTGGCATAAAGTAACATAAACATGGTTAACAATGGTTCAGTATTAGTACTAAGCTGCATTATAGATGTCACGAATAAAAAACAAAACAATTTATTTTTTGGAAACAAGCGTATTTTTAGCATGTTTATTTCTTTTTTACTAGATATGCATATTTGACACAAACCTCTTTGAAACAAGTTTTGGATGAACTAACCGATAACGAGGAATTGAAGTGTGTTTTGGCATACTCATTTGGAGATTATGGTAAGATTTTTTGCAATGTGCATTGGATTTAACCTTATGTTGGAATAATTGACACATGTCATAGCTATTGGTTGGTTGTGATTGAAGTCTCTGATTTGGTTTAAATGGCGCTGGTTTTTCTTTCAACTGACTGTTGTAAAGTAATATTAATGTGTCTATCTATGGGTATTTTACGTGCAACCCTTATATTGGAACAAATAAAGCATCCCTAGTTTGTTCCATGCCAAAACCATGGTGGCAGCCACCATGCTCCAGGAGAGTATGGTGGTGACTTGAATTTCGACCTTGGGGTTCACACACAGACACAGGCTCCAAAAATGTTAAATTTTATAAACTGCGGTACTTACTACTTTATAAGATCCATTAGTTGCACATTGTTGGTAAGCACATTAGTAAGTATTTGAAAGCATTTCATAATCATAGGTTCATGCACCTTATTTTGCATTTTTTCCCCTTTAAACCGTTAATATTCGTCTTTTATGTTTACATTCCCTGTAGAGCAGTGGTTCTCAAAGTATGGGTCGCAGGGTCAAAAAATGGGTCGCGCTATGGTGATTCAATTTTGCCCAAACAAACTATTACTGCATTAAGTAAACACAAACGAATTAACTTTATGTAATAGTAAAGTCACCACACCCGACCACGTTGCACAGTAAAATGAACCAACCATTACCACATACAGACCACATAGGACAATAGCCTTCCAACTTTACTGTTACGCACATGGCGATTGTAACGTCATAGCACTGGAAATAATAGGACAAGTTAATCATGCGAAACTAAACCTGGAGATATAACAGTAAGCGTTTAAGCATGAGTAAGTATTCATACAAGGAAACATATTAGATTTGGGATTCACTTCTATCAATGATCATGGTGCTGCAAAGCCACAATGTGTGTTGTGTTATGTAGTGTTGGCGAACGAATCGACCTTGTTAAGCCTGTATAGCCATTTTGACATGGGCAGACTCCTATGTGGCGATGGCGTGGCCTCGAAATTGCGTCTCGTTAATACATTTTTTATGTTTGAGGCTTGGGTCGTGAGATGTTCATAAAACTCCGATTTGGGTCGCGGTCAAAAAAGTTTAAGAACCACTGCTGTAGGGTATGTCAGAAATACCTGCCTTAAAGTGCTAAAATTGTAAACGGTTGTTGATAGGGTGTTTTTGTTGTTGTTTACTGTATGTATGGGAGATCTGATTCACTGCTGTATGATTGATCATGGCAGCTCAGTTAATAGTAGCTAGAAAAAAATTCTCTGCTTCATGAATGAACGTGTTATTGGGTAGTCTTTTTCAGTGACTAGAAATACTGTTTTTGTGCAGCTGTCATTGTTTATGGAATTTGGCCATTCGCATGTGCATTTCCAATTTGACACTAGGTTACATGATACTACGATACAATTCTATACTTATTATGGGTCCCCTTCCCTGAAGGGGACACATATTGATTTTACTCAAATTGTTTTTGTTTTTTTTTGTTTGTTTTTCTTCTCCCCAAAGTTTGTCCGACTCGTTTTTCCATCAAATCCTTGATGGATTTGCATGAAATTTACACAGATGGTAGATGTAGTTATGTAGATGTGCATCCCACTTTGTTTTTGTTGATAACCCCAGTATTTACCCCGCTAGCCCCCTAAAATGGGTATTTTTTCCCCAAAGTTTGTCCGACTCGTTTTTCCATCAAATGTTTGATGGATTTGGCTGAAATTTACACAGATGGTAGATGTAGTTATGTAGATGTGCATCCCACTTTGTTTTTGTTGATAACCCCAGTATTTACCCCGCTAGCCCCCTAAAATGGGTATTTTCCCCCGAAGTTTGTCAGACTCGTTTTTCTATCAAATCCTTGATGGATTTGGATGAAATTTACACAGATGGTAGATGTAGTTATGTAGACGTTTTTGTTGATAACCCCAGTATTTACCCCGCTACCCCCTAAAATGGGTGAGTTTTTAAACAGTGTCAGAATTGGCTGAAATTTGGATAGCTTGTAGAGTATGCCATTTATAGATGTCGATTGGTGTGTTCAACCATGTAGCCCCATCATTTACCCCACAAGCCCCTAAAGTGTAAAACGTATTTGTATGTTACTGGGCACCACAAACGAAAGATTTCTGTTGCTCAATAGTGTTACAAGGGCAAGCAGTTGTATGTTACTCTTTTATGACTTTGTGGATTGCTTGGTGAACGTTAGTTAGGGGGTTGTTAACAGCCCTATGACATCTGAAACATTAACGGTTGTCACTCAAAACACCTCTAGTGGTCGAAATTTTAAACATTGGCGGATTGGGCTGAAATTTTGCAGTACTATTGATTGAGTCATTGAGATTTCATATTTTTTTAGTTTGAGTGTCTGACCCCATTAGTTACCCCACTAGTCCCCTACAATGGGTCAGTTTTTTAAACAGTGTCGGGATTGGATAAAATTTGGGGTAGTATGTGGACTATGCTATTTGTAGCTTTCAGTTGATGTGTTTTACCTTTAGCCCCAACATTTACTCAACTAGCCCCCTAAAATAAATGAACTTTGAAAAAACATTCTAATTATATGAAATTTTGCAAAGTTTATTAAACATACTCAAATGTTATGTTTTTACATAGTATTATTATTTAAGCCCAGTGCCGATCACTGCGTTTACCTTACAACACCAAATTTTCACATGGTTATCTCTTGAAATGCATTATCTACAACTTTGCATGTGTGGGGACCCATGAGCTTCTGCTTGCAGAAACAACTAAGGTTATAAAAGATAGTGGATGGTATGGGACCCAATATAAAATAAGCATAGGAAATATATCAATGTTTTAAAATAGGTTATAGTGTATATGCAAGGGCAATATGTGCTAAGCCACCCTTCTAGTTTGACTTAGATTTTTTATCTGTCAGTCAAAATGTGCAACATTTGCAAAAATGCCCAAGTAAATACTAACGAACTAACTCTCCCACCCCATGGACATATCACACTCATTTTTTTAAGATAAAACTGTGCTAGAAGTGATCCATGTTTTTTAATTGCATTGTAAACCTTGCAAAGTTTGCCTTGACATAAATCAAATTTTAATTTCAAATGAAAAGTTTTTCCTAATTGTTTTGGACATTTATTTCAAATCAACAAAACACTTCTATATTGGCTTTTAAAGCACTTATTAATAAAGAGTACGTCTTCAACTGTTCTACCTGGAAGCTATGAGAAATATTTTACAATTTCCAACAACCAAAAAGCAAGTCTGAGAAAATTTATCACATTTCAAAGTATTTGACAGGTCAAATAGAGTGCTGTCAATTGACCGGCTTGCCAACCTTATAACAAACATAATATGTTGACGTATGGCACATGGTTTCAGTCAGGGAGTCGAACCGGAACTGAACCCGAACCTGCGAACCGGTTTGAGCCGTTAATTTAATTAAACCCGAACCGAACCCGAACCGCTAATTACGATTTCCTGAAAGCCGAACCGGATTTGAACCCCATATTTTGTTTGGCGTTGGACCCGAACCGGAACCGATCCAGTAAAAATGCAGCCTATATTATATTTTGTGATTTTTTTAAAAACAGTGCACTAAAGAAAACACGAGATAACAGTTATATGGCATATCAAAAATAACAATACACGGTTAAAATTGTTTTAGAATGTGATAAGGCCAGGAAGATGATGGGTAAACTGAAGAAGTAAAACTGAACGAATGGAAATTTGAACCGGTTTAAAAACCACAAACCGGGTTGGGCCGGACAATTTGCCCGAACTGGAACAAAACCCGAACCCGAAAATATACATTTTTAAAAACCTGAACCGAACCCGAACCCCCCTAAAAACAAAACAAAGTGAACCCGAAACGAACCTGAACCCATATGACAAGCGGTTCGACTCCCTGGTTTCAGTAGTAAATAGTTAAATGTGACAAGGAACATGCAATTTTCGTACATATACTAACAGGAATGTCACTTTTTCTGTTTTTCCCGGTTTAGTTCTTCTTTACTGCTGAAACATGTTCATAATGTAAAAATATTGAAATTCAAGTTAGGAAAAATATAGAGTACATTTTGTCTGAATTAGGCAAACACTTGGATTAAATATTCCAGATTATTTGAAGCAGTTGTATAAAAAAACATTGCAAGTCATATAGAAGAAAAGCCACTTTTCGTGTTTTAAAATAATTTGTTGATACTGTTTTCTTTGACAGGCTGTGTTCCAAGCAGAGCCCCATTTCTTATGCATGGCATGTTAATTAATCATTTTGCTCGCACTGGTGGTTACTACCCATATGGAGGAGCAAGTGAAATTGCTTTCCAAATGGTTCCAGGCATTGAAAGTGCAGGGGGGAGAGTTTTAGCTCGTGCTCGTGTGGATCAAATTTTGTTTGATGATGGCAAGGCATGTGGTAAGCATAAAATTATATCAGTTGTAAGTGTGGCAAATAGGGTATGTGGATAACTATTAGAATGTATAACATATGTGTACATATATATGCACATTTATATTCTATTCTATACTTGGCTACCTTTAGGGTTAACATTCAGGACTTATAAACAGGTGTTAAGCTAGCAACATCTACTGTGTGTCCTGGAATGGAAATAAAGGCCCCAATTGTCATCTCAGATTGTGGCATTTACAACACATATCAGAGTCTTTTACCCACAAATATAAAAAATCAGTATGGTATGTATAAACCTATTTTTCAGTATTTTTTTAATATTTTTTACACTTTTTAAGTAGGGTTATTTTTTATACCAGGAATAAATTTATAGTGAGGTACATTTTGTAAAGCATATCTTAAAAATCTGAAATAATCGGTGGACGAGATACAAAAAGTGGATTGCACTTTTAAATATTGTGTTTTTTTCCATTTTTGTCTGGTAAGTAATCCTAGATGGAGAGAAAAGTAGTTTCCATTTAAGGCATATTTGCTCCCATATTGGGTAGGCAGAAAAATCATTGCCTTTGATTCCAAATCAGAGTGTCTCATTAAAATTAACGACGATCAGCATGTGAATGTTATATTACTACCAGCATGTACACAAATTGTTGCCATCAAATTTAGATTTTTGTTTTAGGGTTGTTTGATGATATTCAGTGGGTGGAAAAAGGTTTAGCTTGTTTTCAAATCATGGTGGGTTTAAAAGGAACAAGTGAAGATTTAGATTTGGAGGCAAAAAATTACTGGATTTACACAACAGAAGATGTGGAAAGGTGACCTGATTTAAGTACAACATTAAAAAAACAGTTGGACTTTCCACAAATAAATTTTAATGATGCAATATTTGTTGCCAAGCTTAAATCAAACAAATCATTAGCTGAAACTGAACGAACTTTGTCCCACGATATTTGCAGGGTATTCAAACTTGTTAAGATTGGCAGTTGTCAAATAGCAATGTTACCAGGACATGGGCACACTTTCACAAACTGGTATTTTCAAACTTTGGATTATGTAGTCCAGAGCATATGAGCATTTAATCGGCCTGGGGTATGGTTTCAAGTTGTGTTGCAAATGAGATGCCGAAGTTTGGATAAGGCTGTCATGCTAAATCATCTTCCCACATAAAAAAATCTTTGGCACTTTATGCCAAACTTTAGCGCTTTGTTTACTGTATGTCATGTTCCGTTTCCACGGGTACGCAAAAGATTGGGAATGACTATAACAGCTAACGCTTGTGTACTCTGATCGGCAGCAAACCTTTCCTTTTACATTTATTCATGTCCAACCACACATAATTTAAACAACAAAAACAACAATCCAGCACTACTTCGCAGATATCTCTATATTCTCTATGTTATTATATTATCTGGGGGCTCTTATATGTCTTGCATTACAATGATCGGGGAAAAAGGCATTAACCGGCTGTTTGACCTTTTCCTATAAATAAAACAATGAACACTGCAACGGCAACATGATAAAAACTGGCACACTAGAACAATGACAACACAATAGCGCCTGTAACGATAGATTCTAGACCAGGGGTGGGCAAACTTTTCAATGCACGGGCCGCATTCAAAAGTTCTTAATGTTATCGGGCCGCATAGTATTTAACCAACGGCCGCCATTGTTTGCTTGTTTTTGTTTTAAAATAACTGGTGTAAAGAATTTGGTTTATATCATATATATATATATACCATTTAACTTGGTGCACAAGTTTAGCTAAACGAAGCTAACTGTTTATGACGTCATAATCTGTATTGTGACGATTGCGGGGCCTGTTTTTCTCATTGTTTGCACACAATAAGCGGATAAAAAGCCTGACGCATATAGTTACTAAGCTGGTAATCTTTTTTCCAGTCTCGCGAAATCTGTTTTTAGCAGTTTAAAAATCAAAATATTTGGCAAAATAGTTTTAGTTACGTCACGGCCCAATGCATGTATTTTAAAACGGGCCACACAAACTCGTCTCCGCGTCCGCATGTGGATTGGTTAAAACGCTACAATTGTAATTGTTTCAAAATAAACAAGCATTTTAAGCACGTTTTTTTGTTAATAAATTCCTTGCGCCAACATTAAACAAGGCGAGCCGCTTTTAGTATCCATCCTTAGGTGTTGTGCGGGTCTGCGTTAACGATTCTGAAGCCGTTTTTTAACAGTTTGCAAAGTACTGCAACGACCTAAACTTGATCCAAAGTGACCAAAGTTTTGGCGTCAACAGTGCAAAGTGGGCTGTATTTGAAAAAGTAAATTGCTTTTACTTTTATCGAACGAAGAAATTGTGTCAAGTGACGATTTGCATGATAACGTGGCAGAAACAACAGGCAAAGGCACATAAAAAGTATATGTTTAGTTCCTATGCTGGTACGGGTACAGATACAGCACATGGTATAGGTATCGGCAAGTCGCACCCTCGGTACTTTTTATTATTTTTTCAAAACTCTACGCCTGTGCTTAATACTATTCAGCGTTGTAATACTATTCAGCGTTGCTCGGTAACTTTCTCTTTAAAATTTACTAACACTTGGCGGGCCGCATGAACTCCTTTGCCGGGCCGCATGCGGCCCGCGGGCCGTAGTTTGCCCACCCCTGTTCTAGACAAACTGACATTGCCCATGATCCGTGGTAATTGGGTCGCTGGAAATTGTCATGGGGCGGTCTGGAATATTTGTCACACTGTACATGGTATCATCACAACATAAATCCTATACAGCTTAACTCATTGTATAGTTACCAATAAAGCATAATAAAGTATACCTGCAATGTGTTATAATATACAATGACATTTTTTACATAGTCATCTGTATTTGTACAAAATGACGTTTGAAGTGAGCAAAGTAACTAGCAAAGATTTAAAAATGTTTGACTTAAGAAATGAGGTTATACAAAGACGGCTAGAAAAAAGGGGTGAGGTTGAATTTTTTGCCCTTGATGAAAGCCGTCGTAGTAAAGCTACTTTTGGAAGACAAGTGAAATGCAACATGAATGTTGCAGAAGAGCAATCTGATGTACAAAGCCCTAAAGCCCAAACAATGAGACATTGATTTTTTGCCTTTGTTTGTGCAGTTGTCAAAAAACAAAGCGAAAAAAATCAGATTTGCAGATTGCATGATCTCATTAAAGTCGATTTAAGTTCCATCTAAATATGTGTATTTGTAATTGGGAAAGACAGGAGACCATTGGCATAAATAATTAACAGGTATTAAAATAATATATAATGACTCATACTTAATTTTTCTCAGTGAGATGAAAGATTATTTGAACTTGTCTAAAGAAGAAGCGGCAAATGCCAAGATTCCTCTGTTGTTTGTTTCATTTCCTTCTGCCAAAGATCCATCTTGGAATGAACGCTATCCTGGTAAACTATCTTTGTCACTGTGTTTATATGTTTTGTTTAAACATAATTATGGGTCCCCTTCCCTGAAGGGGACACATATTGATTTTACTCAAATTGTTTGTTTGTTTTCTTGTTTTTTTCTTTCTTCCCAAAGTTTGTCCGACTCGTTTTGCCATCAAATGTTTGATGGATTTGGATGAAATTTACTCAGATCGTAGATATAGCTATGTAGATGTGCATCCCACTTTGTTTTTGTTGATAATCCCAGTATTTACCCCGTTAACCCCCTAAAATGGGTTATTTTCTTCCCAAAGTTTGTCCGACTCATTTTGCCATCAAATGTTTGATGGATTTGGGTGAAATTTACACAGATGGTAGATATACTTATGTAGATGTGCATCCCACTTGGTTTTTGTTGATAACCCCAGTATTTACCCAAGTGTAAAACGTATTTGTATGTTACTGGGCAACACAAACGAAAGATTTCTGTGGCGCAGTAGTGTGACAAGGGCAACCAGTTGTACGTTCCTCGATTGTGACTTTGTGGGTTGCTTGGTGGACGTTTTTCCGCCTTGGCAGTTAGCGGGTTGTTAACAGCCCTATGACGTCAGAAACATTAACAGTTGTTGCTTAAAACACCTAGTGGTCGAAATTTTAAACATTGGTGGATTGGGCTGAAATTTTGCAGTACTATTGATTGAGTCATTGAGGTTTTATATTTTTTAGTTTGTTTGTCGACCCCTACTATTTCACTCCACTAGCCCCCTAAAATGGGTGAGTTCATTAAACAGTGTCAGAATAGGCTAAAATTTGGGTAGCATGTCGACTATGCTATTTGTAGGTTTCGATTGATGTGTTTTACTTTGTAGCCCCAACATTTACTCAACCAGCCCCCTAAAATAAGTGACTTTTTTAAAAAAAAAGTCCCAATAAAATTTGCAAAGTTTATTGAACATACTATTTTAAGTCCTCAAATGTTTTGCCCTGTAGCACCACAATTTAACCAACTGGTCCCTAAAATGAGTGACCCTTTTAACAATGTTCAAATTGAATGAAAATTGGACAGCTTGTAGAATTTGCTGTTCATAGGTGTCTATGTTTTGTTTTACACCATTACGCCACTATTTACTCCTACTTTTCTTTGAAAAAGAACATTAAATAGGACATACTTTCTATTATATATATTATTATTTATATATTATTATAAACAATATATTATTATTTAAGGCCAGTGCCTATTACTCTGTTTTGCTTTACAACACCCAACTGTATAATGGTTATCTCTTGAAATGCATTATTTTTAACTTTGAATGTGTGGGAACCCATGAGTTTCTGCCTGCAGAAACAACTAACATTATAAAAGACGATAGCTAATATGGGACCCAAAACAAACTAAGCATAGGAAATATATTAATGTTTTAAAATAGGTTATAGTGTATGTGCAGCGACAAAATGTGCTAAGCCACCCTTCTAGTTTTATTACTTATCTGAATTTTCTTTTCATATAAATGTTATTCGATAGGTGTGTGTGTTTACAGTCAATAATTCAAATATTATAAGTGACATATCCTGAATCATATACTGCAGTGAAAAAATGTGTATGAATTATTTAATAAAAAGATTTTGCAAGACAATTTAAAATAACAAGTTTACAAAAATTTAATTCAAATAATTTTAGGTTTATTTAAGGTTACAATTGAAATGCATTGTTTTCATGTAACTAGGTACCACAACTAAAACTATTTTCCAGTTAATTAGCTGCTGCAAAGTTACCCATTCATAATGGGATTTTCCAGGAAAGTCAACTTGTGTGATTGTAACATTCTCAAAAACGGAATGGTTTGATGAATGGACAGGGGATGATGTGAAACGGCGCGGTTTAATTTATGACAACCTTAAAAAAACCTTTATTAATCAAGCGTGGGACCAAGTTTTAAATTTGTTTCCACATTTGAAAGATAAGGTAATTCATTTAAAATATTAGTTTGGTTTTAATGCTGCTTTGTGATCAATTGTTTGAAAATTGTTTGTTTGTCTGAAGCATTTTCGAGCAGCCACACAGACATTATTGTAAACTGACAAATTAGTATCCATGAAGCTAGTAGCTAAAAAACTCTAGTTAATGAAAGTTTATTGTACAATACATATCTTCTGATGCGTTGTTTTTGAACAGGTTGAAGTGATAAGTGGTGGGTCACCATTAAGTCACATGCACTACATAAATTCAATGCATGGTGAAATATATGGTGTCAATCACAACAAGGAACGCTTTTACATGGAGAATGCAGCAAACCTCCGACCCAAGACTCCTATACCTGGACTGTACCTTTGTGGTGAGTAGCTTCTGGCCTATGTTTAATATACGAATTGCCATGTTTAATTTGATTTTTGCCTGTATGTGCAGGTCAGGATGTTTTTACTGCTGGAATGATCGGAAGTGCTTTAGGTGGAGTGCTTGCAGCTTCTGAAGTCCTTAATCGTTACTTGTTTTTAGATTTAATAAATAATGTAAGAGAAACCAGAAAGCAGTTGATTTTCTAATTTTTTTCTTGTGTTTATCTTTTAATTTTCCCAATTTTGTGTGTGTTGCAATTGATAAGTTATTTGTAATTTATTTTTGTTACTTACCTTAGTGAGTTCAAGCACCTGAAATGTAGCCTTATAGTACATAAAATTTTTCTTTTTTGTGTGAATGCCACGCGTTGCTTTGTCATATCCTGTTATTAATAATTATGGGTCCCCTTCCCTGAAGGGGACGCATCTTGATTTCACTCAGTTTTTTTTTTTCTTTTTTTTTTCTTTTTTTTTTTCTTTTTTCTCCGGTGAAGTTTGTCCATGCACTTTTGGCATCAAATCAGGCATCAAAAAACGTTTTTGTATGTTGGTGCGCACCACAAACGAAAGATTTCTGTAGTGTAATAGTATAATAAAGGCACCAGTACATATCATACTTGTGTTTGTGCATTACTGGGTGGACGTTTTTGCACATGCCAGTCAGAGGGGTATTAACAGCCTTATGACGTCAGAAGTGTTGACGAATGTTGTTAATAACACCTCTAGTGGTTAGAATTTTAAACATTGTTCGATTTGGATAAAATTTTACATGACTGTTAATTAGGTCATCGTGGTTTCATATTTTATACTTTTGTGTGTTAAACCCCATCAGTTACCCCACTGACCCCCTAAAATGGGTGAGTTTTCTAAACAGTGTCAGAATTTAGTGAAATTTGAAATACTTTCAGAATTTGTCATTTATAGGTGTCAATTGTTTTATTTAACCCTGTAACCCCAATATTTACCCCTCAAGCCCTCTAAAAAGGGTAAATTTGTTAAACATTGTCCATATTTGATGAAATTTGGACAGCTTATAGAGTGTGCTATTTATAGTTGCTGTTTGCTATGTTCAACCCTGTTGCCCCAACATTTACCCCACTAGCCCCCCAAAATGGGTCCATGTTGTAAACAATGTCAGAATTGAATGAAATTTACATAGCTTGTAGAGTGTGCCATTTATAGGTGTAGAATGTTGTGTTTCACCCTGTTGCCCCAATATTTACCCCACTAGCCCCCCAAAATGGGTTAAGTTTTTAAACAATGTCTGAATTGAATGAAATTTGGACAGTTTGTAGAGTGTACCATTTGTAGGTGTTGGTTATTGTGTTAAACTTTGTGGTACCTATCATTTACTCCACTAGACTCCTGCAGTCATGTACAATTCACCATTAATATGAGCTGATTGTTGTGTTTTAGCCTATTTTCTCACTATTTAACACTTTTTTCTCAGATAGTCATAAAATAAAAAAACTTCAAAAGGTATGAATGGAATGCATTTAAATAGTCTTTACTTCATATAGCATATTTATTTAAGCACAGTACCGATCACTGTGTTTGACGATACAATGCCAAACTTTCTGATTGTTATCTCTTGAAATGCATTATGTACAACTTTGCATGTGTGGGGACCCATGAGTTTTTGCTTGCGGAAACAACTAAGGTTATAAAAGACAGTGGATGATATGGGACCCAACATAAAATAATTGTGGGATGTAAATAAGTGTTAAGAAATAGGTCACAGTGTATGTGCAATGGCAATATGTGCTAAGCCACCCTTCTAGTTAATCAGATAAATCTGTATTAGTACTGACAAGTGCTAAATATTGCGCAATATTCTTATTTCATATGTTTAAGTGTAATACCAAGCAGTTGTGCTGATTATTATGCATGGTTTATAATCCCATATCTTGACTACCAACCTTTCAAAAATAAATTTACTTGGGTGGTTAACTAACGTGCATTTTCACCCAGCCATAAATCTGCCATCACGCCGTGACCCAATCACAAAGATACTTCGTAATCAGGTTTACCGTGATTCATTACGGGGAAGATTTAGCGCATGATAGCTGGGTTTGTGACGATCAGGAAGTGACGCTTTATTGATACAACAGACGGTTAGGATGCACTGCCGTTAACACCAGACCAACGCTATAAACAGAACGCGCCAGTGAGTAAAGCCATTGTTGCTAATGGCTATTGTGTCTAAGCAGAACTTAATTTATAAACTGAAACTGAGCAGATAAACTGGAAATTTACTTTTTTGGCACATTTTACTTTACCAGCCTACAGTAGTTTATGATGGTGTGCAAAAGAAACTGTTTTTTTTGCCTTGTATTTTTGTTTTGTGTGATAGATCTCAGCTTCGCACAGGGTAAGTTGAACAGTTCTAGTTTATTTTAAGTTGAACAACTAAATTTTTTTTTTGTAAACCGCGGACTTATTTTAGCTTTGGTCGCATTTTACACTGAAAACTTCAAATTCGTTGAGGCTAAAATATAAATAAAATTTGTTATACTATGTCTAGTATAAGGGCCTCACAAATTCAAGTAATACTAATACGAGGCAGATTTCGGCAAATAACAAAACTAAATGTGACCAAAAATTTCTTACTGGCACAATCAATAACCTTAAAAGGACAAAAAACATTCCACAAAAACTACGTTTAGTAGGCCTACCATATTTCCATCCCCAAAAACGAGGACACATGGTTGAAACAACATGAAAAAAATACTTTAAGGCCCCCCAAAACATAAATGCTTCAGAAATTATACAGTATACAATATTTTGGATAAAGTTTAACGTTTGTTACATCCACAACACCAAAACAATTAAGCTTGCATTTGTAAAACCTGTATTCTTTGTATATTTGATGTATATTTGGCTGTTTTCAAAGGCATATAATTGTCACATATGTATTTAATAAAGCAGAAATTCCTTAAAAGGAGGATTTGGGCATTTTTTCTTGTCCTCGGAGGACAACTTGGTTTTTGTTGAAAAGTAGGACATGTCCTCCAAAAAGAGGACGTATGGTAGGCCTATAGTGAACCCACAAGTGTGCTATAGGACCCGATTAAAGATTTTTCGATTGTTTCGTGGTTATGTCCAGCGCACGAATACTCTTTCAGCGAATTACTGGACTTTAATAGACAAATTTCCACATTTCAATGTATTTACACAGACAATCCCTGCCTGAATATAAACAACTGTGGATTGTGTATTCGCGCTGACCCATCTTGTACTTGGTGCATTGACAACAGCACGTCCCAGGGTACCCAGCAAAGATGCAGAACCGCTGCGTAAGTAAATCTATAATTAACAGTTTGTTTGCGAACCCCTATTATAGGTGGACAGTCCTTAATCTTTTTTTAATTGTCCGAAAACAATTAGGCACTAAATTATCAACGTAAGTAACAAATTTATGGTGAAGAAACGAAAACAAAAAACATTAACGGACATATTTTCATTTGTATGTCCTACCAAAAGCTATAGCCTACTGTTAATTTGTACGTAATATGGTTGTTTTTGTTTGGTACATGAAACCCGAATGCTTTAATACATAATAAATATTTTTCGGTGCTACCAAAATAAGATGACTCGAGTTAGTTATAAAGATATTTAAACATTTTTTCGTAACGTTAGGAAAATGGGTATTGCGAGATTGATGTGGGCTAATTTATAATAACAAACAAGTTTTAATAAAATGTTACACCAAGTCCTCTTTTCAAACACACCTAAAACGCATTTAGTCTAAATCAATGTAAGTTTATATACAGAGACGCAACCGAAATTCGATGTATTTTACATAGTCTATTCGGTAGCAGCTTGGTGTCCTTCCTGTAACGATCGAGTAGCAGGTTCATAACTAGCACTCCTTAACAATGCAACACGATTAGTCGTATAGCTACTTTATACGACGGCTAGAACTTCAATTTAAATTTAACATGTCAAACATTCCAAACTGCGTGTTATATTCGAATAACCTAAGTTCTCAAACATTCTATTTTTTTAAATGTTTTTTTTATGGTGCATTGAGTGTTGCTTATCATTGACAGGGCATCTGATGTCTTTTTTAAAAGATAAAAACATTTTTTTTAATGTATAATATATCTCGCGAGCTGATCCCGTAGTTATATGCTTCAATCGTCCAGGTTTTTGCAAACGATCGAATTGACAGACATGTCACAATTTCATATTCTGTTTTTATTATTCACGTTTATTTACCCAGAGAACATAAAGGAAAATGCGGAACAAACTTTATTGTGAACCCTCCATCAAATGCAGTTGATGCAGTCAACGAGCCCTTTTCCGTTGTTGACCAGGAGGCGTTTTATAACACAACCAATGTCACCGTTGTGCAGCTGAAACCGCAAGAAATTGACCTTAGCCTTCGCCCGGGTATGTCTCTCGCAACAGTTTCAATTGCAAATGACTTTTAGTTTGGTGCTTAGTGGCCTGATCAGTACAACCTGTAATGCCATAGCAGCGATAAAAAATCAATAATGTAATTGTGGCCTGACGTGGGTCAAATACCTTCATCACTTGTGAAATGACCAAAACAGCTTATAACTACAAATTATCTATGCCCCAAAACGGCACAACAGCATGTACGGGTAGCTTCACCTATTAAGGTTTTTTTGTTTCAACCGCCAGGCCTCAAACAAACCGTGAACGTTACGTTTCGTAAAGTGGTTGACTATCCACTTGATCTGTATTATGTAATGGATCTTTCCAATTCTATGAAGGACGACTTGGAAATACTTAAGGTTTATATTTTTGTCACTAAAACTGTGAGTGTTAAAACAAACTCATAAACGACAATGATTTGACTCTTCAGGGCCTTGGAAAAAGTTTAGTTAAAGATATTCAAGATCAGGTAACCAAAAATATTCAACTCGGTTTCGGAAGTTTCGTTGACAAAGTGATGATGCCCTATGCAAGCACCGTACCCGAGCAGTAAGTTTGTAAACTGTTTGTTGGCAAAGACATTTCTGCAAATGATATGGAATACAGCCCTTAATTTATTACAAATTTAGTATCCTACGTGTGCAGTTTAAAAAGCAAAAATAAGAACAATATTTATATTACCGAAACATTATAGACTTCTGCTTGCACCATATCGACCTCAATCACCTGTAAAGCTTGTGTTGAACTTGATTATGTTTGTTCTGTATAGGTTAATAAATCCTTGTTCCACAACTGACAACAATGCTTCCTGTGCACCGGTATTCGGTTTTCGTCATCAACTCTCGATCACTTCGAACGAAATAAATTTTATTGAAGCTGTTCAGTCCACCAACATTTCAGGAAATATTGATTCACCGGAAGGTGGATTTGATGCATTAATGCAGATTGCTGTTTGTCAGGTAGGAACCGGACTTGGCTGAATTGTGCTTGTGCTTCAGCAACACCCGTGGTTAATGTGTGGTTTGTAAATAAAGGATATCATAAAATGGCGAAAAGAAGCTCTTCATGTGATCTTATTCACTACCGATGCATCGCCTCATATCGCAATGGACGGAAAACTTGCTGCTATTTTAGAAGCAAACGACATGAAGTGCCACTTGGAAAAGGTATGCCCTTTTCACACAAAGAAATATTGGCATATGTGATAATATAATGAATTGTTTGCAGGGTGTGCATCCTTACCTCGAAGACGCAACGGTTTACTCAAAAAGTAAGTTTATGGACTATCCTTCAATTGGTCAACTTAAAGAAGCTTTTAACATAAACAAAATCCAAACGATATTTGCTGTGACTGATGGTGTGCACAACATGTACAAGGTAAAAATAATCCAAAACTTTTCTTCTAACCTATATGTTATCACTTTCCTGATTGTGTTCACGTTTTAGGATTTGCCAAAATTGATGGACAATTCTTTCGTAGGAATTTTGGAAAGTGATTCGAGTAATGTTGTGGGCGTCATATCAAAATCTTATGACGTAAGTATCTCGATGGTATGACAAATTGCACAGGAACCGCCAGACACGATTTATTAAGAAATGTTTCAACTCATTGTAAGCTTACAATTGGTATTTTCAATGATAGGTCGTTTCGCTAATTTTAAGCTGGTTTTAAGTATAGTCTATTTCACAAACTGTTCGTTGCACTAATTTGTTATTACACTACACATGGGATTTGTTTTTAGGAGTTGAAAAGTAAAATTCAGTTATCAGTACCTAGCCATCCTGATTATATTTCGATGTCGTATCGAACGTTGTGCCCACAAAATCCAACAACTTGGATCGAAAATAGCTTGGAATGCAACAACATATCAATTAATGACGAGGTTTGTGAACAAGCGTTACATATTTAGCGTGAAATCAAGATTTCGCGGTCTATATTTTTAACACCGATGCGTTTTCTCAAATATTACATTCTTGTCTACTTCTTCAGGTGTTTTTTCAATTTGATTTTACTGCAAACAATTGTCCTTCTGACACTACAAAGACAGACGTCGTCAAAGTGACATCTAACTCTCTTAAAGACGAAGTAAAGATTAACATTGGTAATAAGAATACGGCCAAACACAGACTAATGTCCCATCCGTAAACGAAATAGATATAAAAACAGTTTATTTGTTGTTGTTTAAGGTTACATCTGTGATTGCGAATGCGCAAAAAATCCAATTGTAAACAGTTCAGCCTGCAACGGTTTTGGCAACTTACAGGTAAAAAAGCCGTTTTCAACGTGCAAAAGGATTTTTTTTCAAAAATATATTTTTTAAATTACTAAATGTAGTGTGGAATATGCGCTTGTCATCCTGGAAGATTGGGTCGACAATGTCAATGTACGCCATCAGCATCTGAAATTCCATTAGAGGCAAACTGCACTGAACCAGGAAAATCGACAGCTGAACCCCTTTGCAAGTATGTCAATACAACCTGCATATTTTTTTCAACAATATAGGTGTCCTAGCGTAACATTACTCTTAAACTCACAGTGGTAATGGATTTTGCGAATGTGGAAGCTGTCAGTGCAACGAAGGGTATTTTAATAAGTTTTGTCAATGCAAAAGTACCGGATGTTCATTGGATGCCGCTGGAGATCCATGTGGAGGTCAGTTTATTTAATCAAGATACGCATGTAATAAATTGTGCTCGTATAATAAATTACGCATCAGTTTGTTGAAGTGTAGCTATGAACTGTTGCCATTCCTTAATCATTTTTTTTTCATAAAACGTGACAATTAGGTACACAAAACACGAACTTGAATCGTAGCTTTACTAGGAACTGCCAGCGATGTAGAATAAAATGTGGACATTTTAGTAAGCAAACGTTTCGACAAAATCAATTGTCATTATTAGTGAAAATGAAAAAGACACAAGCGGAAACAATTAAGCGCGTTCATATACACAGAAACGGAAAAAAGAAAAGACCCAATCAATGATGATGACAATGTTTTTATCGAAACGTTTGTTTAATAAGATGTCTTTTTATTATACATCATGACCATTAGCTTTATCATAAAACTTAACAAATCGCGTTTAAATGATTTAGGTGTTGACCGAGGCAACTGCGTCAACTGTAACAACCAACCTGTGTGTGAATGTAAAATTGCTGACGGATGGACCTTAGATGCCAATACCGGAATTTGCAGCTGCAACAACAATACATGTAAAGAAACGCCAGAATCGCCGCAGTGTTCTGGTCATGGAACGTGTAACTGTGACAAGTGTGAATGTGACAAGGTACGTCGGCATCAAAGTTGTACACGGGCCTAAAATTGAAGTCCGAACCCGAAAGTATATGCCCAAAACCCGGCCCGAACCCGAATCGTTTTTAAGAAGCACGTTTAGGTCCGAAAGTTTGATTGAGTTGGAGGCCTATACATTGAACCCTCAGAATACACCAAGACAACGATCACAATAGACAAAAATAGGCCACTGGTCTTAAACAAAGCGTTTCAGGCTGTTTAAAATTAGGTCAGTTCCAGCAACTGGCTACTTAGCCAGTTAGTTTTTTTTAAAGTACTGACACAGAGTGTAAAAGTCAGGCCCGAATCAAGCCCGTTTTTTTTCTTTAAATAACCTAAACCAAACTCCAGCCCGACTTACAACTCTGGTCTGCATTGTTTGTTAAACTTGGTGGTGGCCCCAAATTATAACGTTTTTTCGCAGTATTATTCCGGTCGCTACTGTCAAGACTGTATTCATCCGAATTGTAAGCTCACTGATGTTTCTTGTGCTGGGTTTGTTGTAAAGACTTGTGCGCAGTGCGTATATGAAGCTGACTCCCTTGGTCAGGTTGGTTCATAAGTTTTTTTTACAGCTAACACAAAGGTTCCAGATCGGTGCGGCGAATACATTAAGTCACATCACATAATTTGTACGCAATAAACAATGTTTGAGACCGGTGATTTAACGCACAAGCGTTATTTTTTAGTCTGTTTCCGAATATTGTCAAGACAATTGTCCAACAAGCGAGTTTCAGCCAAAAGCTATCACGCCTATACCAGACTGCCGATTTGGATGCTCAGATGACGATTGTAAAAAGTGTTTACCTGAAAGGTGGTTTGCGTGAAGTGATTAAATCCTACGTGGATTTTATTGACTAATTTAACGTATTCTACCTCAGTGATATTCCAGAAACACCAACTTGTCCAGTGACTGGAAATACGGGATGCACAGGGTCGTACAAAGCAATTTGGATCGATGACAGAAAAGCTTACAGACTGTTTGTAAAAAAATTTGACCGAGAAAACGGTTCGTATGTGGTGTGCAAATTTTTTTTGCAATGCCACCGTTACAAAAGAAATAATTCTAAACCAACGCATCGGTACGTTTTTCTGATGATAGACGTCTTTACTTGATACTTGGAATATTTTCCACTGTCATTTACAGATATTAATTGCCCCAAACAAAAGTTTGCACGACTACCAAACACCTAGCTTTTAAATGACTTTCAGCAAAATATATTTCCATTTCACAAAGCAATTAAAGAAAAGAAGTGTCACAACCTTTATTTAGACTGTCCCAAACAAACTGACGCTCTTCTGATTGTATTGCCTGTTGTCGGAGGAATCGTTCTTATCGGTCTTATTGCTCTTATCATTTGGAAGATTTACCAAACGTTGCATGACAAGCAGGAGTACGAAAGTTTCATGGAAGAAACGCGCCAGAAGAAATGGACGCAGGTAGAATTTGTTCTTGTATTTATTCTAGGTGCTAATACACAAAATATTTTTTACACAAAATAAAATCATTTCCAGGGTGTCAATCCAATTTTCTCAAAAGCGTCCGTCCGCATTGAAAATCCCGCTTACATGGGAGGAAAGTATTGAGAAGAAAGGTAGAGATTGTCGCCTTGAGTGTTGTTTTTATTTGATTCCATTTTTACAATTGTTCTTGGTTTACAGTACAAGGTAGACCGTAGCAAATAAACAAAACGTAGTATTGTCGCCTTTTTTAAGTAATCGGGAAAAAGTAACAATGCGGTAGTAGCTTCAACTAGTGTGGTTAGAGACTACTGTTTTGACTTTTGTTTTAATCTCAAGCAACATAAAAATCTTGTTCCAAACACAAATCTAGTTAGGGTTATTTGCTAAAAGCTGAATCTCTTCGGCAATGTGATGATTTATATTGTTGGTACAGTACTACTCCTTTGTTGTTTTTGTATTTATCGAATGATAAATTTGTTTCATCACCACAAGTTGCAAATTACTGCAAATTAATTACAAATCAATGGTCATTTGGCAGCCACGTACGCGGAGTGATATAAGGGTATTATGTAGTTTTCAATTATTTCTTTTCGTTTAGTTGCACTTTGAAAGCTATAACTTAAATTAAAAAAAATATTTAGGATTAAAATGTATCGTGAGAATATGTTTCACAATATTACTCTGTGTTATGCACTTGTTACAATTTGTGATAATCTTATTTTTGTAACCAATACTTAAGGTACCTGCAGGTAACAAGGCCCCTTAAAAAACTATTGCGCATAACTAAAAAAACATACAATAGTTTCCGCCCAAATTTGGCATGGTGGTTGTAGCGGTCAATTGTAATCATCCATCAGACTTTGAAGGCGTTTGCAAGATTAGTTTTTGTATGATGACAGTTTAAAAAAATTAAAAACTTGGGCCTTAATACATACTTATGCTGTTAATTAGGCCCAACATTTTTATGTATTTTTTAAAGGTCGAGAAATCAATCAGACTACTTTATGCTTTGCGTCGGTCCAAATCAAGTTTAACCAAGCAACGTTATTAACTTTAAGACATATAACTGTTAATCTGAAGGTACTAACAACAACGAATAAACAACCACTTGACAGTTGATCACCAATAAAGCGAAATGAAACATCACATTCCAAAAACTTAAAAAAAGACTTATTATTGGAACTTTCATCTCTCTAATAAAGCAAATAAGCAATTTTTTGCATACCAGTCGCCTTTGCTATAAAAAACACTTTAGAAAATGACAAAAATTTGTTGGGCCTTATTGCCAGCAATGGCTGACAAACAAAACCCTAATAAAATTCATTTGAGGTAATTCTTTTTTTCAGATTGGATAACGCTCCAATTGAGCTAAAATGACCCCTTTCTGATATATCCTAATAAGATTTCATTTCGACAACAAAACCTTTTTATTTTTGTAACAAAATTTTTTTTTAAAATAATAAAAAGCTGTAAAAAAACACTTTTGAATTTGGATTGGTCGTAGAAACTAATACACAGAACTTGCAGGTCCAAAACTTTTCAAATCATTGTAAGTTTGAATAAATCTAAAAATTATATCGAAACGGAAACATTTTTACATGTATACCAAAAAATATGAGTAGTGGGCCTTATTACCTTCCGGGCCTATATACCTTCAGGTACCTTATAGTATGTTTTGTAAGTCGCGCTGTGATTTGTAAATACAATTTGAAAAAAATCCAGTTGTTGACCTTATCCATGGGCGTCCGCAAGAGTTTGGAAATAGAAAAAAAGGTTCGTTCCCATCAACAAAAATACTAAAGTTTTACCTGCTAGCAAAAAACAGCAGCAGCTAAACAAAACCCCGTTAAACGCACTTAATACAATCTGTATCTGTAACAGAATGGTTTTACAAACAGATTAAATCAGTGGTTCTCAAACTTATATGGATCGCGTACCACCTGACAACTTTTCTATCGCTGCATACCACCTAAACCAGTGGTTTGAAACATTTTTGTAGCCACAGACCCATTTCAGAAATTGTATAAGTGTGCGGACCCCCAGGGTAATTACCGTAAGTCTTTTTATGTTTCACATTTCGCAACGCTTGTCCTATAAAGTCTATTGTCCATGTGTGTTAAGATGTCACAACAGGGAAAACAATCACAAAACGTGGTTGTGCTTGGCCCAATTAAGGTGTGATAAACAGTTTACACTCGTATACAGGATTGTAAAGACAGTTGAGAAACTTAAAATGTTTTGCTGTTGGTTAATGATACTAAACATATTTGTCTCCATGGACTCCCTGAAACCATCGCACGGAGCCGGTTGGGAACCATTGACCTAAACCCTGTTTGGGTGGATAGACCCAGGAAGGCATATTTTCTCGACCTGGCTATCATTTAGAAATTTTCGCCCAAACCAGGGCTTTTATCAGTTAGTCAGTTGAGTTCCAATTTTAGATCAGACTTAAATTAGGTATCACAGAAAGCTACTCGCGTACCACCTGAAAAGTTCCGGCGTACCACTAGTGGCGGCGTACCACAGTTTGAGAGCCACTGCATTAAATGAATCAAACGTTATTACCCAACAATAGCTCGGAAGCATGCATGTATTATTACGTCTTTGGTGGAGGTGTCAAAAAGTCGATATGATATACCTTCTCCAGTCTGTTCCCAGCAGGCACCGCGACGTCGAAATGAAGTTAATAACTTAATGGTTCGGACCAGACGTCGTTTGCACCAAGATTTTTTGGTCGAAAATGCAACAAATATTAGGAATTTCGACGTCTAACAACGACGTTGATTTGACGACTTTCACTAACGTTAAAATCCTCTTAAGTCCTGACGTCTTTTTACATTACATATTTAGGTCAAATATGCAACAAATTTTAGGAATTTCGACGTCTAACAACGACGTTGATTTGACGACTTTCACTAACGTTAAAATCCCGTTGATTCCTGACGTCTTTTTACATCGACAAAAGGCACGCCGATATTTTTTTTGGTTAGCATTACAATCTTCTTCAAGAATTAATATTGGCTAAAATAAAACGTCAATGACCATGTTTTTCAATCACGCTTTTATATTATACATCGATTTTTTTTGTCAAATCAGCGTGTGAAAACTGACTAGGCCTACATGTTATAAGAGTTACTCAAAAGTTGTATGCTTTCTTTACTTCGATATGTGGACATAATTGAATTTTTTAGTTGAAACGTAGATTGAGTTATACATGCATTAAATTACGATGACAAGTACACACGAAAAGTTCAACATAATTTAATCTTTTAAAATACGCTATTAAATTGATGTTCAAAATGTGGTTAATTGTTTTGTTGCGTATAACTGCCCTTTCGTTCGCGACATTTAATCTACTTCGTTTTAACGTTCCCTAATAGGCTTACACGTAATTTCAACGTGAAAAGAAAGACGCCGCAATCCAATCCAAAATACGACAAAGTTGCAAAGGCACTAAATTACGACGTCGAATATTAACGACAAATTCAACGTTTTCTTAACGTTCAAAGCATGTCGTAAAATCGACGTTCAGAAATGGTTTTAACCTTTAATTGTTACTTGAGTTTGCTTTTTGGCCTGTTCTGAACGTTGGAATGTGGTTAATTATTAACCCAACAAATGCCTTTACTTCTTCGACGCTTAATCGACTTCATTTTAACATCAATTAATGTACATAATTTCAACGTGAAAAGAAAGACGTCGAAATTCAATCCAAATGAACACAAAGTTACGAAGACACTAAATTACGACGTCGAATTTTTACGACAAAATCAATGTTTCTTTGACGTGTCCCATTTGTCAAAAAATCGACGTTTATTAATGCTTTTGACGTTTTAGTTTTACTTTGGTTTGGTTTTTGGTCGGATTTCAACGTTGATATGTGGTCAATTATTAGGCTAAACCAGTGGTGGCCAAACTACGACCCGCGGGCCGCATCCGGCCCCCAGTCCTGTTTCATCCGGCCCGCCAAACACCTTGCCTGGGTTTTTTCCAAGCACCATATTTACCACTGTGAACAAGCAGTGCAACAGCGCTGGCTGCTACTAGCAGTTATTAAATCCAAGTGTAAACAAGATTGTGTTATTTATTGTTATTCTACTACAATAATATATATTTTAATAAAGATGGCAACCAGTTACGACAAATTTTACGTAAATCTCATTTAATCCGGCCCTCCAGTAGCAAGACAGTTGCAAATTTGGCCCTCTGGTAAAAAAGTCTGGCCACCCCTAGGCTAAACCAACAAACGTAGTTTCATCGACGACGTTTAGGCGACTTTATATCAACGTCGACAAATGCACATAATTTCAACGTGAAAAGAAAGACGTTGAAATTGAATCCAAATTACGACAAGTTGCGAAGACACTAAATTACGACGTCGAATAAACGTGAAAAATTCAACGTTACCTAAACGTACCTAATATGCCATTAAATTGACGTCGAATATCGGTTGTTTTGTGACCTTTAAAATTTTGACTTATTTTCAACCTTAATTTGACGTCATTTCGACGTCCTATTTTTTCACAATGGTCGGTTTTTGTCAGAAAGACGTCGATATGGAATTTCGACGTGAAAATGACGTTTATACTATACGCCCGGTGCCCGCTGGGTTGTGACATCTGATGAGGTTCGTATATGCAAATCCCACTTCAGTTACAAACATTTTGCCAACCTACCACATACAGTTATAGTCAGGGTTGTCATACCGTCCTTATTTCTATTTCTAAGATTTGTCCTTATTTTGAAGGGCCATGTCTTAGAAAAGTTAATTGTCCTTATTTCTAAGAAATGTCCTTATTTTTGACTTGGGTCCTTCTTTTGTCTTATTTACAACAATTAGTTGAAAATCTCGTATAAATGCAGAGATTTGTTCAAAAACGTTTGTTTTGTTTCGTATAAAACTTTAAATTTTCGGTAGTCCTTATTTTTGGTTTCAAGTCGATGGCAACCCTGATTATAGTTAATATTGTCTTTATTGTATTATTTTGCCACATTGGCAGTGTCACATGATATTTAGTCTGAAATGCCGTTTCTCGAACGACGGTGTACGTGACGATAACTCGTCCGATGTAAGTCTAAAATGCTGTAGGTAACTCGCAGGCAAATCATATTCCATCAGGCTAAAGTTGAACCACTAGAAAATTACAATATTTAATTTCACAAAATGTTGCCTTATTTTCTCATGTGTATGGTTTGAAGTGTTGACATAAAAGAACTAAACAAACATAGCCTACAAACAAATGAATATAAGAAACATTACACTGGGCAACAAACAATTTTTTTTTTACTGGTGTCTGTAATGTTTTAACTGATTTTGACTAATTCTAGTGCCCTGATTTCAAAAATGCAATCGGTTTATCTGTATCACGTCTAGTTTTCCTGTTGTGGTACATCCACGTTTGAAAAACAATCTATATGTATACACTATAGTGAAACTGGTTTTGAGTATTTATTTGGAATTAACGTTGTTGCTAGAACAAAATTTCGAATTTATTTTAAATGTAACAGGTGGACACTCCTAACAAACAAAATTCAACACACAAAAAAATGTTTAAAATTTGTAAGTTATCAGGTAGGCCTATATTATTCGGAACTGAGTGGCAGCAATATCGTCCCGTTTAATTGACCAACAGCAGTTAGCCAGGACCACATTATTCCCTCTTCCCTGACACGTTTCGTTTTACTGATATCCTGTTGGAACCTTCAGCTTAATTCTCATCATTTATATCCCCTACGTTTTAAGGGAAGTGTAGCTTTATACTCATTTTCGTACCGAATTTTTCAGACCGCTTAATAACTTAGTTTAGACTCTTTCTAATAATTTCAGTCCCTCTCTACTGTTTTTGTCCATTACTGCGATATTCCAGTCAACATTAGGTAAGTGGAGCCCATTGCTTGTCCTAAACCCCTAAAGCCACATCGAAGTGTGCAAGATATGCACATTTGATACAGATCTTTTTTTTTAGTTGTGTTGTATGGGTATTCACCAATAATGTAGCATAAAGCATCTTGGTAATTCATGCAACACCTTATAGATGACCTAGCCACTATTAATTTTAGTTTTACCACCTTGCTTTACTAGTCTGAAAATCACTCCATAAACCACGTATAGTTTAAAGTTACCGCTAGCCTGCACCAACCAATTTTAGACAGAGCATAAGCATGGAACGCATATTCATGCTATGAAACTGACTGGACTGTAGGAAATTAATGTGTATAATGTAACAAAACTTCAACACACACATAAAAGCATGATTTTCAAGCCATTGAATCAATATGGTCACAAATTTTGATTTTGTTAATAACTTAAAAAGTTGATCTGATTGAAGAAAACCGTAATGATTTTTAAAATCAGCACCCCAAAATTAGTCAATATCAGTTTTAACATTAAAGACACCAAAAATTGTGTTGGCCAGTGTTATCAACAAATATCGTAACCAGTGTTTTTTTTAAGGTGACCGTTTCGGTCCCCCAAATTTCCTCAGCGGTTTCCCAAAATTTGGATTTGCAACTACAGTAGAAAAGTAATGGTTGTTTCTCGCTATGTCTTGTCGATAATACGAATATAGCCTACGATCTCACAGAAATTGACTGCACAAAATCCGATTACCTACACAGTGCACTGCCATTCGCATCGCTTAGCCTTGGCATGTACGGACACGGTAAAGGAGCTACAACACATCCAGGATTGCGAACGTGGCTTAGTCCAGACGTGGAAGTACTTTTCAATTTCGCCGCTCAAGACCGCAAAACTACAAGAAATGCAAACTGTTGATGTTGATTCGTCTGCGCGAAAATTAGTTAAAGCCTGCCGTACTCGCTGGCTATCTCTTGGTCAGGTTGTAATCGCAATTAAAGCAGAACTGCCTGCTGTACACGCTACGCTCCAATATTTTGCTACCGAGAAGAAAGATTGCACAGCAGTTGGTATTCTTCATTTAATTTGCTCCAAACGCTTTTTTTTCTCCCTTTACTTGCTGAATGCTGCTTTGGTCCATCTCAACAAGTTATCATTGTTGTTTCAAAAAGGTAGTTTTCACTTTTCTCACATGCAGTCGGCACTTTCAATATGCAAAAAAGAGATTAGGAGCATTGCCAATTCAGATCAGGTTTTAAACAGCCTAAAACTTGACTGGGAGCAGATTTCAAAAATTTTACCAAGATCTCAAAATACACTTCTTGAAGATGATTTTAAACTGCTGCGATTCACCACAGAAACATACTGTGAGGCACTGCTCTGTAATCTCGAAAAACGTTTCCCTGAGCCTGAGGTACTCTCTGCTTTTCGAATCTTTGATGCTAATGAGATTCCGCTTGATACCCCTTAGCGCCAGCTTTATGGGAATGATGATCTCTCACTGCTTATCAGAAGATTTGACATTGTTTCTGCTGAACAAACCTTGAAAGTACTAAATGACTATCAAACGTTGAAAGATAGAATGACAATGCCAGAATTTGAGTTCTGCCAAGATCCCGGTGATGTCTGCAGCAAAATTGCTCGAGACAACGTATTCCAGCAAATGTTTCCAGAGCTGCATCGACTTTGCTGCATTGCATTGTCAATTCCTCTAGCAACCGCCTGGCCAGAGCGAGGATTTTCGACTCTATGTCGTGTTAAAACCAAGCAACGAAATAGGCTACTAGATATCACCCTGAATGCTCTAATCAACATTTCGATGAACGGTCCGGAGCAGCTCACTGACGAGGATGCACAAAAGATAGCTGAGAAGTGGCAAAAAACATAGGACCGACGAACAGTGACAGTGCGAGCATTGAAGGCGTTGGAATCTGCAAACAACGAAGAAATGGAAGCTGGCGGATGGGAACGGGATTGCGAATCTGTTTTGTTGCATGAGATAGAACCTGAAAAATTTGTTCTGTGATTGTGCACTGCCTGTAGCCCAATAAATAATTCGTTTAAGCAAATATGGCTATTTTTTGGTATTTAAATGAAACACTTGCGGTCTCTTAAAACTACTTAGCGGTCACCCAAACCAAACCTTAAAAAAAACCTGATCGTAACACATCAGCATTTTGAGAACCGTAAAACAATTGGTCACTTTATCGCTACTGGGTTTCGTTAGGTCGCATACTTCATTGCTTTTTGATTTTTTGTTTCCCGGCCGTTTTTAAATTACGATTTTAAATTATTACAACAAACTGAACATCATGGTTATAATTTCACAGGTGTTACGGAATTATTTCGGCAGCTTTGGGAATTCGGCTAAGAGATCTTTCAAGTGGCGATATTAAATTCCAATCAACCCCTTAAGCCTAATTCTGTACCTTTAAAACCAAAACTGCCTCCCTAATTCGGAAACGGCCCGAACCCTGCAATAACGGCTCACCACTAAGCCAAAGAAAGACCACAAACTGGTTTCACTAATGGGCGCCTTGTTTAAGTAAAAGCGATAAATTACACTGGCGTAAAACAACACGTATTTCCAATTTCAATACGCTGCGCTCAATAATCAGTAAACGCCAGTACAACACAGAACAGAAACCAACAGGTGTAACTCGCACGGCGCCCAGAGGAAGACTGCCCTTCATTATTTTACCCGCACGTGCGACGCGGCCACGTACGTGGAAGAAACAATCACGTGACGACCAAAGGCACATCCGGGTAACGATACAACCATCAAGCGTAATTAGTGGCGGGGAAAGGGCGATCATACAAACGGAGAAAAGACAACTATTACAATATAAAACAAATAGGTGAATGGTGTGTAGTAAAACAAGATATATACAGTGTGTGGTAAAACAAGATATATGCCGTGGAAATATGATATAGTGAAAATATGATTGGCAAAACAAACCGATTAAACACAACAATAGTAATAGGTGGTAAAACAAGATATATGCCATGGAAATATGATGTAGTGAAAATAGGATTGGCAAAACAAACCAATTAAACACAACAAACAATAACGGAGTTAAGTGCCGGGATACCCAATAGGCAACGCTTCAAACAAAGCGATTACAAGTGCACGTAGGTGTGTGAAAATAAAGGAGTTAAACAAAGTGCTAAAAATTCGCCACACAGGCAGGGAGTCCAACCGCTTGTCATATGGGTTCAGGTTCGGTTCGGGTTCACTTGTTTTTGTTTTTAAGGGTTTGGGTTCGGTTCCGGTTTTTAAAAATGTGTATATTTTTAAAAATGTATATTTTTGAGTTCGGGTTTTGTTCCGGTTTGGGCAAATTACCGGTCCGAACCGGTTTGCGGTTTTTAAACCGGTTTAAATTTTTATTCGTTTTAATTTAATTCTACCCATCATCTACCATTCTACCTGACCCTATCGAACTCCAAAAGAATTTGCCTGTGCTCTGTTGTTTTTTACACTCCCACTTATATAGGCTATAAGTGTTATCTCATGTATTCTTCAGTGCGCTGTTTAAAAACATCACAAAATATAAAACAGACTGCATTTTTTACTGGTTCCGTTCCGGTTCGGGTCCAACGCCAAACAAAATATGGTAGAACTACTAACACTGGAACTCGGCTGACGCCCGGTTTGTAGCTCTACCACAAAATAAGCGTGTTAGTAGCTCTACCACAAAATATGGGGTTCAACTCCGGTTCGGGTTTTTAGAAAATCGTAAATAGCGGTTCGAATTCGGTTCGGGTTTAATGAAATTAACCGCTCAAACCGGTTCGCGGGTTCGGGTTCAGTTCCAGTTCGACTCCCTGGTCACAGGCGTGTCAAGAACTGCAAAACAGGCAATTGTGTTTTGGGAATACAAAACTAGCAGTTTTTTGTGTGTAGCTGTTAACTGTGGTGTAGTAGGCTACACATTTTCTGTGGTCATTTACACCCAGTTACCTAATGTCAACCAACTGTCATGCGATCCTTTGTCACAAGGTGGGGCAAAATAATACATTTGACACAAGGTGGCGCAATTTACATCATGTTATTGTTTACGATTTTCTGCAGGTATAGGTGTATGTAACCATAGATTACTTATTAAGTTATCTAGGTGTAACAGTTTCTGGTTAGTAGTTAACGATTTTCTGTAAAATACTAAACACGCTTAGCAAGCTAATGTGTTAAAATTCATAATACATATTAATTTTTAATTTTAAATGCATTTAGCAGTCCATAGTTGAATATAGTGGAATAAAGAGTATTACCAACTCCTTCGAGTCCTTGGATGGAACAAGGCCCATTCTTTGTTAAATGTCTAGAATAAAACACTGAAAAATGGTCACATGACTTTCTGTTCTTGTATTTTGATTATATTACTTCAGTTTTTGTTCCTTTATTTGGCCCAATCTTACTTATTTCATTGTGGTGTTGATATATAATGTTGTGGTAGTGTATTACAGTCCACCAAATGCAAACATTTTTAGTCAGGTATGTTTACTATAGCATGCTGCAATTGTGTCTTTGTTTTTTAACTCTTTTAAAGAGAAAAGTCAATGCTAACAATTTTAAACTGGCCAACCAAACTTTAAAACCCATTTCATGTTGCAATTACTGGATACTGGTACTGTTGCAAGCCTGTTTATTTCAAGACAAATGAATTTTGTTGCCATGCCCCCCAGTCACCTGTACTAGTAGTTTCAATATATCTTCATTTGCAAAACAATTTTGTTAAATTTGTCAAATAATTTGAATGTCAAATATGGCCTAAGGAGTGTTATGTGCCCTGTGTTGGGTTTTAGTGGTATGGTTCATTATTTAGTGGAAACTTATTTGTGTGTGAAGTAACTTTAACAAAAAACCTTTGCTATGTGGAAATGTGTCACATGAATTTGATTTTTTTACAGGAAAATTACTTGTGTGACAGTTTATTTATTGATTTTTATCTATTGTTTGTAAAGATGTCACAAGTCCCTCAAATTGAGAGAAGCATTGCTCAAAGTGATGGAGCAACTCCCAAATCTTATGGACCATTCTTTTTGGAATATTCTTTAATGGCAGAGTACAATTTGTTACAAAAACAAAGTCTTCCTGGAATGTACATTATCCCCTCTGCCAAATCACCTTTATTGTGGTTTGGGGTAATTTTTGTAAGACAAGGTCTTTATCAATCTGGAATTTTTAAGTTTTGTGTTTCAATCCCACCAACTTACCCAGATGGTGAATGTCCTCAGATACTGTTTAATTGTGCCCCATTTCACCCATTGATTGAACCCAATACTGGTAAGCTGGATGTGCAAAGGGCATTTCCCACCTGGAGAAGAAATGTTAATCACATCTGGAATATTTTACTTTATACGCGAAGAATTTTTTACAAAATTGACACTCAAAGACCACTCAATCCTGAAGCTGCTGTCCTGTATGAAAACAAGCTTACATTGTTCAAGAATCGGGTCATGGAGACAATCGAAAAGAACAAAAAAAATCTTTACGATTCTCCAAGTACAAATGATCCACATGAGATTTACTTTACTTGTGTAATAGATACCCTCCACGAGCAACATAAATCTGCAATGGTTGGAAAATTAAACCGAACTAAGTCCAATAACAATACACGTGGCATGTCATGGGTAGCTTCTGGTACCACATCACCTTTCAGTAAAGCGTCACAGAAAATTGTTTAACATTGTGAAAGAATATACTTTTTTGGTAAATCACTGTGTTATATTACTGATTGGTTAAAAAATATTATAATTTTAAATTGGTTTGTTTGCTTTGAATTAGTTTTGTACATATGTTCGTCATTGTGCTGCAATTAACTGTTGCTTTGATTATATTCAAGCCAAACTAATGACAAACGCAACTAACTACTAATAAAGTCTGTTTAATCATTGTTTAATAAAAATGTTTCTTTTTTTGTCAGGCTTTTTAAACATTGGAATTTCTGTATTAATATTAAATTTTGTTCTTGTTTCCAATGTCAATTTTGTTACCTCCATTGTTCACCACCATTCGTGTCAATAAATTAATTGATCCAGAAAAAAAAAATATTGAAAAAGAAATTAAAAGTCATCTACAACAGGTTGGTTAACCACTTCCACATATAAAACATCACAAAAGTATTTTTTTTTGTAACAAGTAGTATTGCTATCTCAGTAGTGTGAACTGTGAATTGCTATGTTTTAAATGGCAAAAATTATTTTCACAATATTTTTAGGGTAGAAACCAGCAATAGAGTGATTATTGGCTGGGCCAATTTTTTTTAAAACACTACTAGTGGTCAAAATTATAAACATTTGTCGATTAGGATGAAATCCTTGTGGTTTTGTATTTTATTACTTTGGGTGCAGAACCCAATCAGTTACCCCACTAGCCTCCAAACTGGGTAATTTACGCATGATCCCACTATTTACGCAAATAACGTTGTAAACACTTTCAAATTGAATACGCCATTTTTAGATGTCGGTTTGTTAAGTTTTGCTTTGTTGCCCAAACATTCCATAGATAACCCCCCAAAATGGGTGCATTTTTTAACAATGGCTGAATTCAATGAGGTTAAGATAGTCACCTCATATTGCATGATTACCGGTAGTTATTTAAACAGCACAATGATGTTTTAACTCGCAGCAACAAACTTTATCATTTTCATGAGTTGGATTTCTACCTGCAGAAACAAACAAAGGTTATGAAAGTGTTTATTATGGCTCCCATTGAAAAACTCTGTATTCTATAATGAAGTGCAAGCAAAAAGCAAGTTGGTCCCCACACATTTGTTTGTGCAGATTGGTCATTGTTTAAAAATATTGCATTTATTTGTAGATTCTGAACAAACTAGTAGAAAGCACCAGGCCTAGTGTAAACCTTCATATTGTCTTTCGATCATTATAATGTTATACAATAAGTATTAAAAAACTGGACAAAAATACTCCTAATCCTCCAATATATACAATCTCACGCAAATTGTACTTAACTGTGTTTTTTGTTATACCTAACAGTTGATCTTGCAGTGGCCAAGCTAACAAAAACCATTTATTGACCACAAGGTCTTTTGGGATATGTAGTTTATCTTTAAACCTTTATGTTTGCCAGCATCGTTTTGCCAGACAAACATGAAATCTAGTTATCACCTAATGAGTGTTTTTAATTTAAGTTTTAACTTAAAGGTATTGCGTCACAGAAAAACACATTTCTAATTACCAAAAATACTGCCTAGTAATGCTTCTGTTCATGTGTGAAGCAGATAAACCACCACAAATATAAACCAGTGAATTACTTTCTGGGGATTTTTGTCTCTTTGGCTGACCAGTGTACACATTTTATTGGGCTGTAAAAGAAACAACTAGGCCGATCAGGCTGAAGTTTTAAATCACAAACAAATGTTTACAATTTTCAGCACAAGATCTTAAAAATGGGTGAATCTAACTAAAAGTTACAAAATAATTTAACAGACTTTTCAATGCTTCAACCAATGAAGTATGAATCTCCAGGATTATAAACTTTAGTAAGAAAAGCTATTTTGCAGTTGAGATTTGTGGGTAAAGCTGGGTAAAAGTTTGGGATGATCAACTTTAGATATCTAACTAACATGTGTGTAAATTTGAATAAGTTTACTCATTTCTGACTAACTGATTGAAACAAACCAGCTTCAGACATCAAAAAACAATATGTGTTTTGGGACTTATAATGGAGTAAATAAATTTACCAAGTTTTTTAAAGCAATTAACTGAATTAGTAAGCCAAATAAAATTTGGTGAGATTTAAAACCATTTCATTGTTATGTTCCTATTGCTTTATTGAATTACTTGGACAGCAGTTACTTCTTTACGATGAACCTGTTACCCTTAAAATGGATTCATTTATTCAATGATAATAAAATGTCTACACTTCAAAAAATGTTCCATTTACCAACTAGTTGTTTTAAAAGTTACATAATTAGGTTCAGAATAGTTAACGATGCAGTGTAAAGGAAAGTATCATTGTATAACAAATACTGTGAATGTTGCAGGTTTATAAGGAACACCAGTTGCATGTTGAGCCCACCGTGTACAGACATGCAATCCTTGAAGATGTCTGTGTAATTCCATCTGTGAGACGAAGTGTAAAGCCAAATGGAAAGGTAGTATTAGTTGACCAACTATGTGGCATGGCAATATTGCGTGGTGCAGATGTATTTGTCCCTGGCGTTCTGTGCATGCCGAAAGGTTAGTATGTTTAGAACTCATTTTCATCAGGTATCAAAAACTAAACTGACAACAGTAAAAACTTAACCTGCTTTAAAACATTCCTGTTTCATGTATATAGGAAGGAAACAAGCAACTGTAATCTACCAGATGCAAAAATTCAGGACATTGGACGTGTTAATGAAAATTGTTTCTGTACACAGATTTTACACCCTATTTTCTGCACATATAGGTTTAAAGAAAAAGGATGATGTTGCAGTCTATGTTCATGTTAGTGGAAAATGTTTAAAAGGGATGTTGAAGTTTGAAGGGGAAAAAATGTTTGTAGGAAATGCTACTGCATTAGTTTCTCGGGATGACATATTTAAAAGCAAGGTGAGCATTGTTTGCATGTTTTACATTACCAAAAATGAAAACTAGCTACTGAAAAAAAGACAATCTACATAGGATATGCTTTTAAACCAAGGGATTTAGGGTACTATTATAGCAGCACTTAGCAACCAGTGTCAATAATGCCTTAGCTATTTCAGTGGTTTAACTGCTATCCTCAGTTACACTGAATAAAATAATTACCACTAACAATGTTTTTATCCAGAATAACATCTGCATATAATTCCAAAGCGAACTACTGCTGTAGACTTTTTTGTGTCTATCCAGTATTGGAACACCAGCAGGGTTTCTCTTTGTTTTCATGTTAAACGGACACTTTTTCCCATTATGAGTGGTTAGTTTTAAGGGCTGACCCACCTAGGGCCCACTTCGGTTCCCGCTATGTTGTGTTACCCTAATTAGTCAAGAATGAAGTGGCTAGTTGCATATTGTGGCTATTTGCAAGAATTAGCTTGACAAATTTAAGTTGCTGATAATTAGAATTATTTGTTCAATCTTATCATAGGAGTCTAAACAAAACAATTTTAGTAGCTTAGATCAGTGCTCTTCAACCTTTTTTGGTTTGGTGAACCCTTCAAGTTGTTGTGACGAACTCATGTACCCTGTTTACTTAAAAGGTAACTTAGGTAACAAGCGACATGAAAAATCATTATGCATATCATCATGTCAAACAAACCAAATGGAGCTCTGAAAAAATGCTTGAATTGCTACCAATACTCCAAGCATATGTTTGCGAATTTTCAGTGCAACACCGGCAAAAAAGACAAAACTCGATGTCCTAATATAACCCAAATGTAACACAGACACTATCAAACTTGAAACAGGGATAAAGGAAGTTTACCTTGGTTATACATCATTTGAAACCCACGTCTTTTTTCTAATATCCTGAAAGTCAAATATTAATGGTTCATTAAAAGTTTGTGATGCACCCTTGTATACCCCTTCGTACTGGTGCACCCCATGTATATTTTGGTGCACCCTAGGGCAGGGCTACTCAAACTTTCTTGCTCTGCGACCCCATTGTAAAACAAAAATTTCTAGGTGACCCCTTGATGGGTAAAGTCCAGGGGTGCACAACCTTTTCGCTATGACGGTCGCATCACAGATCTTGATTTCACCAGCGGCCGCTTATTCCTTGCTTGTGTTTTCAAATTACTGATGTAAAGAAATACTTATATGTTATACATATATATGCTATCTAATGGCACCTAAAAAGCCTAAATTAACTTAATACACAAATTTACAGTCTTAGCTTTTATGACATCATAATACATATTGTGACGCTTGTGGCATCTGCTTTTTCGCATTGTTTGCACACAATAGGCATAAAAAAAGTCTAGCACATATGACTACTAGTCTGGTAATGCTCTTAAGTTCCACAATGTATTGAGCAGTGTGTGCACCCCTGGTATAGCCTCTAAGCAAGGTTGTGCACCCCTGGTATAGCCTCTACGCGGGAATGATGTACAAAGTTTACACTGTAAACCAGAGGTCGGCAACCTTTTGGGCGACGCATACCAATTTACTTGTTAATTCCATGTGTTAATGACCTCGCGTGCCAACGATTTTCTAAATAATAGCAGTTCGTGCCAGCAGGTATCAATAATAAAGAGAAAGCAGAGTGCTTTGTGCATGTAAGGCTAATTTTTAAACAATGGCATGATAAAAACTGAAAACCAGCAGTGTAACAGGTTAAATTGTTACTTGGTTGGCGTGCCATGAAACACCACCTCGCGTGCCAATCTTGGCACGCGTGCCAGGTGTTGCCGACCCCTGCTGTAAACAATAAATGTACGCACGTATACCATTTCTTGTGACTGACATAGTAACGCAAAATGTTTCGCGACCCCAAAATTATATTCCAACCCACAGTTTGAGAAGCCCTGCCCTAGGGTAAACACCGGTTGAAGAGCACCGGCTTAGACAACATAAATTTGTCATTTAAAATGTTTTGTATATTTTTTAGTATAACCTTTACAAGTTTCAAGGGAAATCATTTATTATAAGACCTCTTCCCTGAAGGGGGGTTATCTCTTGAAATGCATTATTTTCAAGCATGTGTGGGACCCATGAGTTTCTGCCTGCAGAAACAACTAAGGTTATAAAAGAATAATATGGGACCCAGTAAATAAATAAGCATAGAAAATATGTTAATGTTTTAAGATAGCTTGTAGTGTATGTGCAATGACAAAATGTGCTAAGCCACCCTTCTAGTTTTTTCTGGTTCTACTCGACAGTAGAAAAATTTGCAAAACTTTTATTTAGGTCACTCAGTGGATTTTAATGCATAAGTAAAAGAAGAAAGCCCAACTGACTGTGACACTAATTATAAAAGGTTGCAGTACATAGTAATCAAACAAACTGACCAAAAAAATGGTAAAAAATGTTGCATTTTTTGTATTATTTGTCAAGCTATTTCCTCATCCAGATTCAAAAAGGTGCTGCACTAAAAATGAAGGAGACCCCATTTTTTGCTCCTTGTTTGGACAATGTTCTTCCAGACAAGATATTTATGCAGGTATGATGTTAATTCGTGATTTTATAAACCAGGCCTGCCAGGTTTTACTTGTGTATAGCCATAATCTGCACAAAAATAATTGTTTCAAATTATGGGCCCCCTTCCCTGAGGCACATATTGATTTTACTCAAATTTGTTTTTTGTTTTTTTTTCTTTCCAAAGTTTGTCCGACTGGTTTTGCCATCAAATGTTTGATGGATTTGAATGATATTTACACAGATGGTAGATATAGTTATGTAGATGTGCATCCCACTTGGTTTATGTTGATAACCCCAGTGTTTACCCCGCTAGCCCCCTAAAATGGGTGAATTTTTAAACAGCGTCGGAATTGGCTGAAATTTGGATAGCTTGTAGAGCAGGGTCGGGCAACATACGGCCCGCGGGACGGGATTTTGAGCGGCCAGCAGACAGTTTCCGGGCCTTACATGATAATGTAGCCCGCGGCCACAGTCTGCCGCAATCCCCCACTACTTGCTTACTGCGTCAAACTATAGTTGTAACGGACAGTAACCCTCCCCAATAGCAAAAAAACTTTCCCGCAGTTGTTACCATTGCACAATACGTCCATTGTTACGACATAATTGCCAAGTGCCAACCATGTGTGTAGCCTGCTTTCACGGTTTCCTTTGTTTCCACACGTGTAGCCTAGTTAGTGTTTCAGCAGTATCTAAGTCTGTGGTGTATGCATTAAATTTGCTGTGGTGAATAATTTTATGTTATATCAGTTAGATTGTTTGGACTGTATTGTATTTGTGATGTTCTTGAATGTATTTGGTTTGGGTGGTCAAAAATCCGTTTTAAATCACTGGATAAATACGCGATTAATGTATCGATTCAGGAATCCGGCCCGCCAAGTACTTAATTTCCCCATATTAGGCCCGCCGACTAAAGAAGTTGCCCACCTCTGTTGTAGAGTATGCCATTTATAGGTGTCGATTGTTGTGTTCTAATTACCCCATTAGATCCAAAGTGTAAAACGTATTTGTATGTCACTGGGCACCACAAACAAAAGATTGTGATAGAAGTCCCAAGGGAGTAACGGGTTTACGATTAAGGTTGTTTAATGCAGATGGGAGAGCTCAGCTTGATGTAGGCTACGGACAGACGTTTTACGAGACAGTCGTTTCAGTGATTAGAAACCAGCTGTATTTTGCATTTTAGGTCGTATCGGCGCTAGACGCATCCTGTGGCGATCAACTTGTAACATACATTAACACAATGCAACACACTGACGAAGATAAAAGCGTGAAATTGTGGATAACCTTGTTTTTGTTGCGCCCTATGTTTACAATGAAGGTAGTGATTGCACTGACGGAAATGAAACTGTGAAATTGCGGACAACCTTTTTCGTTTTTCGATGACATTAATGATGCAAAAAGAAAACGAAAAAAACTTTTAAAGTTGGGTTAATGCTTTCTGAAAAAATGTCCTTTGCAATCTAAAAACAACCGGCATATTTGTTTACCGTAAATTCACACACACATGTGTGGGGACCCACTCATTTTTGCTTGCAAAAACAATTATATGTGTAGATCACATGTGTATAGTAAATTGGTAAATATGAAATAGAATATATATATATATATGATGGAAATATATTAGAAAGCCAACAATGTCTGAATTGAATGAAAATTGGACAGCTTGTAGAATTTGCTATTCATACGTATATGTCTATTTGTTTGTTTTACCCCAATTTGCCACTATTTACTCCTTCTTTTCTTTGAAAAAAATTTTTGAATAGGACATACTTCAAACAATATCTGGGGTGAATCTGATTTGTATAGTTTGTACTCTACATAGTATTATTATTTAAGCCCAGTGCCGATCACTGTGTTTTGCCTTACAACACCTGACTTTCTCATGGTTATTGAATTGCATTATGTTCAACTTTGCATGTGTGGGCACCCATGAGTTTCTGCAGGCAGAAACAACTAAGGTTATAAAAGACGGTGGTTAATATGGGACCCAATATAAAATAAGCATAGGAAATATATTAATGTTTTAAAATAGGTTATAGTGTATGTGCAATGACAAAATGTGCTAAGCCACCCTTCTATTTATAATTGTATTAACCTTATATTTTTATACCCGATCGCTTAATTTAGAACTTGCCATCAATTGTGGTTGGTCATGTGTTGGATCCACAGCCTGGTGAAATGGTTTTAGATATGTGTGCAGCCCCAGGTGGAAAACTGTTGCATCTTTATGCGCTAATGAATGGTAAAGGAAAATTAATTGGTGTGGATCGATCATTGAGGAGGAGCAATAAAATATTCAGTAACATCAAGAAAATGCAAATTCCAGTTACCAACATTGAAATTCTTACTGCGGATTCAAGAGAATTGTGTAATGAAGATTTCGGCAAGTAGAACTTTGACTGTGATTCAGTAGTGGTTCTATAATTAGCTATTTTGCAGAGGGAGACAACAAATTTAAATACAAAAGTTTTGATCGGATTTTGTTGGATGCTCCATGTAGTGCATTGGGACAAAGACCTAGATTGATTATTGCAGATACTGAGCAAATTACTTCCCATTCCACCTTACAGAAGCAGCTTTTTTCTACAGTTAGAGCTTGTTTACGCTTTTATGACGACAAAATTATTATTATCTTCAATGTTTTACTCCTCCCAAATTTAATAAGGTGTTAAACTGCAAAAGCTACCTACACATCTTTCCAATTTTAACAGGCTGTTAAACTGTTAAAGCAAGGAGGTACGCTGGTGTATAGTACCTGCACAACTACTGTTGAAGAAAATGAGGGTTTAGTGGAATGGGCAATACAACAACACAAGTCAATTACACTGGCAAAACAGGTATCCATGTAGTTCAGTAATTGTTTTTTTTTAATATAGGTACTTTTTACAATTCTTACAGTAGTTTAAGTAATAAAATATAACCAGATTGCATTTGCATGTACAGTAGTGATATGTTTGTGGATGTATTGGCCTGCTATTTGATATTGTTTAGGGCTGTGACTACTGCAATCAAGTCATGATTGTATCCAGAAAGTGTTCTTGGGCCGCACCAAAAAACGCGGTATTTCTATGTAAAAATCGCATGGTCCAATGTTTTGATTAAAATATTGAGTGGTAAAAGACGTTGCATAACTTCAAAGAAAGTGTCACAAATTCATGTGCGGCATGTATGCCATGTTGTAATGCGCGTGCGTTGCTAATATATCTTAAAAACACGTGACCCATTGAATCATACCACCTCGAGTTGTTGGCTACATCTGATCATTTTTGTTCTATTCTGGTATGCGCAAATGTTGTATGTTTTGCGTTTAAAATGTTTGTTTGTTTGTTTCATTGTTTCATTTTTATCCTCGGTGGGCGGGCAACGCCTGAATGCGTTATGTTCACAATGAGTCCGCCGTCGAGCTGCCTGTTTTATTGCAAGTCCGTTGATAATTTTTTATTTGATTTTTTCGACTTAAGGCAGTTGGTGACTTCAATTTAGTTCAACCCATCGGGAACCACGGGGTTGGAGCAATGCCACTTAAGTTACTTGCTCAGGGAAACACAAGCGACCGAGATAGTGTGATCACAAGGCGGTTGCGCTAGCCACTCGGCCAACTTGGCGGTTAAAATGCAACTACACCGGGTGAAACCTCTAACTGTATGATTCAGGATAAAGGTCGGTTAGAGTAGATGGAATTACGGCCAACAAATAAACCAGAAAGTCGTGGTTTTTCAGTCTCTTACTACAATCTAATCTCCTCGTGGTGACAAGAATTGTCATATTGAGTTACAAAACTGACCGAAATAATGCGTCGTGGGTATCGAACCACAACGCAAAAATGGCCGAGTGGTTAGCTCAATTGCCTTGCGTTCACAAGGTGAACTAAATTGAAGTCACCTACTGCTTAAGTCGAAAAAAAATTAAGTTTCTTCTTCGACAAACCTCGAAAAACAAGTTTCAGTTTAATTTTGTTTACTGTCTGAAATCGCAGTCTTTTACTATTAAATACCATCTACTTTTATTGCACCTAATCAAAAAAAGTCTAGTTTTCAAACTGTGTTGGATATGATGAAAAACTAACAGAGCACACACAATTCGCCACCTGCCACAATCTCTGCTCTCTCTTTATTAGTCCTGCTTGTTTTACAGGAGATTTTACAACGTAACATTAGGGCGAGTTTGAAAGGAAACGAAAAACGACACAAATCTTTTGTTTACCAGGAGACTGAGTAAAAGAAAAATATGGCGTCTTTTCTCCCCTAATAGTTTAAAAAAAATTAAATTGTGCGATGTCACTTAGAAATTAACTATCCAGTGAATCGTTGTGTATCGCCCCGTTTACCGGAATTATTTTCCTTCGAAATAATAGGCGACGATTTGACAAACTCCTCGATTAACCGAATTGCATTTCACCGTTTTTTTTCAACAAACGATAGGCAATGCATTAGGATCAGCCAAACCGTTCCGATCGACGTCTGAGGTAGCCTATATTACGCATCATGACATATTTATTACCACTTTTTCCACCAGGAGCCTCATCTAGGAGGATTTGGTCGTCAAAACCACACATCGTTAACCCCAGAACAGTTGAAATGTCTGCAGTTTTATCAACTTCCCGAAGCAATTTCTCTTGATGACTTTTCCAAGTACACGCAAACCTCCAACCCGCAACCTACTGCTGGTACATGCGAAAATGAGAAAACACTACCTGAACATGATACCATTGGATTTTTTATTGCCAAATTTGTAAAAGCATGATTCTGCGTATTATTATAATTTAAATGGAAATTCATTTTTATTTTTAATATATATTGCATCTAAACTGCCGCTAGAAGAAACAGTGCACACTAGTAAATTTAAAACTTCTTTCAATGTGATCGTTTTTGTTTGCAGTTTCCCAGTCTGGAAATGAGTCGCAATGCTTTGTCCAATAATCCTCAGTTGTAGTTTGTTCAAACCATGTACCCTGACTGTGCTCTGCCCACTGTTGGTCAATAGCATTTCCACAATATCGTGCCATGCTTATTGCCTTTGCAATTTGTTCTCTCGCCTTGGGTCTGTTGCCGGAGAGCAGTAGATGAAAGGATGTAAAGTGCAAAAACCGTGGAGTGAAAACTGCAAATGCTTTGCACAAATCCCCCAGTTTGGTTAAGAGTGTTTTGCACGAAGCATTGGCCTATAAGACATAGTTCCTTAGGGAAGTCATAATAATGGTGTGCCAGACGTACCTTGACAGTTTCCTTGTCTTTCATTCCGTATGTCTCCTGGCACTTTCGAAGCTCAAGTAGACGAGCCTCTACCAGTCTTACAAAGGCGCGGGCTGCAATAAAGCTGTCAAAATTCTCTGGCACAGTTTCCATTGCAAGCTGGATAAAATAATATTTGATGGTGAAATGAAGACACGCACCAAAGGTTGGAATTTTTCTACCATTTGTTTTAATACCTTAAGCCACGATTTTCCGTTAAATGCTTCGTTTCTTCTGTAACACCAAACAGCCATCGATGCTCTTACGTACAGGCGGGGAATGTCTCCTAGTCATTACCATAAGAGTTGCTCAATTAACAAATTGTCAAAGAAAAACAAACAAAGTGGCGAACACTTACCCATATCGACTGATTCAGCGTTCTGCATATGCTCCACGCAAGTGCTTGCCTTTTCCAAACAGTACCCGGCGTCCAAAATTAAGTCGAAGCATTGAGTAAAATAGGATAACAGCCCAAGTTCATCGCCACTGGTCTTGGAAACAATGCACAGTAACTTCAAAACCTCGGTGCAAGCACGACCTTTGCCGGTAAAGGTGTGAATTTGTGCGATAAGTGGAAGAACTGTTGTTACAAATTTGCGTTGAGTAGGGCATTTGTCAAATCGAAAACAAAAACACGATTTTACCTAGTAATTTAATGTCTACATCGCCGAGCTCGTCAGCCACGTTGTACGCTCTGTATCCTGCTGTGGTTGCGTAAGCTAGTTTGCCGTTACAAAGACGAACCGAGCAACTCACCTACCGACACAAAAGGTTGATGTTTTGCAACTTTCTGCAGATGTTATACAACAGTTCATTACCAGGTGTAGATGGCCCGTGATGTACATATCTGAAGCCGTAAGTTTTAGCGGCAGCTCCAAACAACGCGCAGTAGCTTTGCTTTCGTAAAATGCACTTGACGAAAGATTTCCATCAAACTGATGTAACTGCATCATGTATGTGTATGCAGTTATCAATTCCTGCAGGTCGTCATCGGCTGCTTCAGCCCTATTAACCTTTTTAGGAAATGTATGTATGTTAGTTCGGGTTTCCAAATGACCCGTACCTGTTTAAAACACCTAAACGACAACAGTAGGTACTGTAACTTCGTCAAAATTAAGACAGAAACAGTCTGGAATCTGAGAAGTACTCGCCTGTTTTAGTGCGACAAGTCGGGATAGCTGAAGCCGATTGGGTACACGTTTTAGAGTGAGTAATATTTGCCAAACGTACGACAAGCAACGAACTTGCTCCACGTAGCGATTCGCCAAACTACTTGATGCACTTCCAATATATCTGATGGATGCATAATTGTAAGACGGTAAAACATATAGCTATTATAAGCTATGCGAACGTATTAATCGCAGCAAATAGTTTTACGTGTGTTACGGTGCAGAGGCTATAGCAATGTTTTGTTGTTTCCATAGTTCGTAATTCAGCTGTATATGTTAAATGTGCCACACGTACCCCTTATTTAATAACAAAACAGATTTTTGTTTTACTTGAAAGCTCCAATCTTCTTCCATTAACTGAATACTTAAAATGCTATACCTAGATCGTCAAAACATTTCCAAAGATTGCGCTTAAAGTTTTTTTTCGCTATATCTTATAATTACGTTTTTCTCGTGTTCAAAAACAATAACTTATGAGTTAAGGTTGCGATTTTAAAATCACCTACCTGCTTGGTTGTTTTACGTGCAAGTTTTGTCGTCTGCGTTCCAATAAAGTTTGAATAAATACCAAAATGCGATTTTGTGGAAGTCTGCTACCCAGAATTTTTAAAGCCTGTTATCAAAATTCATAATACTAATTGCAGTTAGCTACATTGTTTTACAAAACACAACTATAAACCTTTAGAAAATGAGGCAATGCATCATCAAGGCGTCCTTGTTGAAAAAGAACTTGTCCCAGTAAAATTTCGATTCTCGCTTTTGTGTTTCGGTTTACTGATAGGACCTTCATGAAAAACGTTGTTTTGTTTTTCGAGTGTCAATCTAACCTGTGCACTTTGCATGGTTTTGGACTCTTGAAATCATAGGCATTTTTATTAAAGTTTTCGCCAACAAAACTAAACATCACCTAATGATTGTTATTCTATAGATAGCCTATGTGTCAACATAAAGTGAGAGGCCAGTTGATTGAACAGTGTGATGCAAACAAACCTTGATGTCATCGAGATTTAAATCATCATCTTCAGTAAAATTTGAAACTATGTCAAGACCTCGGTCCAGATTCTCAACTATTTTATTTGCTTGCTGTAGATAACTATATGCAGATGCAAGCGACATAATAGCGTTGCAGGATTCGGCCGCTGAAAGAAATACAATATGTCAACCTTTCGCATACAGTATTTGTGACATAAACACCTTTTAATAAGTATTCAATTGTCTTTTCCGTGTTCAAAGCCTTTCGCCAATGATGCACGACGTGACCATACAGCATTGAAAGAACATCTTGTATTTCAAATGGAGTACGTAACTGTTTTGTAACCTTAAAATCTACGAAAAAAGTTTTGTTGTGGAATTAACACAGATAACAAAGATACGTAAACAAATTCCTTTCTACACAAAGCTGACTTGTCAACTGCTTGGCCTGATCCTCTGTGTTGTTTAGGACTCTGTCATATGCCTGATTTAAACCAACTGATTGATTCCACAGCGGGCCATAGCTCATTCTTCTCGCATCATGATTAACAATAGTTTCCACTCGTGGAACAGGAGTCGCTGGCTTACTGTCAAAAACTTTCTGATACTCGCTTTTTAAATTTTCTAGAGCAACAACTTACGATTGGTGCTTATCCGTTACATCACTTCCGATTGGACTGGTGTGACGAAATTCATCTGCACAATAGTAGATAAAAAACACAATTTGCCTACATTTATGTTGTGCAACGAAAAAGCGTATTGCTCGTAATCTTGATCAGTGTCGGCTTTATTTTAAATGTTTTTAAATTTGATAACTGATAAAAAAATCACACTCTTATACGGTATTGTCGTGTACTTAACTTAAACTTTTTTTTGCCATTTCTAAAAATAAGAACTTATCTTCAATACTATGCAGGATTTTGCGCTGGTAAAAACAAACACAACTAATCCAACATGGTTCGTTTTCGCAGCTAGTCCATTTCGTGGAAAAAAATTACATACCCAGGCTTGGCGATAGAGATAATCGGCGTACGTCTGTCAAAAATGTTGACATCGCATCTGGCGAGTTACAATCTATAAAATCCTTTGGCATCTTATCTTCCTTTGTTTAAAAATTAAAAAAAATGTAAGCACAACAAATATGATATCATGTTCATAAACATAATGTTTGTTTGTAATTGCTTTGTACAGTTTTGCAGTACTGCAAAATACGCTTGTTTAGAAAAAAAACATGTCGTCGTGCTAAACTTTATTTTGGCACAAATGTAGACTACAACTACCTACGTCAAGCGTCAATGGTTGGAAAGATGGTTTGCGAACTCCAAGAGTTTCAATTTTCATTCGTCCTATGACAGAGCCCTGTGATATGCGTCGTCGGGTGTTCAAGGGTATGTCTAATTTGATTTCCTTCTGCCACAAAAGCATAACCGTTTGACTTGTATCTGCACACACACTTACAAATGGTTTTGACGATTATACATAACCACATAAAAATTTAGTTTATGAAGCGCTGGTACAAAGCAAAAATAGTAATAACAGCGTTTTATTGCGATCACATCTATAAAGTCTATACAAAACATGAGTTATGCAACGTATTGTTAAGCGATTCAATTTAGTCAACCCAATTCGCATTTAATCTCTCCAGTTTGTAAAAATTAGACTATTTATATGTTTTCCCTGTACTCGCTGTATTATTTTGTGTACAATATGGCGTACATGAGGCCAATAGAGGCTTTATTGATCAACAATTAATGAGTTCGACAACTTTTTATGTATAAATTTTATACATGTGTGTTTATTGTCTTTAGTTGTTTGCTGTATTTTATTGTTAAAAAAGACCTAGTGAGGAACTTGTTACTCAAGGAAGGTTGAGAAATCATTTGTTTTCATAGGCCCCTTTAAGTTAGACATATTGTTCATCACAACATAAACCTGAAAGCTGGGGCGGCTTGGTTTGCTGTCTGTATCAACACTAAATCGGTGTGAACTGACGCGAATCACGATCTGCAAAAACAATTATACATCGGTAACAAAACTCACAGGTCACAGCACAATTAAATATTTGAAAACATTTAAACTTTTAAAAACATTTGAAAAGGGCATTTTGATTAGGACAAATCAAAAAGGTAATATTTAGGATATATATATATATACCGGTCTAGAGTGGAGCGACGATGAAGACGATTGTCGTGATCTATTTGAATGCGATGACCTTTGGTGCATGTTTGCACCCCAACAAGGACGATCCTACAATGAGATATTGGTCAGCACACCAAAAACGCAGTATGTGCATGTATTTGCATTACCAGTACTACTTTACTTTCAGCAGATTCTTCCGAGCTTCTACGCGATCCAGAAACTCTAGTTAATTTGAATTGTTCAGTTATAACCTCGTCGGTCGAACCAGTGATCAAAACCTATATCGTGAGAATAAATTAGGTTAATTGTGCATAAAAAACGTTGTTTACTATATATTTGAAAACCTTAACATCCAATAGTCAACATCAAAATCTAAACCAGGGCTTTTCAGCCTTGGTCATCACCCATTTTCGAAACAGTTTATGAATCAAAAGCAAACTATGTGTAAATATAGGAATTGATTCATTCGAACTAGAATTGCTACGAATAAAACCATAAAAGAGTTCAGATTTTAGAGTATTTAATTCAATCTGCTTTAACTACAAAACAAATTAACACTTTCCTCATTAACTTTTCCTTCGAGGTAATTTGCACAGGCCTCGTGTAAAGACCTTCTTTGATCTTGTAGCCACAACTTGTATCCTGTTTCTTGTACCAATGAATTGTGAAACTTCAGTTGCTCACATCTGTGGATGATTAATAGAATGGAAGTTTAAAAACTAAGTCGATAAATCAATAGCAAAAAACAGAACTACCCGGCTGCGACTTCTTCCTCACTTTTGCTTTTACTGCGTGGATGGCAGGAGCAAACTATGGAATGCGACATTCTGCCGAGCTGAATCTGTTACAGTACATTTTAAACGTAAACTAAAGGTAGTTTGTGTTCACATTCTTACACTTTCTTTTCTTCGTGTGTTGTAAGTATCTTGATCACGTGATGCGGAGGCGCACGTAAAGACCCGAGTGTGCATGAGACGAAACTTGGCTTTCTTAAACTTTTCCTCGTTGCAGCCTGGTACGACCGACTTGAGCATTTTGCAGGACATGTTTTCCCCAATTACGGCCGCACATTTAACGACCAGTTGTTCGAAGGGTTTCATGCGGTCTAGTCTTGCAAGAGCCATTCCTCGTATAGATGCTGGCACAGGAAATTGGTGCAGATTGAAATTTGGTTTCGTAATGCATTCCATTGGAACACATTCACTTGTGCTTTCCAGACAAAATAAGGGTGCTACTGAATTGTCCTTGTTGGAAATTTGCTTGAAAAAGTCTAAAATGTAAAGATTAGTAATGTATGTGTGTAAAAATGCGCAGCAACATTTAGCACCACCACAAAAATGAAAAACATTTTAAAATTAAAAACACTGCGCCTTGTAGATTTGCATCTCGATAGCTAAGTTAACCGCGTTTGCGACAAACAATATTACCGGAGGCACTTGTTTTGTGCCATCGAATTCTATTGGTCCATGTAGCAAGAAGTGGCTTTTGAGATGTGGAAACCTAAAATTTTCATGGTAACAAATACAAAATAAATAAATGTTTAAAAAAAACCAAACCGATTCTTTGACGTAATCTTCGTCCGTAGATTTGAAACTGTGGCCCTATAAAACACTTTAATTTGGTACTACTTATGTAGGGAACAACAACAATTTTTTACCTGTTCCCTCTCTCTGTCAGAACAGTCCGCTGTCCCAAGATCATACCCACTCTTTTGAACTATATTTACAGAAAGTTAGGCGGAACTAAAAAAGTTAAAAAAACGAAGTAAAAAAGTTGTATGTCCTATACCTTGCGATAACGTTGTGTTTAACTTTTTTGAATCAATTCTTTTCGTAATCAAGTTTCTGTCGCCAACACCAACGCTTGGAGCATGTCTGGATTCTCTTGTTAATTCGTTTCGGTTCAACAAGCCACTGCGCGAACCTGTACATAGCAATATGTTGTTATCCTTGTTCACAAAAACGGCATAGACGCAGCACCCTATACACTGAGTAAATATACATAGTGACTACAGTTCTTTTAAGACATAATTGTTTGCAAAAATACCTAAAACGCTTCTTGATGTAATTGGAATGACCAAAAGAATCCCAGCGTTTTGCATTTCTCGTATAAGTTGTTCACACCAAACTATACGAAATAAAATGTGTTTGTCACTTCATGTTTTTGAATTCTTTAAATGGATCTTTACATAGAACATAAACGCAATCAGGCATATTTTATGAACTTTCAAAAATGTTCTGTTATTTGGGTAAATTGACAATGTAGCAAGAAGGTAACTATAAGCTTATATAGCGCTAGGCCAAAAAAGGCCAAAATAATTACGTTGTCGCACGCAAGTAAATTAAAAACATTTCAAAAGGTTGGGTCAGTCGTTTCCTCCAAACGTGGCTCGGCTTGAAGTGCGGAAAAAGTCCGTAAAAACACGATCCGTAAAAATCCTAAATGACGTTCCGGGCGGGAAACAAAAAAACTTGAAATTTCTGCTATAAACCCTCTCTGTTAACTTACGCGGAACGCCATGACTTCTTTCGATTAAAAGTTGTTCTAATTCAAGAGGAATCCGTTCAACTTGCAGAAACTGACAGGCAAGTGGGGTCAAATGTTCATCCATCAGCCCAAACAACTTCATGTACATCGTTTTGGGATGATAAAGTACCTTCAAATATTTACAAGTGGTTTAAACCGAAACGCAGATCAGGAGTGTGCATAGCCTACCTGTCTTGCTGCAGCACAAGGAACCTTATCTGGACCGAAGGGGCGCATTGCGATAATGCAAAGCGATTTGTAATGTTTACTTATGGTGGTTATGTAACCCCACGATTCGTTGTCTACGTTTTGGGCATCATCGAGAGCAAAGAGGACAAACTGATTTTGGGTAACTTTTTCCACAACTCGAACCATAATTTTATGCAAAGCTTTTGTTTGTGTTTCTGATTCCATATTTATAACCTGCAAAGTAAAAAGTTTTCATTAAATAAAAGTATTCTTGAAGACAAACAATCAACCTTTTGTGATAATGGAAACTTCACTAAAAGTATGTCGTTGAGCAAGCAAAGGGTATCTGTTTCCTCGAAGTCAAATATGCCAAGCAACAATTGCTCTTTTTCTTTATGGTCTTGGCAGATTTCAATGCCAAGCAAAAGTTCCAGCACAGTTTTAATGGCAAAAAATGGCGTGTTCTGGTCGTTTATGGAAAGCGTGAATGAAATAACTCTCACACCTTCGCATGCTGCTTGCCACTGAAATGGAATATCTTGTTAATATTATTCTACACTAAATAAGAAGTAAGTTATAACTTAGTGTTAAACCTGTATTTCGTGCATTAACCTGGTCTTTCCATAGCCTGCTTCTCCCTCAAACACGATGACTCGACGTTCGTTGCCAAGTGACTATAAATTTGAATCGCATTTAAACAACAATACCGAACAACAAAATCCAGTTTTGCATTTTAATTTCGTTTAGGCCAGGGGTCGGCAACCTTTTTTGCACTGCGGACCGGTTGCGAAACTAAAATTTTATCGCGGACCGGTCTTCAAAAAACTACAAATATATAGCTATAAAAACGCTCAAATTAGTTTATCATGCCCGGGATACATGGGCAAAATGTTTTATAGCATTTAACCTGAAAAATTATACGGCCCGGTAACGAACTCCTCGCGGACCGGTTCCGGGCCGCGGACCGGCGGTTGCCGACCACTGGTTTAGGTTATAACTAGTGATGGGACGGGTACCCGGTACTCGGTACTCGGTATCGATGGTATCGAACGATTTCAGTGGTATCGATACTCGTACTCGGTATCGAAATATTTTGTCTCAGTTTTCGATACCAACGTGCGAGTACCGAAGGCCGATTTACACTATAAGAACACTGAAAACTTTGTGCCAATATATGCTTCGGACAGCACAAATTTGGGAAAAAGTTCCGCCAGGTTAGGTATTTTTTTCGCTATCGTATGGAGATTACTTTTTTCTGCATGTGTGTGTGCACGCCTGTACGCCGGCCATGGCAGATAAATTAGCAGGTGATATGCAACTAAGTACAACACTGTACTTAAGTACTCGGTAATCGTACTCGGTACTCGGTATCGAAGGTATATACATGTGGTACTCGTACTCGGTATCGGTACTCGCTTTAAAACCTGGTATCGTCCCATCACTAGTTATAACGCGTAACAAGGTCATAAAATAAAACCGTTTGTAAAATATAAGCGGCTTGTAAATCATCTAGGTTTGTGTTGTTTGTGGAATACTTATAAAACAAAATTAAAGCCCAAACGAGCGACTTGCGAGACTTCTAAATTGTTTTTGACCCATCCTAACCTGTGAAACCGTTAATTCCCTTAACACATCCATAAAAATCTCAACTTCAACTTCTCGTCCAATGATTGGGTATTCTGGTTCCATCACCACAGTGGTTCCAACTGGTTTTCTTTCCCCCTCCGTGTAATCGTATACGACAACGCTACCTACTCCCTTCATAGTTTTGTGTGGAAGTCTTGAAAACATGTCTTTTGATAGTTTCGAGTCCTTGTAAGTTTCAAAATCACACGAGACGACGTTGGGATAATGCATCATTAACCGCGCTGCAAGGTTTACCTACAATGGTTAAAAATTTTTTTTAGACAAATATACAAACTTACAGCGCCACAAACTAAAACACACCAAAACTACAAAAATAAACAGCCGTGCGCTTGCTTGGACGTTCTTACATAACTTATCGAAAAGTGTTTGTGGTAGCGTGATTTATATCGCTTTAAACCGGTGGTTCTCAACCTGTGGTGCGCGTACCAATAGTGGTACCCTGGAGCTTTTAGGTCGCGAGTATGTTTTTGCTATACTTAATTCAAGTCAGATCGAGAACTAATCAACTAGTCAGTCCTGGTTTGGGGCGAAACTTGTGTTTTGGACATTCGGTTGGAATATCTAACTTTGCTGGTTTCATAAATATGCCAACCTAGTCAATAAGAGTAACCCTATCTCATGGTCTACTTATCAAAATAGGGTCTAGGTCAGTGGTTCTCAACCTTTCGTGGACCGTGGCCCCCTTAAAGTAACTTTTTGGCCTCGTGGCCCCCTTAAAATGTAGATAGCAATCTCGTGTTGGAATACGGTAAATATGAAAATTTGGCCTTAAACAGGTCTAAAAGAGTAAAAGAGCATAATAAACCTCACTATAAACAAATAGAATGTGAAATAGTCGATTAAATTCGGGAATAAAGTTTAAGTGAAAATGACTTTTAGTGGGTGAAAATCTACGCCCGTGGCCCTCCAGGACACAGCTCGTGGCCCCCCTGGGGGCCATTGGCCCTGGTTGAGAACCACTGATCATGGTCTAGGATAGGTGTTACGCAACGATATTAAAAGTCCTCACCTGGTATGCGATCAGTAAAAGATCAAGAACCACTGCTTTAAACGAAATACAGCACTTAACATAAATGCTCTCTATTTAACGAGTACATTTGTTAAGATTTATTATAAGGTCGGCATCGACTTCTGTTCTAACTTATGTCAGGCTTGGAAATGTTTTGTTTGTAAGGATTGTTGCGTGGACTGGGTATAAAATATTTGTAAATAATTTAACTTTAAAACTTCGAAACTTATTCAAGTCGAAGATATAACCTTTTGTCCTATGACGGTGTACTCATGTCTTTCTTCATGTCCAATGACACCACAAAACACCGGACCAGTAGTGACTCCAGCCGAAACCAAAGACAGAGATGTTAAATTCTTCCGTAAAACCTAAAAATATATGAACAAAATGTAATCGTAAGTACAAACAGTTTTATAACTGCTAAAAACCGACTCAAAAAATAGTTCAATTAAACATACCTGGCTAATTTTCCATGCTGCCTGCAAGGCATGAGCCGGCTCTTGTTCGTGTTTGTCTCCAGGCAATCCAAAAATGATCAAAAACGTACATCCTTTGTCAAACATGAAAATCTTGTTCAATGAACCTTGCCGATCTTGCACGATGGTAAATACGGCGTTAAATGATGTCTGCATATTTGCGCATTGCGTCTCATGAAAAAGACGATTTCTTTCGTTTAGGTCAAATGCAAGGTTTAAAAATACAATAGAACACTGTCTCATTTCTGAAAGAAATTTAAGTGGCTGATCGTCGTCAAGTTTTCGTTGCACAACGGGAGTGATATATTTTCGAATCACAGCTTCCCGAAGTGGATCTGGTCGAATTCCAAGTGCAATCCTTGTGTTAATTTCGGCCAATTTCGTAAATCTCAAATCCGCTGGAACGTCAACATATTCCCGCCATTCAGCACGGGGATCCCTTCTTAAATATTTTACCAAACCAAATCTATCAGAAAGCAAGTCCGCAATGATGTTATCTTTGTCTGATAGTTCCATAGCATTTGGAGAAAGGACAACAAGTCCAGCTTTGCAGTACTTTTCCGCTGCGTTAACTTCACGAACTGGTCGGCCTGCCATCACAAAATGGCGACTTTCTTCGTTTCCCACGAAAGTTGCAAATATTTTTCCAGCGCTAATGGCGATTTTGACCCGCAGCTTTACTCCCACATCTGTTTCTTGATTATCACACTTGTCTTGTATTACTAAACTGCATTTTGCTGCTTGGGATATAGCGTGTGTGAGATCAGGTCTGGACTTTACTTTCCACACTGCAAGAATTGCGTCTCCTGCGAACTTTAAAATGTCACCACCTGCTTGAAGTATTTTTTGCACTATTTTGCCAATGTAGTTGTTAAGGGTAACTGTAAGCGCATCGGTTCCCTTCTCACTTGACATGGTGTATCTTTCTGTGAGTGCAGTAAAACCTGAAACGTCAGCAAAGAGAAGCACTCCATCAAATTTTAAAATGTGAGGAACACTTGCAAGATTTTTATCGAAAACAACCAAATCTGGAACATGTGAAGTCAGCTTTCTTTCCACGTCAGACGGTTTTCCAGACCCATGAATTGTGTCGTCATTAAAATCCAAAGATAACAAGTTACTAGCCATCGTCATCGGCAACGTTCATTTCAGCTTATCACAAAGCCTGGACTAACATCGTATCAAGGCAAACCAACTTTGACTAAAACAATCATAAAAACCGTTTATTTCGCAACAATTAAACCATTTTTCCTAAATTATGTCATAAGTGGTAGGTTTGAAATGTGTTTGAGCACCAAGCGCAGCAACAGTTTGAAGTTATTCATGGATTGCGGGTCGTTGGTTATGAATGGGACGCAGGTAAGAATTAGTATACTTTTAAAATTATTCATTGTGTAAATTTTCAGTAATTTAGGTCATCAAAGAAAAAACTCGTTACAGGGCACCGGTTTGTCAGTTTGCGATCACGTGTTTAACTTTGCTGCTTGATTTATATCCTTGATGTAACACCACGCGGTGTACCTGTTGTTTGCCACTTATAGTACTTAAAACGCAATTCAAACAAAATACTTTATTAAATGTGCCACAGAATCTGAAGAAAACTGTCACGCCTTACAAGCTTAATCATCTCCTGGCGCGTCACAGGACATATTCAGATGATGAAATTTTGAAGCAAGCCATATTATCTGGTTATTCTGTCAATCAAATCCAAACTAAATAGAGACACAATAACTTGTTGCATGCATTTCCGACGATCTAAGCAGCCAGCGCTTCTTCAAAAGTTTAAATATTTTATTTACCACTTTATCGCACTCGACACCACAACGGATATAACTGACCAATGGGCTGTGTTCGTCACTGGAGTAAAGTCAGATTTCAAATTACAGTTTCTTAGTTTAAGGTTCATTCATGATTTAACAGAAAAGGGAAAGGTGTGTTTCAAGAATTTTATGTCACTGTTTAAGAATCAGAATCATATTTGGACCCATCCAAAAAGTATTGATTAGCAACAGATGGACTTAGTAACAAACAAATAGAAGAAGATAATCTTCCCCTGATACATGGCACCATTGTAAAAGCGTCCTACAATAGCGCCATGCATCAGCGGGGAGCATAAATTTATTTGACATTTTACAGACACCATATAGCGTTTTTTATTTACCGGTTTGCCATGATTGCGCGAAATGTAAACTGACTATTACAGATCCCGCAAAGTCGTTAGTTAGGCCAGGATTTTCAGATCGATTTGGTTTTGGGCTTTAACCCTATGAACAACCAGCTGCAAAGCCCGGACCGAAAAATAAGCTTAAGGTCCGAGAACTGGTTCAAAAAGAGAAAAAGATTCAAACTATCTGCCATAAGCCAGCAACTGGTCTTGTTTACTCGTGAAAACACTGAAGTATTTTTTAAACATGATTTGCAGTTACAAAGTTCGTGCACAACATGTCCCACTACATCGACTTCAAACATATTTTGTCGTGTTTGCCACGAAACAAATCAACCTCTTATTTCTCCATGCAGGTAATCTCTTTCCTGTTTGTAGGCTTACACTTTTTGGTTAAAGAAACGGACTTTGTTTTATTTATCTGTGGTCCTCTAAATATATGTGGCAACGCAGGACGTAATAATTTTTAAGATATTCACACAGAAAATACCACACTTCCTATCGCCTGGCATGTGTAATTGGGATTTAATTTACAGTTAAACCCAAATAAGTGACGTAACTGCTGTTGTCGTTAGATGTTATGTGGCAACCATTTGAGCGTTTGTAATTAGTGATGTACCGAATCGGATAAATTTCGATTCGGCCGAAACCGAATATTCGGAGGTTTTGCCGAATAAATTCGGCCGAATCAACCGAATCATTTATGACGTCACGCGAAGTCGTACGCTACGCGTTTGACGTGAAAAAAATACCAGGCAGACAGTGCAAAATAGTTGTGTTTCGTCCTTATTTCACTTCTGTGGTGTTTAAAATTGCCTTAAGCATGATTGCCAACCTGCCAATGAATTACTAATTTTTTTGACTACCGTGGGAAAAACGATAATGTGTTGAAAAAGATAAACATTGACGCAACTTTCGTTATGTTTGGGCTTTTGAAAGATTGCGTGGACCTTAATAAGCAGAAAAGACACGTTTAACGCTTTAAATTTGTGTTCGTAAAATATTCGGTTTCGGCCGAATCGCAACAAATTATTCGGCCGAAACCGAATCTTTGCAAAAATGATCGATTCGGCCGAATAAATTCGGCAAACCGAATATTCGGTACACCTCTATTTGTAATGTCAGTGACATTTTAAGAGATTTTTTTAGTATTGTTTTATTGGGCCAACTTATCTAAAAGCGTCGCAAAAAATGTCTGAAAACCACTACTTTAGACTAGAGTAGACAACAAAAACATTAAAACTTTGTTCTTAACAGATGTAAAGGTTCAATTGGGTTTTCACACGAAAAGTGCCTGATCGAGTGGTTAGAGAAGTCAGGAAAGGCAACGTGTGAAATTTGTAACAACTCCTACTTGATTAGAGCTAACAAAAAGAACGCCTGTTCCCGCGTATGCATATGTTGTTTGTGCATAAGCGTGTTGTTTGTACGCCTTTGAAATTGGTGGCCGACAATTGTAATGTGCCTATTCTGGTAACGTTATTGTCGACATAAAATTACATAGCAACGTTAAGCGTAACCTCACAACAAATAAAGATAATAACCGAGTATGCAGATAGAAATTCCAAGACGTAACATTTTGACAATTAGCCTACCTGCCAATTTGTTAAGGTCCGATAGCTACATAATTACTGCACATCCCCGTCGCAAAAGATCCAAGCAACATAAAAATTTGTGTTGTGTTTTCTGGTGTGACATTTCAGTACAGTACATTTTAAAAATTCTGTTTTTAGTGCACTCAATTGGATTTGAGTCGACATGACAAAGCAATGATCGCCGTTAACCTTTCTTGCATGATTTTTCTCATTAGCACAATTACTTGGTTGACGTGGTCTGCGTTCAGCGCAGCGACCGCCCAACAAAGAAGTAATAATCTGTTTCGGGTTTGTTATGCCCTCTACGGTTTCATGGATGTGTTTTGCATCGGTACGTAAATTTGTAATAATCGTTATGTTGTTATGTTTATCCAATCGAAATTTTCTAGCATCAGTGCACGTTTAAAAATAAATTAATAGGTTCTCGCTTAGGTGTCTCTATATGCCAAATACACTACCTACAGCAGGGGTTCCCAACCTGTGGTACGCGTACCACTAGTGGTACGCGAAGGGTTTTCAGGTGGTACGCGAGTAGCTTTTGTTTTGTTCACAAAAACCTCGATTTGCAACTTTATATTATGTTTATCTGGTTTTGTTTACAAAAAAAAAAACATTCCCCAGGCCTATTGTCATTGTTACGTAACTATTTCTGTTGTTTCGTATCATTACGATCTTCAAAATACAGGTCATGTCAATTCTCAACGAGAAGCACAGTTGCTATGAAAAGCCGAACAACGCTGTGGCACAGTGGGCGTTAATTATGTCAAATGATTGCACTTGGTAGATATCATCTACTGTTTTGTAGCTTAAGCTAGTGTTGAATAAAATATGATTCGAAAAAATTAGTTGTTCTGTAAGAAGTGGTACATAGATATGGTGGTACGCGTGACAGTGCAGAGCGTCCAAATGGTACGGGGTCGTAAAAAGGTTGGGAACCCCTGACCTACAGGAATGCTCATAGAACCAGTGCTGCCTAGTAGGAAAGCGTGTATCGCATTGTTTACCTTTTAAATGTTGTAGAATACAATAATCAGGCAAGTTACTTGTCCATAATAACCACCACCCCTTCCAAATATAAAACTGTACACGACAATTTCTACGATAATATTTTACCCGTTCGCTTGTAATGGGTGCTGATAGTTTTTTTCATTGTAGGTATTTTGTGGTATGAGATTCCTCACATGCGTTTGTTGCTGCGAAGATATAAACTTGCCCGGTATCACGTGACAATACTACCATTTAACCAAGGCACGCCAGATGACAGCAACGCAAAGGAGAGCGATGAAAAGCTGTCAACCCTTCAAAACTCTCAATCTTGCTTTCCATCAGTAATCCATTCCGGGCAAATCGGCAATGCATGGTAGAAACTACTTTGTCCGTACATAAACATCTTTGGTTCTAAAGAATGCTAACTTTCATTTCAAATTTAGGACAGTGTTTTAAACGCTATCAAGATATATTATGCCAGATGTAATGTCTAACAGCATATGAATAACCTGTTTCCTAGTTTTAAAAAAGTTAACGGTAATTTATTTAGAGACAGTAATTTACAGTAAAACGATTGGGCGTATAGGTGTGAGTTGTTAGGTTTGACATTTTAATTATCAAAGGATAGCTGTTACAATATTTTTTAATATATCACTGCGAAGATATCCACTCGTATTTTTTTGCTTCAAAGGCCATGTAAGTGCTGAGTACGGCTTTATCCATTTCCGTGCTTCAGTCACGACTCACGTGTGACAATATTTCCTGGGTCAACAAAGCGTAAAGCAATCGTTTGCTACAAAATCGCTTGAAAAACATTTCTTTATTGAAACTTCCTTTTTATCAGGAAAAAGCTTGTGAATTGTTGGCATATATACATGTGTACAAAACGCGTAGAATAATTTGACAAGCTGTCATTAAATATTCATTTCTAGAACCCGTTGTGTTTTCGTTTTTTTTTATTCTTTGAAATAAAACTATTTCCGACTCATTTAATTCGTTGATTCAGTTTCATGTTTTGTGTGGGTTACATTCAAGAGCAAACCAATCCGTCATAGCTTTAAGTAATAGCTGCTGTAACCATTATTTGTGTGAGCACATCGTTGCGCATGGGTAACAAAGCGAAGAAGATGGCATAGCAACAGCGTTAACAATTACGTCTTCCCGCAAATAAGTAACAGATTGTAGTATACCATAACCTGGTAGAGAAATGGAATCCTGCTTGACCTAATATTTCTTGAGGACAGACGTGACACGCGTTTGTAATCAGCACTGGTGACTTGTATCAGTAAATAGTGTGACACATGGCAAACCTTTCTTGTTAATATGAATAAGTGACTCTGTATGGCAACGTTTGTGTTGTCTTTATATGCCAGGTACATTTACGCCCGCACGTCATATCCGCAAATGACTGCGCATTGTAGACTCCCACAACAATTTTAGCGATGCGAAAAGGACGCAGTTGCGCGACGACATAGCTTACCAATTGTTACAGTTTTCTTTCGAACGAGTCAGAACCACGTTTAGAAAAATATGTTTTTGAGATTTTTAGACATAGTTAAAAACTAGACCAGAAATGTTCTGACCTAAGATTAAGGATGACAGTATTTGCGTTTTTGCTTGTTAGTCTTTTGTGCTTCTTTGTGGATGGTGCCATTAAAGTTACGTATATTTATCCACGTGTCGGTGGATCTGGTGGAGCGGTAAGACTCACTGTGTTTGGAGAAGGTTAGTGTTACGAACTTGGTACAATGACATATTTGTCAACGTTATACGTTCCACAACATCGTTTTTTTGCAAAAGTTTAGTAACTTAATTATGTCAATGACGTGCATCCAACAAAGTTCTGTTCCAAGAATTGCTATTCAAGAGCACCTCGTTGATCAGTTATAAATTTATAATTTTAACAAAAGGCAACATTGTACCATAAAACACATTTAAATGCAGGTTTTTTGGAGTCAGAGCCTGACTATCAAGGTGGTGGTGGTGACCCACGAGAAGTAAAAGTGTATCTTGTTAACTCTTTTGGCGAATACATCTGTGATGTTGGCAAGGACGGAAGTACAAATCGAGCTATTGTTTGCTACACCAGGTAATCTGAGTCGAATTTGTAACCGATTAAATGAATATTGTCCTTTTAAATTTAAGGCCAATGCCGGGAAACCAAAACTACTATGTAAAACTGGTGTCGGGCAACGAAGTGAGTTATCTCGAAAATTGTCGAAACTCACCGAGAAGTTGGCATTGTACTCATGCAGTAAGTTACACTTTAATTTACTAGCTCTTCACTTTGCAACATCCGTTCTAAAAATAAGGAAGTAGGCCTGCGTCAGTAGCAGGGTGCAACGGCACTTCATCACAATTTTGTCGTGAATACAAAAGATGGTATTGTATATGTTAAACAACAGTAAAATTATAACAAGCCAAACAACAAGTGCCACAGTGCCTTTAATTAGACAACTTTATATGCAGTGCAAACAACATTTGATTATTTTGCATTTGTCATGGTTGTATGAAGACAACGATAGTTAGCAATATGTTTCAATTTTTTAATTGTTGATGTGCTTTTTATTAAATTTTATGGTATATTAAAGGTTCGATGGTGGAGAACCCCGGATATCCGCAGTATTTATAAATGGGAAAATAACATAGAGCATCCACAATCACGATCATACTTTCCTGGGGAGCTCTTACAGCTTTATGGACGTTTGTACACTGACACGTACGGGTCAAATAATCAGACAAGCAGCAATTCAGATACCGCCTCGTTCAGACGGTAAGCTTGGAAGCGTTTAATGTAATTTCCCGAAATTGGTAGGAACTGCAGATGTTTTATAACGATTTTTGAAAAAAACAACTACAGCATATCACAAAATAGACGTTTATTAAAATCAGTAGAGCTGTCAAACAGAATCATAAAATGACACCCACCAAATTTTGTACGAAAACATATAAGTTAATTCAATGTTTTATCTTCAAATAACAATTTTTGTGTGTAACATGCTTTTTTCAAAACATTGTAAAATAAAAAGGCGCACAAATTGTTTGGTGTTAGAGTGTACGTCGGTGGACACTCGTGCGAACTAATGAATCAGGACACTTCACAACCCTATTATCTGCAACTTGATGATTCGTACCATGGAAAAGTTTCATGCAAAACACAAGGAACCTTTATCGGTAAGAATGTTTATTTGGTAACATTGATAATCATTCTAATTAGCGGTTTTGATTTGCATGCCATATAAATAAAAATCAAACGTTTTTCTCTCTAAATGTAATTAGGTTCCTCTGAAAAACATAAAGCAAGATTGTCAAAATATTGAAAATATAACGTTTTTTGCCTCCTCTTGTTTCGTTGTGCTCCATTTGTAGACCGCCATTGGAGTTAAAGCAAGAAAAACTTGCAAGAAAAAAAGAAAAAAAATGTAAAATGATGATGTAAAACGTAAATTTTGTTTCACTTCTATCAGGATACAGTAATGTAAGTTTCATACTGACCAGTGAATATGGGCGATCCGTGCCCAGAAAAGAGTTGTATCACGTCAGTGGAAATGATGTTGTGCATATGGTGAAATCTTATGCAGGTAACAGTTAAGATTTAAAACTTAAACGAACTAAGTTATGGTTATAGCTGTAGCGATTAACAGTAGCCGTGTGACTTTAGCCATCACTGGAATCAGCCCATCAGTTGGCAGCACCGAAGGTGGCACAGTTTTAACAGTTTTTGGCAAACATTTCGACACCAATGTTGCGGTCTCTGTCGGTGGTGTGGACTGCAAAGTGATAAAGAACTCGGTCACTTTGACTTCCCTGAAATGTGTAACAGGAAAAGAACCGGAAAAGCGACCTTCGATTTTCAAAGGTCAATTGCCACATGTTTCCTTAAATTGTTACAATTATATTTAAACGGCACCACGTTCATTAAAAAAACGGGATGTATGATTTTTAAAAACATAGTTAATACGTTTTATCTGTTTTTTCTGACATGGTCAGCATTAAACCAAACGTCTGCTTAGCATATTGCACGTATTTTAGGCTCGAGAGGAATTTATATGGAATGGTGGAACGAAACAATTCTCTCACCCCAACAAACAATGGATCAGCTGAACGGCAGTGAATCTGATTACCGAGGCAAACATGTTTTACAGGAAACCGGTTATACATGGGACTTTTATCAAAACTTTGTTGCTAAGTACACAGGTGAAAGAATTTGGTAGCCTAGTTTATGGTACACTATCGAGAAAAGATGGTAAAACACGTGACATGCTAGCTTGCTTTTTAATTGCTGTAGCTTTAGGCCTTTTTCTGTATATGCAGGAATATTCGTCGCCCCAAGAACCGACAGCTATAAGTTCCATTTGAAGTCAGACGATGTTTCAGAGTTTACCATGCATTGTCCAAAAATGAACTACGTAAGTTGTTTTGCTGCAAATGACCGCAGCCGAGGGAAATCGTAGATTTGAGTGAAGTCTATAATTGCTAACATATGTAGGCAGTTAAATTTGCAAATGTACCTAAAAAAATGACACGTCGGCACTTAGTTTTAATTTTGATATAAATGAATAATTTCTGTTTTGCATGCTAAATTATGCTAAATGGGCATATCAGGATAAAAATCACAACATAATATTTGTCCTAATTTAGACGTTTGAATTGGATTCACATCGTTACTCAAGCCACTATTGGAGGTTTTCTGGGCAAATATCAGAATGGTATTTTCTGCAAGAAGGTTTGTTTAAATTACACAAATTACCTTTCCGTTTTTTGTGTGTGTCAGTTAAATAGCCTTTAGCAGGTGAGTCCCAACCCTGAAAACTAGTGTAATGGTGAGCGCATATTCGTTTCTGTTATAGTTATGACCAGGGAGTCGAACCGCTTGTCATATGGGTTCAGGTTCACGTTTTTGTTTTTAAGGCTGTGGGTTCGGTTCCGGTTTTTAAAAATGTATATTTTTGAGTTCGGAATTTGTTCCGGTTTGGGGAAATTACCGGTCCGAACCGGTTTTCGGTTTTTAAACCGGTTTAAATTTTTATTCATTTAATTTAACTTTACCCATCATCTACCTCAGGGGTCGGCAACCTTTTTTGCACTGCGGACCGTTTTTGAAAGTGAGATTTTATCGCGGACCGGTCTTTAAAAAATAGCATTTAGCATTTAACCTGAAAAATTATACGGACCGGTAACGAACTCCTCGCGGACCGGCGGTTGTCGACCACTGTTCTACCTGACCCTATCACACTCCAAAAGAATTTGCTTGTGCTCTGTTGTTTTTGACACATATAAGTGTTATCTCATGTATTCTTCAGTGCGCTGTTTTGAAAAAAAATCACAAAATATAAAACAGACAGCTTTTTGTACTGGTTCCGTTCCGGTTCGGGTCCAACGCCAAACGAAATATGGTAGAACTACTAACACTGGAACTCGGCCGACGCTCGGTTTGTAGCTCTACCACAAAATATCTGTGTTAGTAGCTCTATACCACAAAATATGGGGTTCAACTCTGGTTCGGGTTTTTAGAAAATCGTAAATAGCGGTTCGGATTCGGTTCGGGTTTAATGAAATCAACCTCTCAAACCGGTTCGCGGGTTCGGGTTCAGTTCCGGTTCGACTCCCTGGTTATGACGGAACAGTTCAAGACAAAATATGTTATCTGCAAAAGGTTACTAACGTCCTAATTTTGCACCAGCATAGTAAGTAATACGCAGCCCGGTGTTTTAGGTCAGGGGTGTGCAACCTTTGTCACTGTGGGGCCAAATACGATTGCCAAGATTAGATCGCGGGCCGCACCTCTATATAACACAAGGTGATTTTACTTTGTTGGGTATACCCAAATGCTTTAACTACAAGTATAAGTAACATTTGATTCTAACCACATATTGCAAGATCACAGAAAAATAGCACCGGGCGCATTAATATGCTCAAAAATGTAGAATAATTGGACTCGTCTAATATTAGATATTTTCTGAGTCTCCGCGGGCCGCACAAACCTAATCGACGGGCCGCATTTGGCCCGCGGGCCGCAGGTTGCACACACCTAAAATTTAGGTAACAAAAGTCAAAATAAGCTATTTGTTTGCAAAAATACAGAACAAACAAAAAACGAAAAGGTGTTCGGTCACCAACAGGAATGCCGTGGCGTACTACTAGTGGTACGCGTTTCACCTGTTGGGAACCACTGGCTTAGCCCTAGCCTATAGCCAGGGTTCCTATCGACAAGGACCCCATAATAAGGACATCCGAAATATGAAATTTTTATGAGCTTACCAAACGAAACTAACGTTTTTGACCAAATCTTGTACGAGCCATAACAAATCACAGGCCACATTTGCGGCTAGAAACAATCTGTTCAAGCAATTCCTTGTTAGTAGGAAATGTTTGTTTTCGTGCATTTTACGACAGCTCAGCTGCTCAGGTTTAGACTTTTACTTGTAGCAGGGATTTGAATAGTATTTGTTGAAAATAAGAAAAACTAAAGGCTCGATTCAAAAGCAAGGACATTACTTAAAAGGACATTACACAAATCTTTAAAATAAGGACGATATGGCAACCCGCCCTATAGCCTAAATGTCCCACAAAACAACAATCTTGACCTTGCGTGTGGCTCGTATATGTAAGAGTAAAATTTCTTCGCAGTGTTTGCGGGAAAGTTATATAGCGCGAAAAAGTCAAAAAATAAATAACTAGCATTTGTTGCATCAATGTTTATCTTTCATTTCGTGTTTGTTACGTATTTTGTGTATTTTTATTTTAACGGCATATCAGACACTTGCAGTTATTTTACTGAACTCTTGAAGAGAGAAAAATTCAGACATCACAACAATTAAGTTAGATACAGTTTAGGACTAGGTCAAGACTTATATTCCCCGCTTCAACATTCATGCGACTGTGACCGTGCGTTCTTTACTACAGCATTTGTATCCAGTGTTTTTTTTAAGGTGTTTTGGGGGACCGTTTCGGTTTCTCCATTTCTCCAGCGGTTTCCCAAAATTTGGGAAAAAGCAAATATGGCTATTTTTTGGTATTTAAATGAAACACTTGCGGTCTCTTAAAACTACTTAGCGGTCACCCAAACCAAACCTTAAAAAAAACCTGTTTGTATCCACAGAAATTTTGGTAGGGGAAACGTGTAATTTGGAACTTGTATTTCGAAATATACGCAAGGTGGCAGAATATCTTTTATACAGCTTGAAAGAAGACTTGGTATAAGGCTTACGGCCGCCAAGCTCCAAGCTTGATGCTATACTTTCCGTTTGTTATAGAGAGAAAAACAAAATTTGATAATTTGATAATTTTTTTAGCGATCAAACTTTTTGCGTTTCTTTACTACTGTTTAGTGTAAATCTCAGTGGGTATGATTTTTGTGTGGTACAATTATTAATGCATTTAGCATACAAAGAACAATCCGCTAACACTTTCCAAAAATAAAATAAAGTGGGTAAAAAAATGCGTGTGAAAGTGTGTAATTTGGACCGGGCAGCTGAAAATAAAGCCTGCATTTATACACCATTCGGGAATGTTTCTGACAGTTTTTAAAGAAGTTTGACTTAAATTACGACTAAGAAGCTTATATCTAAATCAGGGGTTCCCAACCTGTGGTACGCGTACCACCAGTGGTACGCGAAGGTCTTTCAGGTGGTACGCGAGTAGATTCCGTTCTTTTCACAAAAACTTTCGCAACTTCATATTTTGTTTATCTGGTTTTGTTTACAAAAAATATTCCCCCAAGCCTATTCTTATTGTTACGTAACTACTTCTGTTGTGTCGTATCATTAAGGTCTTCAAAATATCAAGAAACACAGTTGCTTTGAAAAACCGTACAACGCTGTGGCACAGCGGGCGTTAATCATGTCAAGCAGCGAAAATGCATGAAACAAAAATCTCACAAAATTTAGTTGTGGTGCTTTTGTGTTATTTTAGTATTCTTCTCCATAAAATAGGATTCGATCAAATTAGTTGTTTTGCAAGAAGTGGTACGCGTGGCAGTACAGAGCGTCCAAGTGGTATGAGGTCGTAAAAAGGTTGGGAACCCCTGATCTAAATGGAATCAGTAAAGAAAGTCCTTTACTAATTCTGTTTTTTGATGACAAAGACATACATTTAGTAGTATTGAATGACCAAGCTCAGTGCAGAATTTATATTCATTGTGTTTTGCTTTACCAATTATTGCTTTAAAGCAAATTAATTAATTAATTTGCCATGCTGCTGTTTTACAGTGTTCTGCGAGTTTTTTTTTATTTCAGCTATCTTAGTAAGTCCATTTATGGTCTTTTTATCTTCAAGAATTCTTTCATTTTAATTTTTTATCCCATTTTTGATTTCATTCAATAAAATTCAAATATTTTGTGAAACATTGTGGTAATGTAATAAAATCTTGATTAGGTTGGTAACTGAGGTTGTTAACGTTCGTTTTGAGGAACTTATGGAAAAGAAATCGCACGGATTTTAAGTGGTCCATTTTACACACGACTTTGGTCCAAAGTACACACTATGCGTGTAAAATGGACCACTTCGCGAAAAAAAATTAAATGCCTTTTACTCTTTTTACGTTAATATCCAAACATTGCCTTTTTGCAAATAAATACTTAGCGTCATAACTTAACGAATCGCATAAACTACCTTTAATTTGAAGGACTACTTTTTATTTTATGAAGGTTCAAACTAAAGTGGTCCAAATTACACGACTTTCCCTATAATGGCCTTGTCAGACTTGCAGTTGTCTAATAATGTAATTCGTCAAATTAGAGTAAAATGGCGGTAATTCTAATTCTATTCTTATTTAAAGTTTCCCCACAAACACTGGTTTGTCGAACAGTATTTTTAGGCATGTGATACAAGCATGCATTTAATTTTCAAAGCATACAAAGTCATGTCACCAGCAAATACGTCTGAAATTTTCAGACATGGCGTAAAATCTGTGTCCGAAATAATTTTTAAACACACTCTTAATGTCCGGAATTGTAGCGTATTCGCCTAAGCTTCTGCAGTTTTCACATTTCTTTTCCTAAAGGGATTCATAGGTTTACATCTTAATTGTTTTTTATGCTGTTTTGATGCATGATGATACCTATCTTCAAGCAAAATAACTTATCAGCATGACTTAAGGGGCTATTTGGTATTTTCTGCGTCTTGAAAGCTAACTAAACTCTGTTAAAAGAACTGGATCATAAAAAACTTTTCTGTTTTGTAACTTATTTTGAAACAAAAATGTGTATTTTTTCTCAGTGATAGTAGGCTACAGCCTTTTGTCAAAATATGACTGCTCTTGTTGGTAACATGCAACCACAAGTGCTATAAACGCATGTTTGATGTCGCCTTACAAATTTATGAAAACCGTCCGGAAGCAGATATGGTGACCCTAAACCAGGGGTCGGCAACCTTTTTGGCACTGCGGACCGCTTTTGAAATGAAAATTTTACCGCGGACCGGTCATAAAAAAAACTACAAATATTTAGCAATAAAAACGCTTAAATTAGTTTATCATCCCCGAAATACATGGGCAAAATGTTCATAGCATTTAACCTGAAAAATTATACGGCCCCGTAACGAACTCCTCGCGGACCGGTACCGGCGGTTGCCGACCACTGCCCTAAACCACACCACTGAAACATATTTTTCAGTTATACTTGACGATGTGATGAACAGTACCTAAGTTACAATTTGTAAATCGCAGGGGGCCAATACGATAGCAACTGCCGACGTCAAAAAATCGAGTCTCATGAAAATCTCAAGTTGCTGCTAGATATATATTTGACATGAGTGACGCATCAGCTCCGAAAATATATAGGCCAGTTTAAAAATGTGCAAATCTGGAGTTTTGAAATGTACTACAGTTGGTCGGTTTAAATCTAATTTTAGTTTGAATTCTAGTTTTTGAGAATGTTTGAAAAATCGAATTTTAAAAACCGAAAAAAATCGCGTTGTCCAAGTCCGAGCCTTGTAAGGGCCGTGGTTCAAACGTTTTAATTTAGTTTTGCTTTTTGGTTTTAGGCCTATATATATATCATTAAAAAAATAAAGATTTTTTTTCATGAAGCGTCTCATAATAGCGCTTTGGTTGTATTTTTTGCTGCTAAAAACTCTTCTGACACTAAACTTATGACCATCCACCGTTTTCAACAAACAGATAATTTCATCCAATATCCCTTTTTAACGCTTTTAGTTTTGAAATGTGTTTTTTTTTGGTTTGCAGTTTGCACACCAACTTAACAGCCGTTCACAAACTTTTAGTTTCTACTCCACGGTGCAAAAATGACCAACTAGTTTGTCGACGCGGAACCCTTTCTTTCACATAACAATGCCTTGTCATACCGCACAATCAGAGATTTTGCAGTATTTTCTTGTCTATTTCGCACACTTTAGAGTTTGAAACAGGAGTGTGCAACAGGATTTAGTGTGGCCCTAGGAATTAAATTCAAGGTTAAACTAAGTTTTGAATTAGATTTATTGTTTTTTTTTTATTATAAAACCTCTCCCCCACCCAAATAGATTTTTTGAACAAATGCTCTTTGCGTCATCTATCGGTAATGCGAAAGTGTACCCGTGTCGTATGCATCTACAGACAGACGGAGTAAATTACTTCTTAACCATGGCAGAGATTTGATTTAATTTGCATATGTTTCACTTACATAAAGAATTTTTCATGACTCGAACTGTAAAAACCGCAGATTGAACGTTGGCTGTTTTTAGGTGATGAATGTCATTTCACGACAGCTGTTGTTGATTACGGAGGTCAGGGATATCTATATATCGCTGTTTTGCGCCAAAAGACAACTTTGACTAATACTCAGGCTATACAAGCAGTCAACGAAAAGCAAAAGATAGATTTTACTGCTGAAGAAAATGCTGAGCATCAGGTAACTACCAGATTTTCCTTTTACGTGACAACTATACTATGAAAATATGATGTATAAGATTTATTTTATTCTTGGCAGTCATGCTTTAGTCCTTGTATTAAAGACTATAAATTTTTGTTTGGTTCTTTGTATTTCTTCAACAAATAAAGACATAATATTGCATTTTTTGTAGAAACTTACTTTTTATGACTGGTTGCCTGAGATTGGAACTGCGGAGAAACAAAGTATCAACATTGTCTGTCAAACCTGCTCAACTGTGGAGTTTAGATTGATTTACTGTGGTTTGTCCACTGGCTATTTACCATATGGGGTAAGTATATATTTAAAATCAATCTTTGGCAATTAGTCATCCCATCAGCTATTTTATTTTTTGTTAGGGTGTGCCTGCTTGGTGTTTGATAATGCCTAAAGAATAGTTGGCGCTTCATGAACTTTATAAGTACCATTTTAGTTTTTATAAGTCATTAAGTGACAGCTAATAAGTGCAAAAGATTCCAGTTAAATGTACAACTTTTTTGGCTGATTAACTGGATTATGTGGCTGTCCAGATGGTGTAAAAAGTTTTTAACAAACATGCCCATTTGCACTCACCCAGCTACAATAATGTCGCACGAAAGCTTATTTTATGCTTGCTTTTTTAGCTTAGAATAGAATGTACTCTCTCAAAAATAGATCAGCAATCAAACCGCATCACAAAATGTAATATCACACTACCTCATAGTTTTAAGTTTGCAACAATATATGTATAAACTATCTTTGTTTCAAGAAAGATTGTATACCCACTCTTTGGTCCAACACGCACCTGACATATATATATTTGAGACATTGTCTTTCACTTAAAGCATGCTACTGATCAACCAGTGTTCTGTCTTTGTTAGAAACATTGTTTTAAGCAACAACACATTCTTCGGCTGTGTTTGTGACAAGCTGTCTATTGTTGCCATGGATGGGAAAAAGTAAAAGAGTCTCTTTTTATTTTGACTCAGAATGATATTACACTTCTAAACAGTAGCTGATGTAATACTGTCTGTTTCAAGACAGCTTAGAAATGTACAGACACTTCACTAAATGTTCTGCACATACACCCTGTGTAAAAAAAACATTTGACGTACATGATTTAAGTTGTACATACAAATAACCAGATAATTTTCTTGTCAATTGATATGTTACAGCTAAGTATTGACAATATCTGAACAATTAAATGGATTATGTGGCAAACTTTTATACAATTAAACAGATTCTTTTTAATTATTTTTCACTGTATTTCATAGGTGTAGAATTTCATAGGTGTAGAATAGGTGTAGAATTTTTTTTTTAATTTAATGATGATGAATTTTTTTGTTTAAGACATCAGCTTCAAATTTGAAAAGTACATTGCTAGAACTAGTTTCAGCTTGTGGTGAAAATGATGTTGAAGTACAGAGGGTGTCAACAAACAAGGGCATAAAATTTGATATTACTTTCAAGACAAAACTTGGTATGTTTGTTTAGCCAAATATTTGTTATATTTTTTTGGTAAATGGAGCTTATTGCTGTTTAACAAAGCACTTGTTGTTGTTTTACACCAGCAACAAAGTTGTTAGTTTTTTTATTCTTAGGCAATAAGCAAATGATTCATGGCTATATTAAGAATCAGAATAATCAGGAAGGTGTCAGCTTGACAGTTACTGAAGAAGTGAGGGGAAGGCCTGACTATGCCACGTTTACGCTTTTTGCATTTGGAAGGTAAAAGTTAAAATATTTTGTATATGTGACTTTGTAATCAGAAGTTGTCTGACTTGGTAATCAAACATTCTTGATTGTGCTTGTTTAAGTTTTTACTTTTGTATTTTAAGTGCAAAACATAGGTGGTTTCAAATGCCATGTTTTTTGTACAAATGTTTCTTAATTGTTTTATTTAGGTCCACAACTTCAATTGCATACAATGGTTCTGCTGAAGAAGTGCAATCAGCATTGATGCAAATTACAAAAGCTCATTGCTCCAAGTACATATTACCACCTAAAACAGACAGTAATATAATTGCAATTAATGATTATGAAACAGATGATGATTCAGGTGACAACAGTGGTGACATTGTACAGGTATATGACCCTAAACTTCTGCAATTTACAAATGATTATGCAATTATAGCTAAAATATTACGCGCTACTATTGAATCATGCATTTTAGAACTTGTTTTAAAATACTGTACAACGAACCATTTGTCTGAAAAAAGGGTCTTCATATTCTTCAACATTTTTTTGCAGGAAATACCTGCATTTTGTGGTGTGTCTTCTTTAAAAAATCCATCATTTGTATATAAAGCTGATACAACAGCACACTTAACCTGGAAACAACATAAATCCTTTTCACCTCTTCTATTCAGAGTGGTAAGATAACATGTTTACCTAATGTAGTAGTAGACAATGATACAACATAACTGTTTTTTTTTTCTTGGCAGATATGTTTTGCACATTTTGGCACATTTCAACATATTATTGGCATTGGCGGCAAGTTTAGGTTTACGATAGACAACGAGGATAAAACAGAGGAAACGCTAAGAAAATTCTCTATTGACATAGCAATGAACAACAAATGGTCATATTCCTGTTTGGATTTAGTTACGGTAAAAACAGTTTTGTATATTTTTTTATTTGGTAAAAAATTTGTTTGCAATCACAGATAATTCAAACTCACTATACAACCCTGACAGATGCAAACATTGATACGATCTCTTTTTACCAAAACACTGGAAATTTTTACATTGATGCAGTTTATATTGGCAGGGAAAAACTTGTTCCAAATGATATTGGTTTGTACCAAACTTTATTTTAGAACATTATAATTTATTTAAGTAATGCCATGCTCCTCCAAAAATAGGCACCAACTTACATTTTTCTCGGGTATGCCACATTATATGACAAAACAATCTGTCGTCATGAAATACTATATATTTTTCTGCCGCTAGTTAGGGTTGAGATTACGTGAAAGCTTGCAGTTCTTTTCAAACTAGAAAGGTGACTCTTCTATACATTTTCATGTTGTAGTTTGTATATATCCTATTTACCGGTTTTCTACACACACATACACGTTCGATTTATACACATGGTTTCCACACATGTTTTTATGGGAATTGGTTACTCTGTGTAAATGGTGCGATTATTTTTAGATTCTTAAGGACAAATTAGTAAAAAACATTACCCCAAACCTTGAAGGTTTTGTCTATAATTTTTTACATCAATATATTGTCATATCTTTACAAATGTAGTAAAAAAACGGTAAAATCTACATGACGTCAATATGGCATACACCAGGGGTCTCCAACTCAAAGTTTGTCCAGGGCCAATTTTCCAACTGCCTTGAAGCAGCGGGCCACATACACCTTTAGATGTTAAAATGCTTTCAAAGACTTTGATACTGCATGCTACACACATTACCACTCCAGGCCATCACTTTCCAAACCAAAGTGTTTGGTTCTTTGGTAGTTGATGGCACTATTTCGTTGACGTCCAAGAGGTTATGTCTTTACAATCTTAATTGGGTGTTCAACCCCTTTTTTATTTCACCACAAATAACAATGAAAGTAATTGTTTGCGCATAATTCATATCTTAGTTTTGTCTGTGATGTCACAATCCGCTCTTAGATCATTGATGTGCGGTACCAAGCAAATAATATTTGTGTGAAATGAATCCAAAAAGCAGTAGTGGAAAAAGTGAAAATTCCTTTCAGCAGTTAAGATTTTGTTTTGCTGAATTGGCTTTAGCATTGAATTTATCTTGTACCTCGGGTCCTATTTGTTTCTTATGAAAATGAAATGGTTTGGAAACCATGGTCCTAAGCATATGAAATAATCCATGTGGCCTACTCAAGTGTCAATAAAATATTGGTCGGCCTTCATAAACGTAAACGTTTCTCATCCATAAGCTAAACCTATACAGTAAACACAAAAAACTAAACGGATTCTGGAGTTTACGCTTGATAATCAGACTAAGTCCGCATTATTTCATCATAATTGTGTATCACTAAGGTTGAATTTTTTAACGTAGTAATATATGGGTATGAGTTAAAGTTTCATTACTTTTTTCTTTGTTGAACGCTCAACGGGTGAGTAAAACAAAAAAGATGGTCCCATTTAACAAGATATTAATATTTTGTCATTTGCTAATGACACTGCGGGCTACAGAAAATTGCCTCAGACCACAGAAAAAAATTGGGCCGCGTGTTGGAGACCCCTGGCATACACAGAAAAAATTCATAGTTGGCGCCTGTGTATTGACCTGCAGCAACCTCTATCCATGCGAAATCCGAGCAACTGTTAGTGACCCTTTGTCATGTTTTTCATGCAGTCCTCGTTCTATAAAGTTTGCTCAATTTATAAAAAACTTACAAATTGATTCTCAAGTTTATTTTGTCAAATATATGACCAAAAATTGTTCTTGCTGGGTTTAGCCATAAAATTTTAGGCTTTATGGGTAAAAAATGAGTGAATCCAAATAAAAAGTAACAAAATCATTTAGAACAATGCATCAACCAACAAACGATATAAAACTCCTGGATCGTGTGATTTAAAAGCATAGCCATGCTTTAAAAAAATGTTTTTGGATCCTGTGGGTGAACCCCTGGGTCACTCAGGAGGTTCAAATTTGGATAACTAACTAACTACTTGTGTGTAAATTTGAATACATTTGATGCACTCTTTCTTAAGACATGAAGCATATGTAGCTTAGTTTATAGCCAGCTCTGGTAGCTTATGCTGTGTTTTTTTTTGTTATACAATCCGCTGCATGTGAATGCTTGTGCCATTTGTAGCGTGTATCTCATGCTAGCCTGTAGTAGTGAGTGCTTAAAATTTTACCTGATAAAATGCAATTTTATTGTATGATTGACATGGATAATGGTCTTGTGTTTGTAGAAATTTCACAACTAAGGAAACCTGGGGGACAAGCAAATGGAAAGGCAATTGGCAATATCATTGTCAACAAAAATGGTTCATATGCAGATTATGACATTGTCATTGAAACTGTGGATTGTGGATATCAAATTCCTTTTTTAATGGTAGGTGTTGCAAAAATAAAAATAGAACTCATGCTAAAGTTGTGCTGAATAAGTCTGAAAAACTGAATTACTTAAAAAAATGAAGTGAAAGTTGCAAAATCTGGGAACAAAATTATTGAGGTGATTTGTATTATGGTTTTCTTTTTGTTTTCACTGTATTTTTTTTTGCACAACTTTTCCTAAGCAAAAAAATATTAAAATTAGATTGAAGAATGTGGCAACCCAGAAGTGAATGGAAATACTTCCCTTCAGAAGTGCAATAACAACAAAAATCTAGTCAAAGTTCAACGTATTAAAGAAGCAACCCCTCCAATGACAGGAATGTTCAACCTACAGTACATAAATAATGGCACCACTCATATTTTGAAGGGTATTTTGTGTAATTATGTCATTTGAACAAGTGGTTTTTATGTTGCCCATTGCAGATATTCCTGTAAATTCAAGTGCCACAGAGCTAAAATATTTACTAGAATCAATTCAAGGATTTGGAAGCACAAATGTAAAAATATCTGGAAAATGTCATAGCATTGATTATGAAGTAGAGTGGACATCAAATGGTGGAAAAAAAGAACTTTTGGTGGTACTTTTGCATGTTTTATATCTGGTTGTGCTTATAGGGGCAAGTTTAACAATGTGAAGCATTTTCCTCCTCAAAGCTTGTGTTAAAGCTTTAACACAAAATTTTAAAACCTATTAGGTTAAAAATTTAATTATCATACAGGTAAATGCCACAAATGTAGAAGGAGGTCCGGGTTTGTCAGCATCTGTTCATGTTTCTCAAAATGGAGGAATTTTCCATGACCCAATTCCTGGTGAAATGCTTCGACTGCCATACAAAACACCTCAGGTATTTAACAAAACTGGGCCAATGCCTCGTTACAATTTTTACTACAGTTTAACTTTAAGGTTGAGGTGTTAGTCAATGGTATTCCGTCCATGTGCAAAGGAAACTGTTCTTTTGATTGGAGAAATGATGCCACCCCACTCATTAATAGTTTTACTCCATCTTCTGGTAACTAAAAATATCTTAGTTTAATACCTCTTTATTAATGTATAAAGTAAAATTTTTGATTAGTTGTTCTATCAGACAAATGCGATTTGAACCAAGGGTTTTTGTTCTTGTTTTTATCTTTAATGTTTCCAATCTACCTCACATAACATGTCTTAATTTTCTCTAACTTTGCTATTTTTTGCAGGTCCTGTCAATACCATTTTAAAATTAACAGGTACAATGCTAGGGAATGAGGCAAGCACTAATGTGTCTGTATCAATTGGGTTGTCACCTTGCTCAGTTTTACATCACAATGAAACTTGCATCATATGCCAGGTATACAAAGTGATGTGAATATATACACGAACAGACCAAAACATCACATAAAAGATGAGAAATGACTTTGTTTAAAGTTTAAGATTGCTGCTTTGTATTGAACTGTTTGTTTGTAGTTTGCAAAGTTTTTGCTTTTATCTGTGTACTTATCTGTGTAAGTTCGTTTGCATTGGTTGGTCTACATGAGTAATACTCTATCTGTGTGCCGTTTTAAAGATTTCCAAGTGTGCCACGAAATATCCCCTATTTTAAAGTGCAAAAATGTACTGGTGTTTTAGGACTTCTTGATGAAATGCTGGTGCGCATGACAACGTTTCAAAGCTCATATTTTTGTTATTAGTAAAGAAAAGTATCCTTAAAAATTAAAAAAAATATAAAAATTACCACTTTGAAACAACTTTTGTTATGTTTACTTGCAAAGTGTGAAAAATTAGTTCTTTAATGCACCGCATGCTTAAAAAGTTTGAGAATCACTGGTCGACATGCTGTACACTTTTGTAATGTTTCTTTTAGCTGGGTTTGTAACATCATATTGATCAATGTAACATTTAAATAAATGCTACAGGTGATGTCTGGTCCAAGCGGAATTTACAAGATTGATGTTTCAATAAATCAGTATGGAAGGGCAAAGCCTGCAGAAAATGTGTCCCTTGCATTTAATATTACAGCAGGGTTAAATGAAGTGTCACCATTAATAGGATTTACAACTGGTGGTTATGCTTACAGTGGTTATATTGTGTATGTTCTTATTAAAATTGCATTTTTAAGGTGGAGGTACTTTGACAGTGCTCGGATATGGATTTACAGTAAATTCAACCATTAATGTTGGTTTAAATCAGTGCAAACAAACTGCTGGTAACGTTACTAATGATACGATTTTGTCAACTATACTTCACTGTGTTATACCACCTGGAGGCATAGGAACTGGTAAACTTAAAAACTAATGTAACTATTATGTAAGGTTTTTAAGGTGTCTTTTGGTACAGTTGATGTGACTCTATGGGAAGATGAAATATTAATTGATACACTGCCATCAATATATACTTACTCAGACGAAAATTTACCTGTGGTAAACTCCATACAGCCCAACCAAACAGCTATAAATGGTAAATGTACATTCATGTAGCAAATTCATCCAGCTGATTTCATTTTTTTTTCCAAATTTTGACCTGTGTCATGTTTATGTTAAGGAGGAAACCTGATTAACATTACTGGCAAAAATTTGGGATCTGTTGCATCTGAAATAACTGTAAATGTGGGTGAAAAAATGTGCAAACTTGCTGCATGGAGTGAAACTGGTATATCTTGCCAGCTGCCATCATTAGATCCAGGAGTTTACAGTGTTACTGTTTACATTGGAAATCAGGGAACTGCTGATATGTTGTAGGTGCTAAAACAATCTTGCCTAGATATGTTTGTACTAAACCAATATTGGTTGCAGACAAAATAATGTGGGTGGTGTGGAATACATTTTGCTCATTGATGATTACACTCCAAAATCTGGTTCACTTTATGGTTCTACATTGGTTTCCATATCAGGAAAGGGATTTGTAAATGATGAAACTTTACAAGTACTTGCAACTGTTTTATGTTGATGTGTACATAGTTTTTTAACTTATTGACTGTATTTCTATTCATGTTACAACAGGTGACAATCGGGAGCACATATTGTAGGATTGTCTCTGTTGATTGGAGAAACATACAATGTAAAACTAACACATTTGCTAGTGTTCATTACATCACCAATAATGGATATCACCGTGGTAGGGAAACCTTTTAAGATTATAACAACAGATATGTGGCAGAAATGTTTTTTCTGCAGATTATGGCCAAGGCCTCGCTTGGGAACCACAGGTTTTAACAATATCAGTTGGTGACATGGTTACATGGAAATGGACTATTCCAACTACATTAGACAGCAATTGGGGTGCAAGAGTATTTTCTATTGCTAAACCCTTTCACACAAACTTTGATGGAAGAGGATTTATCTCAAGTACATCTCGGAGTGTGAAAGGTAGAAATAGCTTGTATGTTTATATTCAAAATATATTAAATAGCTAAAACAGAATCTACCTATATACTCCTTCATAGGATATTTTTCCCACAAGTTTATTGAAGCTGGTGTTTACCATTACTCTTCTGGATATATTGATGGTGACAGTAGTGGAAGATTTGTAATGACGGGTACAATACATGTGATAGAGACCGCAAACACAAACTCACATCTTAAAGTTAGCCTTGGTGGTCATTTAGCACTTTTTAGAGGAGTAAATAGTAAGTACTATAAATTTTACGTATAAAACGGTTCTGAATTTCTTCAACAAACACAAATTTACTTGAAATATTTCAAAGAAAAACTGTTAAAGAAAAGGTCGATGGTTTGTAACACCGTAAGCAAAATTGCCAATTGTGAAGAAGATGTCAACATAACATCTGGCTTTGTTGTGGGAGGAAAATGTTATACACCTGTTGTTTCGAGTGTAAAACCAAGTCATGGTTCAAGAAAAACTCTAATAAGTATTACTGGTGAGTTTAAATTGAAACATGGCAAATCGAGTTGGTTAACTAATTCATAACTTCATTTACTTCAGATATTTGTCATAAATTTTATAAATTAGCAAAAGTTTTTCCTTTTTCAAAACTTAAACGTATGCACAATGTGTTAAAACCTTGGTTGGTGAATTACAACATTTCAAACAGGACTTTGTAACTGATTAAAGAACAACCTTTTGTTGAATTAACACATTGTGTGTTCTTGCTGTTTCCAACTCTCTGGGTAAAAACAACAATTTTTTTTCCATAGGCAAATTTGCTTGGCATCCTATTTTACAAATTTTATTGGAGATTTTTGTTTTGTCTATGTATAAAAAACCCTACCTAAAAATTTATTTCAGGGTTTGGGTTTGCTGCTGACAATTGTGCCAACGTTGTCCAAATTGGAGATTATACATGCAACGTGGTATATTCAAATCACACTCTCATTCAGTGTTTTCCCCATCCAACAAATGTTACGAAAGTGGGAATTGCTTATGCTGTAAGTTGAAATTGAATGCTTTAGTGTTTTTACTCATTTTTACTTCATGAAATGCTGGATATAACCTTTGACTTTAATATATAATAAAGATACATGTATATTTTGTTATGAAACAACTGTAACTAAACATACATTTAAAAAACAAACAGGTGGAAGTAAGTGTGAATAACATTGGAAAAGCCTCCAGTTCCCTTGAACTGCGATTTGCTCTATTGCCAGACATAGAAACAATTTTTCCTTTGACTGGATCCTTGGAAGGAGGAACTTTACTTACTATCACAGGTATTTTCTTGACAACTTCTGCATCTACACTGCGAGTTGTTCTAAACAAATAAATTTTACAGGATTTGGGTTTTCTGAAGAAGTGTCTGTTTATATGGGTGGCGTATTATGTGTTGTATATGAAACTCAATATAATGAGTTAAAGTGTAAAACAATGAAGTTTTCTCAAGAAACAACTGTCAATGTATCTTTAACTATCAAGTAAGCTGTTGCCAAAACAAAATCTATTTTTAATCTTGTTTGCCATTTTTTGTTACACTCTTGCAGTTCCCACCTAAAATCAGTTTGTACCGGCAACTGTGAATTCACATCATCAAGCCTGTCAACTCCACAAGTGAATGATATTGTTCCCAATCCTGTAACATCGGATAACACAAGCCTAAGAATTAAGGGATCAGGGTTTACTGATGGCATCAACAATGCATCTGTGTTGATTGGTAACTTACACGGATTTAAATGCACAAATTTTACTCACAGCAGATAAATCAAACATCCATTTAAATGTTTACAGGCGACCAAGTCTGCAAAGTCCAATCAGTCAATGGAACTGTGATACAGTGCCATCTGAACTATTTGCCTGTGGGTCAGCATAATGTACAAGTAACAATTTCTGACGATGGTCTTGCAACATTTTTACCAACTGATAAGCAAAACATTATCAGGTTAGTTGGTATTGTGTCAGTTAGTGGTACAAATATTTTGCCAAACGATTTTACTAAGCTGATTGAATATGCTGAATTAGAAATAACAAATGTGAAAAAAGTTTCTTAACATTTTGCCTTTTGCAGTTCTGCATTGTATTCAATAAATCCAACTTCTGGAAGTATTTCTGGTGGATCAATTGTTACATTTGAAGGGCATGGATTTGCAGTAACTGACTTTGAAGTATTTTTTGATGGAAAACCTTGCCAAACAAAATCAGATTTTTCAAATACCAAGGTATTGTCACGTTTTTTTCATAGATTACAGGGATAAGTAACGTAGTTGTAAATATGTTTCAGTTTCAATGTGAAACTCCAAGTCAAGATCAATCTAAGTTTTCCACTGTTTCATTTTTCCCCCCAAATCAGTTCCAGGAGACCACTTTCCATTATGATGACAGTTTAACTCCCATTATTAACTCCATCTATCCAACAAAAGGTAGAATAAAACTAAAATTCAGCTTGAAGACTTTAATTTTTCTCTTTTTGTTTTATAGGCACTAGTGGTGAAATTTTTTCCATCAAAGGAAGTCAACTAAATGGAACAAACACAACTGTTTTTATTGGCGATGCCATTTGTGAACTTGTTTTCGGTAATGCTACACAGGTGAGATGAAAGATTTATCCTATCATGTAAATACCAAGTTCAGATTGATATAACATGTACTTTTTAGATTGATTGCATTGTTGGTGAACACAAAGGTGGAGCTTATAAAGTAAATGTTTTAGCTCCAAATCTGGGCTTTGCATATTCTAATCATATGTTCTTTTATGACATAAATATTTCATCTCTTACACCATCTGAAGGTAAGTCTATTTTTAGTTTGCTTCCTTTTTTTAATTTGTTATTTTGTAGGTGGGTATGGGGGAAATATTGTTCTGGTCCTTAAGGGAGTTAATTTTGATTCATCGATGAGTATACAAGTGTGTGACAACTTCTGTACTCACAATGCAAATTTGTCATTTGCTAATTCAACCAGCATAGCATGCACATTGGACCCAGGTAAACCAATTGAAAACAAATAGTGCAGCACAGTTGTATAATAATGTTTTGTTAACAGAACCTATCTTGATTTACGGAACACAAAGTGCAATTGAAATACATGGATCTTATTTGAGTGGGAATTATTTGTCAGTGAGTTCAACAACAAGCAAACAGTTGGGACATTTCATGTCCAATTACACAGGTAATTATGCTTTACTGCAATCGTTTTACTTGTTTGTTTCTTTTTCCTCAATCAATTTGTCAATGTTTATTTAGCACGATAAATTAGGTTGATTATGTAAAGCCTTAAAATCTGACAGAATGTGATGAAAATGTTGGGGTACTTCATTGTGCTTTTCAAGTTGTAGGTTCAAATTCTATTTTTGCCAATTCATTTATTCACTTAGTTGATAAAAATAGCCTCTTGCAGGAGGATCCAACTGACTTGCCAAAGGGCACATTGCAACAGTTTAAGACTCATTGTGAGCATTATTCAATTAGGCATTGCGCTATCAAAAAGGTATAAATATGACACAACCTAACAAATGGTCATGGAGTTGTTTATTTTTCATTATTAGTCCCCAAATAGGAAAACATATTTTGTGTGTTTATGACACAAAAGTTTCAGTGTAAGGCATTCGGGATCAGATGTTGAACAGGAAACTAATTGAAGTTAATTTAACTATGTGACTACACTACATGGAATTACAGTCATTTTGAAAAAAATGTAGGGGTTGTGTTTATCTTCAAAAAAAATGTAGGGCTTGCTACATTGCTTACTGGGAATAATGTTCATGCAGATTACTCATCATTAATAGATTTGTTGTTTTGTTCTTGGAAAGGTAATGATGATCTGGAAATCCCTTCAGTAAAGCAAGTGACAGAAAATGCATTAAGCCCACCTATGCACTTCACTTTGCTATTCACCCAAAGAAATGACCGAAAACAAACTGTTATGGCATGGCGACCTGTTCCTAAACCAGGTAATACTTAAAATTTGTTGTTTTTATGTTCAGAAGAAGAAATGTAAACATTATTACATCTTTAACCACAAGCTCATAAATTGACATGGTGTATTTAAGGTTTTGTTTGTCTTGGTGATATTGTGACTTTGGATCAAACCCAACCACAGCTTACTGAGGTTGACTGTGTGCATAAAGGTCTCACTCTTGAGACAAATCTCACCTACCAAATTTGGGAGACTAAAGATAAAACTGTTGCTGCTTGGAAAATAGCAGAAAGTGTATTTTCTGTGTTTACCAACCAACAATTTACAAGAGAAGACACAATAGTCTACCGTCTAAAAAGTATGTGCTGTTATGAAAATAAGAAAAACATATTTTATTGTAAGTAACTTTTTTCAGATCGCTCTGAGACAGTGGACTACTCAGTTGACAAACTATGTCCAGTAACTATTGGAATAGAAAGCAATTATGTGGTGACTTCAACCTTGTTTAAATATAAAGCTGCATATACCCCGGTTGTATCAGGTATTTCACCACTTAGGGGTGGTACAGGTGGAGGAGTGGTTGTCACCATAAATGGACAAGGCTTTTCTGACAAACCCAGTGAGGTTGGTATATTCACAAGTATTCATAAAGAAGTCTGTTTTATAATCTTATGTTAAAATCTGTGGACAAAATAGTTTTTGTAAGGCCTTAGATTACTTTTTTCATCTGCTTTTTTCTTTGGTTAAGGTGAATGTGATTATTGCTGGCATTCCATGTGATATAATTAACTCATCTTTAACTCAAATTATCTGCACAACCGGAAGCAGTTTTGAGTCAATAAATTCATTAATTAATGTAATAATTTTGGGCAAAGGGCAAGCAGTAAATTCAGACACCTACTTCGAATATGTTGGTGAGTTGTTTTCACTTGTGCAAGTTATACACAACTTTTCTTCACATAATTTGTGATTTTATGTTAGATTTATGGTCTTCACCATTTACATGGGGTGGTTTGGACCCACCCACAACTGGAGATTTTGTTGTAATTAAACGTGGACAAACCTTAGTGTTGGACACCAACACACAGGTTTTAAAATTTTTGCTTATTGATGGGGGAAAACTAATTTTCGACAACAAGAACATAGAACTGCAGGCTGAATACATACTTATTACCAATGGTGGATTGTTACAGGTAGGAACATGCAAAAAGTTTCAAATTCATACAGTGATATGTTTTCTATTATTTAATGCAGATTGGTACTGAAGATAAGCCTTTCCAGAAAAAGGCAATAATAACTCTACATGGACATTTGCGCTCAAGAGAAATTCCAATTTATGGAACAAAGGTTCATTTTTTCTTTTTTAAATTTAGATTTTTTAATTTAATGTTTGTGTTAAAATGAAGGTGCTTGGAGTCAGAAATGGTACCCTTGAAATGCATGGAAAACATGTAAACCCCACATGGACGCATTTGGTAAATTCATCACATGTTGGTAGCAGAGTACTACATCTGAAAGAGCCTGTGTCATGGAGTGTTGGTGATGATATTGTGATTGCAAGTACAGGTAATTATGATGCTTTAAAATTAAAGTGTTGTTGTTACTCATCATTGTTAAATCTGCATAGGCCATCGACATAGTCAGAAAGAAACAGAGGTTCGGACAATTTCACTCATAAGTACTGACAAAACAGCTGTATATTTGACTGAACCACTAATATTTGAACATGTTTCCTTAACTCAAGTTTTACAAGGTAATTACAAATAATAGTGCACTTTTGTGTTCCAACTGCCGGTTCATGTAAAGGCAGCAATGTCAACTCAGTTTTGCAATTGCTATACTTTGCATGTGTAAAAAACTATTTGTCAAACCTCAGTGTTTTCCCGATTTGAAAACTAAATTTGGCATACAAATTAGGAACATTACTGCAATTAATTACTTACTGTGCATGCATTTTATACATAGTGTGGTAATGTTTTTAAATTTTAAGAAAGTCTATGTGTATTGTCCCTGTATTCATATTGTATTCTATTAAGATGGTACAACAATCGAAACCAAGGCTGAGGTTGGCCTTTTGACACGTAACATAGTTGTTCGGGGTTCCAAAAAAATGGAATGGAATGATGTTATACCAGCTTGTGAAGCTGGTTTTAACACTGGAGAATTCGCCACACAAACTTGCTTTCAGGTGAGGAAACCATCAGTGAATTTGTAAAATACTTGAGTGGATTTGTTTTAGGGGCGGTTCGGAGAAGAGGAGGGATCTGATGAATTTGGAGCGACTGTGATGATACATCCGAGATACACAAGTAGAAACATTGCTGTGGCTCACATTGAATATGTAGAATTTACTGAGGTTGGACAAGCTTTCCGATTAGGTCGATATCCAATACATTTTCATATTTTGGGTGATGCCAACTTTCAAAGTTATGTTCGTGGATGCGCAATTCACAAAACATTTAACAGGTTTGTTCTACATGTTTTAAGCAAGAAGCACTGTACACACTTTTGTCTTGTTGCAGGGCAGTGACTATTCACCACACACATCATGTGTTAGTAGAAAACAATGTTGTATACAATGTAAAGGGTGGTGCCATGTTTATTGAGGATGGCATAGAACATGGTAATATATTGCAGTATAACTTGGTGCTATTCTGTCGTCAAAGCACCTCCTTGCAGAATGATGACATTACTCCTGCTGCTTTTTGGGTCACCAATCCGAATAATACCATTCGACATAATGCAGCTGCAGGTATTTTGCATTAGGTCAACTTTTAAAGCTTATGTTTTTAATTATGGATTGATTTCTTAGGTGGAACTCACTTTGGATTCTGGTATCGAATGCATGTTCACCCTGATGGACCCTCATATGACAGTAATATTTGTCAACAGAGGCATCATCTGGGTGAGTTTCAAAACAATACTGTACATTCACAAGGATGGTTTGGACTGTGGATATTTCAGGTATGTTAAAATTAAATTCCTGTTGAAAGTAGTATTTCAGAAGGTTGCTGCACTGCTTGTTTAGCTTCAAGTAAAAAAAATTAATTTACCTTTTACCAAATTTTTCTTAGACATATACACCAAAAAAAGATCAGGGGTGTTCCTCCCAAACACCTGAAGTTGCTAAATTCTTTTCATTGACAACATGGAACTGTGAAAAGGGTTCTGAAGTAGTAAATAGTGGATCAATTCAGGTTAAATCTTTTGATTTTCAGCCCCTTGAAAAATAGTGTTGCTACCACGCTAAACATGTAACATGCATATTTACACTTACAGTTTCATAATTTTGTAATGGTCAACAATGAGTTTGCTGGCATTGAAACAAAGCGTATCATTGACCAGAATGTTTTGTGGGGACAAGCTGGAATTTTCAATAGTATTATTGTGGCCTACTCTGATGTATCTAAACCAGGTTAGTAGTTATAGGTCCCTTCCCTGAGGACACATCTTGATTTCATTATGTTTTTTTTCTTCCTTTGATGTTTGTCCATGTACTTTTTAGCATGAAATCTTTGATGAATTTGGATGAAACTTTAATAGCTGGTAGATATTGTCCTGCAGATGTGCCATCCATTTTGTTTGTCTTAATAGCCCTAGCAGTTACCAAATTAGGCCCCCAAAAGTAAAAAGTTTTTCATCATGCAAAGCACCACACACATAAGGTGTCTGTGGTGTACTGATGAGGTGTCTGTTTTGGACAAAATTTTTGATTTGGACAACATTTTTCAGGACTGTTATATAGGTCACTCTGGTTGAGTGTTTTGTAGTTTGGGTGTAGCACCCCATTAGTTTCCCCTTTAGCCTAAACTTAACTGGGTAAACCAGAAACAATGTCTGAATTGGATAAAATTCGGACAGTTTATAGAATCCATCAGTTTAAAGGTGTCGATTGATGTGTTTTGCTCTGCAGCCCTACTATTTACCCCTTTTACCACCAAAAAGGGTAAAATTTATAAACAATGTCCAAATTAAATGATATTTGGACAGTTTGTTAAAGTAGAATGAGTGTAGGGTATATGCGTATGTTTTAAAATAGACCATAGTGTTGTGTACTGGCAGTATATGCGTTCATATATTAGTTTCTTTGCTTTTTTCTGCTAATTTGGCATTTTTATGTTATCAGGTGAAAGAACAAAGCAAGGAGTTGTAATGCCACTTTCTGAGGCTTCAGTTCTCGTCAATGTCACTTTTGTTAATTTTGATCAACAGGGCTCCTCAGCAATTCATGGTAAAACAATAACCTTAAATTAGTAGTAAAACATATTTTCAATCAATGTTTTAATTTTTATTTAAGGAACAACCATTACTGGAACTTGTGGTGACTTGTGTGGTGGATTTCCTTACAGACTTTCTGGACTACGGTTTTACAACAGTCCAAATAAAGTTCATTTTAGGTATTGGGAGTTTTGTTTTGCTTTTATATTTACCAAATTGCCCAACAAAACTAAATAAACTTTAGATGGGAACATGACTTGGTGTTGTATGACTTGGATGGATCCCTAACAGAAAGTGGCTCTGCAAAAGTGGTTGTGCCCCAAAATCCTTCACTCCCCCCATCTTGTACCGTTGCCGCAGAATTTAGTCTGGGCATTAAAGGTATGTTTTAAGAAGAAGGGTTTTCTAAAGAAATCCAATTTTTGACACTCATGTTTTGTTCCTTTTTTGACCTTTATCTATTATAAAACTTTTCTGTCTTTTTACTTTTGGCATAAAGTTTGCTGTTCAATAAAAGTGCATATGATTGATTCTAAAGTTCACTTGATGTGATGTTGACCCGTTTTTGAAATAAACTTACAAGGAATAATTTGAGGTCATTGATGTATTTTTACAGTTTATTGGGTCACCTTGCACACCTAAGATGCATGAACCTGTTTAGTGTTTATTTAGCTTTTAGGAACTTGTACATCTAAATTGGAAAAAAATACACAGTTTTTTAAAGATGCCATTGTGTAATAAAGATTGGCCTGTTCAATCCCACATGATTCCTTGTGCCAATAATGAATGTACAATGGCATCATATTAAGTGACTTCTAGTTTAATGTGGTGTTTGCTGTTAAGGAACTGTTTGCCCTGGAAATTTGAAGTTTCATAGAGTTGCGTGGAACAAAGTGCTGCCTTCATCACTGGAGGCAAAAAATGTTTCCCTCCTTTCTCAGTATGGTGAAAGTCTAATAGAGTTTAGGTAAAAAGGTTGATTCTAGTCAAAACTTCATGTTTATATGTCACAAAATAAGGTTTACTCTTTTGTATGAACATAGAAAAAAAAGAATGACCCATAAACCAGGTTGGATGTGTACTATGATTGATGGAGAACAATATCGATTGACATATATTAATGCTGAACAAATCACCAATATTTCTTACACAGCTGGGTTTTATGACTTTCAGGTAGTGGACATTTGTTTTTGCCCACTGTGGCAATCCCACTATTGCTATTTCTTTGCAGGAAAATGATTGTGTTATAATATCACACAAACTGACTCAAAAACCTGACAATACTCAAATATACCCCAGTATAAAGCGAAATGCATCCAAATCTATGGTTACTTGTGCTGATAATAGTAATGGTGATTTTTATTTTGACTCAAACAACTTGGAATTGTACTATATTGGTGTGTATGGAGTTTAAGTTTTTACTTGATCAGACAGCAGCACAGTTTAATATCAATATTGTTTCGTCTTTACCTAGTATCTGGAAAAGATACTACTGAAAGAAGCAAACGTGGGGCAGACAGTACTGCTGTCACAAGAAATGTTGAATTTCAGGCATACAGATGTGCATACAAAGTAAGTAAATAATTTTACACCTTAATGTTAGTTTTTTTGCCATAAAACAAATTTCATCATTATTTTCTATGTTAGGACTGTTATGTTCCTCCCAATGTTGGATTTGCCCCTCTTGCAAGAGAACGTCCAGATAATGCCAAGTTTTGGTCAGAAGTTTCTTCATGGTCAGATGCTGAGGAGGGTTGGGGGGGTTATACTGGTGTTGATCAGTTTGCTCTTCCTAAAAATGGAACCAAAGTCAAAATTCACTCTGGTATGCTCGACAACATAATTGTAACTTTATAACTAAGATAAACATGTATTCAATAATTTGATCAGCCCTGAAGCTATCATGCACATTAGCAATTACAACACACTCATATATAAATCATGGTATGTCAGGCCTATTGAAGGCGTAATACCAATCATACCAGTCTCAGAACCATTCCTAAATAGCAAGACATATGCCACAAAAATCTCACCTACAATGGTAATCGAATGCTCCACAGGGCCCCATTTGTGGCTGGCCTCTACCATCTGAGCTATACAGGTTTGATGGTAAGCCTGCTGCAGTTAAACTCACATGCATATTTGCAACCTGTCTGCTGCATATGTCCACTTCATGGTGGCAGATCAACAGTTTGACTATTAGGTAGCTATGTAGCTACGATGGACATCTTGGGATAACTGCTTGATTCAGTATGACACCGTGAAAGGCCTGGCGATCTAAAGCTTAAAAAAAACTGTTCAGTTTAAATTTATTACCATACATTTTCTGTTAATGTACAAGGAGTGTGGATGGTTGCTGATGTAGACCTTCCACATTTTACTGAACTGTGGATTGAAGGTGTGCTGGAGTTGGATGGTCAAATTCAAGCTGATGGCACATATAAGAACTTTGTCTTGGAAGCAACTCACATTATAATTACTGTAACTATTCTTTTCATGCTAATGTTTTGACTACACAAAAATTGCCTACTGCTTGGGCAGCAAAGAAACCCAGTTTTCTCTTGTTGCAGGGCAGGCTTATAATTGGATGGGATGATGCTCCATTTCAAGGAAATGTTTTAATTAAACTAAATGGTGACATTTACAGCAAAGAATATCTTCCATCACCAGAAATAAACATGGGGGCGAAAGCAATAGGTAAAATCTTGAACCTAAAATTTGTTTTGTCATACAAAAAAAATTAATTCATTTGTAAGGGGTGTTTGGTGGACTTGATTTGCATGGAAAAAAGAAAGAAACTGTTTGGACAAAGTTAAGCAGCACTGTGAATGTCGGAGATGTTACCATCACTGTTGACACTTCTGTTGATTGGAATACAGGTAATGATTAGCAAGCCAAAAATAAGGACAATAATCTATAAAGTTTGGGTGGATGCTTTTTTACTAATTGGTCCTCTACACTTATACAATGTAATGTTCCTCCCAATGTTGGACTTGCCCCTCTTGCAAGAGAAAGTCCAGATAATGCCAAGTTTTGGTCAGAAGTTTCTTCATGGTCAGATGCTGAGGAGGGTTGGGGGGGTTATACTGGTGTTGATCAGTTTGCTCTTCCTAAAAATGGAACCAAAGTCAAAATTCACTCTGGTATGCTCGACAACATAATTGTAACTTTATAACTAAGATAAACATGTATTCAATAATTTGATCAGCCCTGAAGCTATCATGCACATTGGCAATTACAACACACTCATATATAAATCATGGTATGTCAGGCCTATTGAAGGCGTAATACCAATCATACTAGTCTCAGAACCATTCCTAAATAGCAAGACATATGCCACAAAAATCTCACCTACAATGGTAATCGAATGCTCCACAGGGCCCCATTTGTGGCTGGCCTTTACCATCTGAGCTATACAGGTTTGATGGTAAGCCTGCTTCAGTTAAAGTCACATGCATATTTGCAACCTGTCTGTAGACCTTCCACATTTAATAACCTATAAAGTTTGGGTGGATGCTTTTTTACTAATTGGTCCTCTACACTTATACAATGTAATGAAGATTACATGAGATAACAGCTATAGGGCATGTAGGGCATCAAAAACTAAAAATTGGTGAAATTTGCACAAACTTGTAACCAAACCCCAAAATCACCTAACAAACAGTAAATACTGAACCTGAACCCTGATGACAATCAGTTGTAAAACTGCCTATAAAAAAATTGTCAATCCATTCTATGCGATCATTGGGATTGTATAACTAGGAGGTATGTGAATAACTGAACGATTTTCTTCACAAATGATATGCTATGGTACCATGATCCCTTCTCAATTCAACAGTTTATGTGAGTCTGGATTTTTGTGTATGCGGGGACACATTCCATTCAGCTTGCAGAAACGATTATGCTGTTAAATGCTGTGTCAATATAGGAAACATATGCCTTAACCTACTTCCTAATTTTTTTACAGAAGATGAAATTGTTTTAACAACTACAAGTTTTGACCCCTATGAGACAGAGACTTTCAGCATTGTAAACCTGGATGAAACTCGGACAGTAATCACTTTAAACAGTTCAGCTAAATATAAACATTTAGGTACATAACTTCTGCTGGTTATATAATCTGTTTTCAAAAGGAGAATACTGGATTTTTTTCTGTTGTTTGTCAATGCAATTATAGAACCTGTGGTTACGCATTAAAGCCCTAAATGTAAGCGTTAGAATTGATTTTTTGGCACCACATACAAAAGGTATGGTATGCTTGGTTATCAAAAAAATATAACCTAATTTTATGTGATAATTAACTGCTAGGGATAGGCAATTCAGAATATTTAACCTAATTACTTCTAGAATAATTAAATTTACTTTAGAATGTGTCATAGCCAGGTATTAATTTACTTATCAACTTTTTTTGCTGTTAGGCCTAAAGGGGGTGATTATAACATTTAAAATCAGCATGGTGCATTTTTTTTAAATAATTTTAAGCCTGGCATTCTTGAACTCTCACATGCTGCTTCTTTTAGAAGTGCAAAACACATTTTGTACAAATTGTTATAGCTAAAACAGTGGAATATCTTGATTATTCTGGAGCACCACAAACATACTCCATGAAGGGGGAAGTAGGACTGCTGACAAGAAATATAAAAGTGGTCGGTACAGATTACCAAAATCTGTATGAAGAATCTTTTGGAGGAAGGATTTTGGTTGGCAGTTATGTTAATAGAACTGGAACTGAATTTAGGTATGTTAGTTTTCACTATTTTGGATGGATTAGACGCTGATATTCTGGTTTGATACCTGATGTTGTAACTTCCTTTAAATGTAGGGGTTTCGCTCGTGTCGAAGATGTGGAATTTTATCATACTGGACAGGAAGGATTTATCGACAGCTTTGATCCCAGATACTCAATTGCATTTCTAAGAACAGGTTTGGTCTTACTTGCACTTTATGAAATATGTATTTAACCTCTATAATTGTTTAATTTTAGGAACAGTCGATGAGTTTAGGCCATCATATGTACGTAGATGTGCTTTTCATCATGGGTTTAATACGGCAGTTGGTGTCTTTGGGGCAAAGGGTATTCCAATTGATCAAAATGTAATTCATCACACTGTTGGTCCCAGTATACGAGTAGAGGGAATGAATCATAGGTTGGTTTAAAAACACATTTAAAAAGAATTTCTGCATTAGCATTTACCTGTTTTTAGGGTGACAAACAATTTAGCAACAGTGTGTCGGACCAGATCTGTCTATCAAAACCGTTATGAACTTGACATAGTTCTGTGGAAAGGAGCAATCGAAGTAAAATACTATGCAGTGTGTAATCTGCAAAAAGTTTCCATTTTATTCAATCATGTTATCTTTAGATATACAAAGGAGAATCAGTGACATTATTTGGTAATATTGTTGCTGGCTCAGAAAGAGCTGGATATCGGTTAAATGGAGTTGAATGCTCATTTGGGTAGGGTAAATTGTATAAGTTTCTGTTATCATTTAAAATTAAATTTTGCATTATAGAAGTGAAGCTGATCCAAGGAATGAAGCTCGTGGTGTTTTGGAAGGGATATTCATGAACAAATATGATGGTATTAGTATTTGTAACAGTAAAATTTTAAAGTATCTAAAAGTATGTTTTTAGGATTCCCAACCTGCACAACACTTGCAAATTTCAACATTCACAAAGCTTTTGATTTCGGCATATACTACCAAGGGGATGGATCACTTCAGATAGATAATGTCCTCATTACTGATTCTTTTGTGGGTGTTGCAGTGATAGTTAAGGGGTAAGTGACATATCAACAATTGATTATGGGTTCCCATTAATCTATTATGTTTTTTCTCAGGTTTGGTAAATGTTGTATACATTATTGTTAAAGTTGTGGTGTAGTGTCATTAGTTTTTTACCCTTCTAATCTTCAGTGGTTCTCCTGCCCATAAAAATGTTTTTTTTTAATTCATCTTTGTATAACATTCTGGCATGTTAATTGGTAATTGACCATAGTCTCACCAACTGCTACCCCCTTTTTTTCCTATGTGGGTGCATTTTTGCTTTCATTTTCTAATAAATACAGGTTACTCTCAGACCCAATGCAAATATATAAAGTGCTGAAGAGTTGCCTAGACAATATGTATACATGCACACCCCCGATAACATGTGCAATATCTGTACCTATACGATACTGCAGGGATTTTTTTACAAAACTAAAACAATTTTTTTTACATATTTGTTTTGTTGTGCTGATACAATATGAATTCCCCTTGGGCAGAAAATTTTGTAAGTGAATAGTGCATTTAAAAAGTTTTACTTGATCAGATCCTAGTACTGATTGTGTAAAGTATTGATTATTAACATTAGGTATTGGGTTAACACTACTGCTAAATATGGTTATTATAGCTTGGACAGAATTGTGCATGACAATATGTTAAAAGCATCATTGTCAATGCCCATTGTATGTTTAATAATCTTTTTCATAGGCCAGCTTCCTTGTCACATGTTTACAAGGAAAAACAAGTTTCCATCAAAAAATCAACATTTTCGGCGCTTACTGAAACTGGTACCAAAAATGAGTGTGCACTTATTTTTCAAACCACCACAGTTTTTTCTTCTTTTGTATGTAGGTGATTGCTCCACTTTGCCTTTAACAACTGATTATGTTTCAAACAACAACTTTGCCAGATCCCCAAGCATGCAAGACAGAACTGGGGACAGAGACAGTCGAATAGCAATAATGTGGCCTTCTTTTTCATCCAGTCAAAATGGTGCACCTAAAAAACCATTTGCAGGGGCAATGTCCTATCCAGCTCTTGGTGGAAAAACATACATAAATGGTAGTGTGTATGATAGCTAAACTAAATGCTAGTTATTGAAACTTCTGTTTGTTTCAGATGTAACGTTTATAAATTTTGATGATAAAGAATGTGCACGTACAAGACACACAATTTTAATGACAAATCCTCAGAATGAAGATTATTTGCATCCAATCTACACAAGTTCTTTAGGCTTTGTCAATTCCTCAAAAGATACTTTTGTCTTCTTTCACCGACCATCATTGGGGTTGATAACAGTTTTAAACATGTTTTTTTCTTTTTTTAAAAAAAGTTTGTTTTTGCAGTAAAATTAACCCTGCTGATTGTGTGGATATGGAATGTGATGCAATGAAGCATGGAATAATTACTGATGATGATGGATCAGTTCTTGGTACACCTGGAACTATAATTCCACAGGTATTTACCAAAGCTATGCAATAAGTTTGAGACTTTGTGTTGGTTTGGGTGTTTGCAACGAGCATCAACATTTAGAAAAAAATATTACTGAGCAACCAAAACAAAGTGCAGAATATACAATCTATGTTTAGTCCAGGACCAAATTTTCAATCTATTTGTGGGGTTGCGACACCTGAAATCAACAGTGAGCCATTAAACAGTTATGTGATGTTGTTTGCCACTAAAAATTTACCTCTGTTGCATCACAATGGGGTTAAAATATCACAATGCATTTTGGTTTGTTGCCTTTGCAGAATGTTTTTAAACAAGTTTAATGCTATTTTAACAAGCTGAAACATTTTTAAGTCAGCTTTATCAATTTTCTTCCGTACAAAATGGAAAGTTGTCGCGGACCCCCTAAAAACGCGAACCCACGACAGGAGTCTTTCCGGGACTCGCGCTCTACCAACTGAGCTACACAGGCCCAGTGGAGAATCCGCCGAAAGTCGAATCACAAGCACCGTTGCCTGCCTCGTATGCTGCACATGTCAGCTTCGTAGTAGGGGATCGCCAGATTGACCAGTATCAGTTAAGATGAACATAAATTCATAACTGGGATCAGCCCTGAAGCGTCTATGCAGACCAGCGATCACGACACACTCATATATAAATCACAGTACGCCAGGCTCATTGAAGGCGCTATACCGAATCAGCCGGTCACCAAGCATTCACCACCATATGGCAAGGCGTTGATTTGATTCATTTACGCATTTTTACAAGACACTGGCTTCAACAACTTTCTTCGGCTGCTAATCTGTTTCAATCTTAGCATGCCACACTAACAGATGCTGGTACTGTACTCCATTTTTGCATTTAGGCAGAGTTTGAATGGAATGGAGATCCAAGAAGAGGGCTAGGCGATTACAGAATTCCAAAAACAATGCTAACTCGATTGGATGGCAGTAGAATTCCTGTAAACAGCATTGCACCAAATAAAGGGATCCTGAGGTATTTGTGACTTTCATGTTTTAAGAAATATGACCGCAAATATATACAAGGTTACTGATACAAACAGGGCAAACACAACGACTACAAGTTGTACAACTAATAATGCGTGGAGAGGTCATCAGTGTCATGGTTACCACCATGAACTTTTTATTATTGAAAGTTTGGATTCAGACTCCGAAACTAGACGTCTTTCGCCGGTGGCTCTTTTGTGTGATCAATACGTTGATTTATACAATGGTAGTATACAAGTTTATTGGGCCTATGATCAGAAATTATTTTGATGTTCTTAATGTTACAGGTCCACAAGATCATGGTTGGTGTTCTGGATATACTTGCCAGCAGAGAATTTCCACTTTTTGGACAGTGGTTGCTTTAAACAGAACATATGATTTACATTTTTCTGGTATTGTTACAGCATTATGTTCATTCTGTAAAAGGTGGCAAATGAATTATTCCATCACTGTATTTTATAGGTACTCCACCCCAAGATCTCAGGGTTAGGCTGCCAAATGCACAACTATTTCCAATTGTGTTGAAGTTGTTCTATACAACTCCTAGGCGTCTTGATGTATATGTAAACAACATATATGTTCCAGCTCTAAACTCAAAAACAAATGAAAAAGGTAGGTGTGTTTCAAGTAAGCATATATCCATCAGATATAATACCTTTTTGTTATTTATTTTAGGGGAATATATAATACTTCCCTTTTCTTCTGAGTTTATCCCCAATTTATCGAGTGGAAATGGAGCTAATTATTTTGATCGGGAGGCCCAAACTTTATACATCACATTACATGGAGGGGAATCAGTTGATATTTTTACAGCCGATGTGTTGTTTGTATCATTTGAAGTTCCTGCTATCTCACCTGATGATTTCTTCGACAGTGATAACTTAGTCAACAATCTAGCATCCTTTTTAGGGGTAGGATGTAACATACTAACTACTAAGTAAATAACAACACAAAATTCCTTTGTCCTCAAGTCACAATATCCTGTTGTAATGTGTTTGGTGTTGACCATTCTACAATACTTTCTACAGATTGACAAGTCCAGGATAAGGATTGTGGACATTGTTAGAGCATCAAAGAAGAGAAGGAAGCGTCGAAATACATCTGCATCATCAGTGTGTTTTGTTTTAGTTTTTGATTTGGCTGCAATAATTAGTAAATGAATATTTACCCACAGGTTGTATTAGAAATTGGTGATCAGCCAAAACAAAACAAAAGTGAACCAGAACCAACCATTCCATTTACAACAGCATCACCGGTAACTGCAGTTTATTGGATAGTTAATTTCTTCCCCAAAACACAAGTTTTGTATCTTGCTATTTAAGGCACAAGCCTCTATGTTGATCCTTTATATAAATTGTTTTCGATAAACTATGTATGTTTTTAGTTTAACAATGATTCTTTGCCTACTGGTGAAACACCAACTTCTGCAAATATACAAAGTTTTCAGGTATTTGTATAAAAAACTCTTCATTTAAAAGCCACATATTTATTTAACATTGATATTGTGACATGATGTAGATGAAGTTATGCACTACTATTTGTTTTGTTTGACTCTTCAAAGGTGTTAACCTTTTTCTTTAAAATTTGTATGTGACTTGCACTGCCAATGATAATTTTTTGTGATTCAGGTTGGTGGTAATGATCGTGAAAGATTAATATGTTTTGTCACCTTGTTTAGACTGTACACTGGGTTATTAACATTTAATTTGTTTTGTACCTGTATATGCTTTTTCAGTTTTATGTTCTTAAATTGTATAAATTGGTTTATTTGACAGGCTCTAAGAAACTTAACTTCGAAAATTGTAAATGCGTTGCAAGATGGATCAATCAGCAAAACACTAAACCTCACTGTTTTGTCTGTTGGAGTTGTTCCACCCCTTCCACCACCTGGTGGAGATTTGTGGAGGGTAATGTTTTTTTTACCAAGACAAAAGTATATGGTTTTGGTGAAAAATGTTTCTAACTTGTGTAGTATGTATTTCAATTTAAATTTGATTTGTCAGAACTGTGACTATTATTTTTTGAATGAAAAAAAATTATTTGAAGAATAATTAAAAACTGTGTGAAAAGCAATGCTAACATTATTTCACGTTTTTGTAGTGTATAAAATATACACATATATAGCACCAGCCATTCCAGTACTGATTTAATCCACAGCTATTTCTTTAGTTGCATTTTTAGGCCCAAGTCACATTGGCTGAAACATTAAGTCACATACAAAATTGAGAACACTAGGATGTAGAAAACTGAATTCTAGCATTAGAATTCCTGATGGATTAATCAATCAATTTTCACAATAATAGTATCACATCTATTCTGTCACTTTACAAAAAATGACACAATGAGAGAGCCAGCCACAACATGAGATTTGCAGGTATGCCAAGAAGTGTTAATTTTCTGTGTGCTTGCAGGAAGTATCAAACAATAGTATAGAAACCCCAACTGCATCTTTTGTACGACCAGACCAAATACAAATCCTTACACATCCCAGGGGTCAACACTCAGGAGACCCATTTGAAATACAGCCACAAGTATGAACATGTTTTACTACCAGATAAACTTTCATATGATTGGATGTAGTACTAATCTCTTGTGACAACTTGTTTGTAGTTAGAAGTTATTGATACATCAGGAAGGAGAGTAATAAATCTTGGATTTTTGGATCCTTGGGTGGCAAGTGTTTCAACAATTGAAGGGTCCAAAGGATACCTTAGTGGAAGTCGATCTGTTCCTTTCACAGATGGTGTTGCAACATTTACTGGTTAAATATTAGACAAACAATGCTTTGCTGTCAATATGACATGAAAAGCATCATTTACTTTTATAGATCTTGGATTTAACAAAAGCGGATCATATAAGCTCCGATTCTGGGTGTCTCATCCTCCGGGAAATGAAAGATTTGCTATTGACTCATCAGATCTTAAGGTAATAATCAAACCTAAACATGTTGGTTCCTTCTCTCTTTTGGACTTGTCCTAGCGCTTTAATTATGAGATATCAGTAAAGGGTAAATGAAACTTTTCAAGTTTGTGGTGATGTGTTGATTTGTTTGACTTTGCTATAATAGCTGACCTGGTAGCCCCTTAAATATTTATTAAGCCAACTTGTTAACAGAACACATATATGTGAACTTACTATTGATTTTGCATTTTTTTTTCGTTGCGGTTAAATTTAACTATTCCTTTTGCAAATTTTGTAATGACCGGAAAAAAGCTGAGATAAAGTGTGCCCTTTTCTTTCCACAACAACATGTTTCCAAATATTTATGTTTAACTAAAAGTTAGTGGTTGGTAAGCAGAACAATGCCTGCATGCATGTTTAATACTCCTTGTGAGTGCCTCCTGCAAGTATGCCGAATCTGATTTTATATTTTGTCCTGGCTCAGTTGTCTATAAACAAAACTATCTTTTAAAAACTATGGTCAGGTTGTGGTGATTAGATAAAATTTACAAGCACTGGAATTTGCCAACTTTTACGACAGTATGTCACTGCGGCCAGTTAGCAGTGAAGTCATCGAGAGAACTGGGCTGCAATGGGGTGGCACTAAAAAAACATCTGATTGAAGACTCCTTTTGTTAAAGGATCCCTCATGTTTTCTTTCCAAATGAATGAATCAACCAATGTAACTTCATTTGCCCAGCTGCTAGTTTTTGTCAGCTACATTCATTCTGGAGACATCCAACAAAAATTTAAAAGTAGTGATGCCCCAAGCAGTGTGGATTTTTTTGAAAAAAGAAAATCTTTTTTGATCATTCATCAAAAAATCTTGCCCATGTTTCTCCACAATGTACTAAATTCTGTGATGCAAATTGTAAACTGCATTGAATCTGGTAGACTTAACATGTACCTCTTTGAACAACTCTATAACAGTATAGATTTGACACATTACAATCTACTATTTTTCACATCTGTGCTGTGGTTGTCAAAGGGAAATGTTCTGAGCAGCATTTTTGTGTTTAGGAAGACATTAAGAAATTGAAAGAGCTCTTGCTTACTTTTATGATCTCTGAAATCAAAAGTATCGCCTGTTTAGCAGACATATTTAAAAATTAAATAGCCTAAGCCTGAAGTTACAGGAGAAGGATGCAAAAACTAATACAGGGGAACATCGCAATGTTAAAAAATTTGTCAAAAAGTGTTTTTAAAGAAGCTTAATAACTTCTGTGAAGTACTAGACTAATTTTGTGAACTTTAAAATGATTTCAGCTGCAGTTTGGATGGAATCTTTTTTCCCAGTTTTAAAAAAATACTGGCACTGTCGATCACAGATGTCAAAGTTGGTAATTTAGAATAAATATTTAAGGGGGCGAGGTCTGTATAAAAATGTCACACAACAAAAAAGGTTGCGAAACTCTGTCCTAAATACACAAGTTAACTATTAGCACCAACCTTTCTTTACTGTTTCAGATAATCGACAAGCCGAAGCCAGTGGATCCAGAGTCCAACCAGAAAACAACTATGATCATTATAATTGTAGCGTGTATTTTAGGAGGAATTTTAGTGATTGGAATTATTGCATTCATTGTGAAGAAAACATTAGAAAGTAAGTTGTCTATAGTTAATACAGAGGATTTTTTTTTAATTTGATGTCATGTTTTTTAGAAAAGAAATCTGCCAAGGTATCTATAGCTGATAGCAACAAACACAATGATGGTGTTGAAACATACACTCCCACAGTAGAAAATGAGTATGTCACAAAATCAGGTTAGTTTTTCAGTGATGAAAACTGGATTGTCTGAAATCTTGTAGGTTGACCCAAAAGTGTGTTCTATCTATAGTTGTAAAATAGCACCAATAGTGCATGATATGCAATGGTGATAAACTAGTGTTCACCTGCCAAAACGGTCTGCATTAACACAGGCACATAAAATGAAAAAGTATATTTTTATAGCTCTAGCAACAGATGTCAATGAACCCAAAACTTCATCATTGCCACATGCAGTTGTTGAAGAGAAAACGACCCAAACTGATCCCCGCAGTGACTCTCCACAGAGTTTGCCTCCACCATACAACGAAAAAGACAACTAAATACTTAATCATGTGTTTAGTGACATTTCTTCAAACGTTTGTTTAATTTTATTTAGTTTTCCATCGTATAAGATTTTCTGTTTTTTTGAATCTTCAAGAATCATCCTCATTTCATTCTCCACATCATGTACCTGTAAATATGTCTACAATGTTATACTTTTTTTAATACATCACTGCATTACTATTGTGTTGTGAAGAGCTTACCTGTTTTGTAAGTTGCCCCACTTCCAGATCTTTGTCAATTTGTCTGCGTTTGGTTTCATCATCATGGGCAATTTTTAAAGCTTGTAATTGTTCTTGGTGGATTCCATAATTATCTTCAAGTTTTTGCAAAAGCTTTCTGAATTTTTTTAATCAAAAAGGTTTTGTTTACTTTTAAAATATCTTTTCCCCAAAAGTCAGTTTTACAAGTAGATACTATTTTACATGGTGATTGTTTCTGGAAATGGAATTTATGTTCAACAACACAGTAATTATGAAAAAAATTGACCGTGCTTTACATATGTACAAATTTAATGCAATTTCCAAATAGATTAAAAATTTCACCCATTTTAGCAAATATTAAAATTTGAGGTCAAACATACTGCAATGTAATTTTAAACAACCAGTTATTCTATAACCAAACTAAATTACCATGGTCATCATAAAAAAGCATTTTTTTCGTGCTCAACTATTTTAAGCATCATACTTATTAGTCAATAATGCAGACTCCTTTTCTTCTTTTAACTTCTGTTCTCGTAGCAGCATTTTTTCATTGACACTCTTTACTTGTGTTTCCAACTTTCCCAATACTCTAACTTTATCAGAC